>NC_051179.1:201316271-201635670 GCF_013339695.2 Rhipicephalus sanguineus
TATCTCACAAAGCTGCGCCGATCTCGGCTCGAAGTTTGCTCAATCTGTTTGTGGAGCCAGACTTTGCGACGACCTACATTCTCTTTTCCGTGAGGAATGGCAGAAAACTTTTTCCCTTGGGTGTCATAGTTATGGCAGCCAAACGCACAGCAACAAAGCATCGCGACAAAACGAGCGAGACGCACACGTGCACTTCACACTTCGTGCACTTCACATGGGACAAACACACAGCACATGGAACGTTGGAGCGTTCAACATGGCGCCGAGAGGCAAAGGAAACAAATATCGAGAAAGAGGGCGCGCGCTACCACGTGACCGCAGCCGCCCTATCCGTGGAGAGGAGAAAGCGCGTAGATCAGAGAAAGCTGTACTTTTCTGAAGGTATAGGGCTTTACACACACAACCATATTGCGCAAGTGCACCTTGTAGATGTACCTTACATATGAACTATATCGCTGAATGCGCGAGAAAGCGAATGTAAAACTAGTGTGTCACCATAAACGTTTTCTTCGCAAGACCTCCACTCGCTCATATAAACCTTCACACGAAATAGCACATAAACCTACATGCAACATGGCCCGTATACGTGAGGTTCCTAAATGAACGCACCCTGCGACTCGGTTGGGCACGCACGCTTTGCATAGCTACCTTTGCGTCGCAAGCTTCCACCGGCCGATCAGTCAACGTAAAAAAGCCAGAGAAAGCTATTTCCTCTTAATTAAACGAGCACACAACAAAAACAAACTGAGAGTATAAATCCTTAATGCGAGTTTTCGCACTCAAGCTTAGTTTATTCAAAAGAGCTGCACCGAATCTCTGAAGTTCCGCAATCACATCGTTGATCGTCAGTCCGCGTGCACGATGCTAGCTGCGCACAAACCAATACTGTGAACTCGAACCAGTCGGCATGTCACGTCAAGCAGAAAACGTAACCATGTATTGTTGATAAAGAAACAAAGTAAATACCCCGCGGAAGCAGTAATAAAATGTGCGTGAGAGATGGCGACGTACTGCAGTGCGATGCCCGCTTTACTACGGCGCAGAGCGAGCATCGAACTTCGCGAGCCTCAACGCGTACTTATAGTATGAGAGTCTCACAACTTACCCTCGCATAGTCAAGTAAAAATGTCAGCCTGAAGCTCTCCCTTCCGATTATGTGCAACCAAGACTTTCGTCGCAACTTGTTGCGCTTACCGGACGGTATCATGAGGAGCTTTTTGCCTTCGCTAGACTTGTTCTGACATCGGAAGGTGCAGCAGCCGCCCATGGCAGCCAACAGTGGGTCGGTCTTGCGTGAAAACTATTTCACAGCACGTGTACGAAATGACAAGTGCGTATCCATAGAACACATGCGCCTGTGCACCAGCGAGTCTACGATTCAATGAGAAAAAGATGGCAGTCGAGAGCCACTGTAACAAACGAACGCTGCGCACGGTCCCACGTGATGGCAAGCTGGCCAATACCGACGCGGCGTCAGCCCTCGGAGAGTGCAGAGAGGGAGAAAAGAAAGGAGGCGCGCTTTTAACCATGTGTGTTGCTACTTTACGAAGTTTCAAGGGCTTTAATGATATGTCATGTGGACGGCAGAAATAGGCAAAAAACCCGCGCAATGGCGACGGGCAAGCCTGAATCCCACAACTTATCTGATTATCCGTCTGATCTCTAAAGGGGCTGACAGTGAGACCATATGCTGGTCACTTTCTAGTAAGCATGCTTGAAAGTAAAAACGCCTTTGTAGAGATGTAAGAATATCAACACTCTGTCCCAAGATTCCGTTCAAACAGCAAAATAACAGTGTTGCATTCATAAAGAAAGCAAAATGGAGAGGCTAGTAAAATCCTGAGTAAATGAAATACATTTGAGAAAAGATGGTAAAAACCATTGCAAATTGGATTGATAGGAATAATTTGCAAGTTATTTGTGAACTACGAAGACTAGACTCTTCTTTACAACCACATTGCAGCAATTAAGTTTAGGCTAATGGCAGCTTGCTCCATTCACAATATCATTACAGATACCTCAGTTGGGCTACAGCAATGGCAGGCAACAGAGGAAAAGTACTACATTTACAACAATTTGCTCCCCAAACAAAAGCGGGATTCCATATGTCTGTCATAATAAACGACTATTTAAAAATACAATTGAAGCTGAGTAACTGTTTAGTTATGGACTCTTTAAAAAAAAAGGAAGAATGCGATAATTCCTCCATATTTCAGGGGGTTATTGTACTAGTGCAAATAATCACTGCACCGTGGTCCATGAGACACCCTCCCACATCTAGCTGCTGGGGCCCATGGTGAAATTGCACAGTTGTGGCATTCCCTTTCTGCCATCAGTCGGTATGTGATGTGGCCCAACCTTTGAAATCTTCACCGCCTCTTGAATCATGCCATCTCGCAAGGTGCAATGGGCTTTAGAAAGTAATGTCACAATCAAAGAGAACCAGAGTCCTCAAGCACCGATGTGACATTTCATCGAGTGCCCACAAAGATGTCTCTTTTTGAGGTCTATTAGCCAGACAACTTCCCAAGTGCTGCAAGACCTGGTGAGTCTCCAGAACCAAGCAGCCAAAGGAAGAGGGCCACGCAGTGAGTGAAGAAACCTGAACCAGACCCCTTGGCAATGCCCGGGTAGCCAGAAGCGAGAGGCACTCCCCATGCCAATGAGGTGTGCTCCCAGTCGGACAACAAGGAATCGGATGGTGACTTAGCCCTCACCTGAATAGTTGAGCCGTGCACTACCACGGCCATTGTCCCAGTTCTCCCTGTGTGAGCACACCCAGGACAGTGCTCTTGCCGACATCCACACTGCCCAGCAAGCCACCCGAATCTCGATGCTCTGCTGGTCTCCGGAACCTTGCGCACCAGCACCTGTCGTACCAAAAACAGATGTCTGTACAATGCAAAGGACACAACCCATACAAATGAAACACTGGTACCGTGATGGTAGCAGTCAAGATGGGCAGGCATACACCATATGAAAGGCTCACTTTTTATGCCCAACGTAGACTGTGGCAGTGTGCCATTGACACTGGTTACTAAATACAGTTGATCCTTGATATCAGAGGCTCATAAACTGTTCTTGGTTACATTAAAAAAAAACTAAGCACAGTGCAGAAGACAAGAGCAAGATACACACAATGAATGCATCCAACAGTGTTTACTGATGATGCATGATCTTGCAGATGCATATGCAGGTACATCAACTAAGTAGATCAACTACATGCTAATCATTTGAAATGTGCTTCAAAATACAATGAAATATTATTATGGTTTATAACTGAGAATAACGCACAGAAGGGTGCTAAAACACAAGCTTTCTAATAGTGTCCACATCCCCAATTATACATGTTGGCTATAAGCTGCACTTTTCCAGCACTTCTCAGTGGGAACAGCTGTTAGATATGACCATTTCTCCTGGTTGGCCATGCTTTCTGTGCCACAGGATGACGATAAAGTGGGTCCCATCCTCAGAATGACAAAATGACATGGTCAGGGGCTGAGAGAATGGCAGAACTGCTGCCAAGGGAAGAAAGACACATTTGAGAATCGGGATGGCATAAGATGGATAATAGGAGATCGTTGGTAGGAGGCCCTATAGGATGATTGTCATGCCCACCTCAGCTGCCTTGCGAGCATTGCCTATGGAGCGCTCACGCAGCACAGTCAGTGAGGCACCCAGTTTGGTGGCCATGCACTGCAGAGTGGCCAAGGAGGCGGCCATATCGGCTGCACTCAGTCCCACCAGCAGGCCTCCGTCCTCCACGCCAATCTCGTAGATGGCCTCACCTTGGCCTGCACGCAACAAACATGCAATAATCCAGAGACTACGGTGGCCAATGCAGTCTGCCTAGCGTCACTTGACACTAGTTGTTAGTTCAAAATAAATAAATATTTCAGATGGGCCGTTTCATCATTGGGAACACTGAAAAAATGCGGCACAGAGACATCATCTTTTCTTCATGTTTCCTCGACACAGCACCAGTTCATTTTCCGAAGCCGGAAAACAGTCTTTCCGGATTTCTATGAGCACATTTAAGCCCACTGCAGAGATTTCTATAAATTGAAACTTGTCCAACAGCTAATTCTAACTGAACAAGATGTATGGCTACATTAGCAGCCTATTTTCTGGTAGCGTAAGTCCAGAGCAGCCTTCACGAAAAACTGTGTTTGACATATGAGTATATGCATCACGAAAGGCTAGTAAGTGTAAATATCTTCAACGCAAAACTGGAAAAAAGGTCATGCCGCTACTGCTCAGTAAAAGTGATACACACACTGTCTAGTGCTTCCTAGGTGTGACCGCCTAGATGAGGAGGTGCAATGGGAGGCGACATACTGGAGGTTGGGTCATATTCTCTAACAGCTGTCATCATCTGCTCAGACACTATTGCGAGGCTGCTAATCAAAAGTTACCAGCTTCACCAAGATTGTTTCACTCGTAGTATATGTTTGCTTACCAACCATTTCAGCTAAAGCAAAATTTTGTTGCCTTTAACTCTTCCAGTGCAGAAAACGTCCAAAAGCAATGTACTTTTTTGACTAATTCATTGTGAACAGCTTTTTAAATGCAGCAGTGGCAATTCACTTATTATTTTCAGTCATTTGTAACTGTACATTCGTTCATGTTTTGAGCAGCAGATAGGTGTAACCACGGCAACACTATAAGAAGTTTGACATCTCTTGAACAGCAGTCAAGTAGTCAAGTATGCCTCCACGCTACACAACACTTCTGGCACTGAAAGCAAAAAAAAAGTGTAGAGCATTTTCATTTGAGTTGCTACATCTAGACAAGAAACTACCAGATGACTGAACCCTTCAATGCAATTGTTAGTACTGTGGTGGGCCCTCAAACATGACTCACTAAAGCTCTCCAGCTTGAACTGTAGCTGAAGGCGAAGAAACATCCAACAAAAAATACCATGCTTATGGCTTATAAACTGCAGTTGTTTATATGAGAACCACCTAACTATGTGCCATCATTTCTTAAACTCGGGAGAACGAGACTTGCATTGCATTTCTGCCAATGGTAAACAGAAAAAATTTATTATCTTGGAAGCTGGTGTCATATAATAGCATAAAACAACCGTTGTTAGTCTATACCACAGGTGTGCACTGGGTTCTCCAGTAGAACGAGCCAAGTTTCACCACCGGCATCCCGTCCCTTTTTTTGTAGAGTTCGGAACAAAACAAGCCTGCAAT
The DNA here is from genome assembly GCF_013339695.2 of Rhipicephalus sanguineus. Taxonomy (NCBI): domain Eukaryota; kingdom Metazoa; phylum Arthropoda; class Arachnida; order Ixodida; family Ixodidae; genus Rhipicephalus; species Rhipicephalus sanguineus. The sequence goes on from NC_051179.1 coordinate 201,321,473, forward strand.
GGATGCAAAAATGAAAACGAAGCAATGATGTGCTCCTCACACCTTGGTCCTGACTGGCCGGGGTTGAAGTGGACAAGTAAACAGTTCTTGGAATGCCACATCAGGGATCTGCCACTATCATCAAAAACCTGCATGGCCATAACCCTGCACAATAAATTACTGGACAGTGTAGGACTGGCATGGCATCCCACATAGATGATTAGGAGGAGTGCCTGCCCCTCCTGTGGGCTGCACGCAAGAGGAAATTCCTGGAGGTCAGGGGCATCTAGTGGGGAACTGAATGCGTACCTTCGCGTAGCCTCCACTTCATCTGGGTGACAAGGTGCTCCAGGCGGCTCTGTGATGGGTTGACCAACTTCAGTTTGTACTCAACATTTCCTTCGGCTGCCTCTGGGGGCAGCCACAGCTCCTCTGAATCAGGCCCAAACAGAGACTCCATTGCAGGATAGCTGGTGTCACCAAAGGTCCTTTACTCAGACATTCTCATGAGGACCTACAAAATTAACCAGGTTAAACATAAGACAGAATAGTGTATAAAAAAAATCAGTGTCACTTATCGCATGCTAAGATGACTTGATGGTGAAAGCGATTACGTCTGTGCTATTTTAACCCTTGGTGGGTTTGCCTATATTTTTACATGATCATATGAAAACCGGCTGTGGTATGTTCATATAAGCTACAAAGAAATAGTATAAAACAAATTTCATCAAGATCAAGCCAGCACTTTACTGAAAAAAAGTGGGGCCCACTGACTCACGAGAGTGTTTTCAAAAAGTGGGAAAACATTGTCCCACTGACTCATGAAGGCACCATCTTGAGATTGCATCAACAGATATTTTGGATGAAACAGCCGAAGCAAGTCGCACAGAGTATCGCTTCTCAAGGTGTGCTGAGGAAAGTTGTGGGGATCTCATTCCGGCAGTAGAACACCACCAGCACCTGCACCTCTTGTAAGCCGTCATTGCACTGTGGTCTGTTCCAGTAAAGTTTACTTCACCACATGCACCAACCATTTTTTTCTCTATTCGCCTGTCCTTGCTTTGGCTGTTGAAATTGTCAAGTACCACTGTTGTCCTTGAATATGCGCCTACTTTTCAAGAAGAATATAATATCAAGAAAAATATTTTCACACACCAATATTCACAATTACGCTGAGGAATGAGCATGGCAATATCGCAGGTGATTGTTTTGATGCATTTATCGGCCAAGTTATTCCTCAAATCTACAAAAACACATGGTGACTGGAAGCTAAAATCACCTCTCTGAAAAACTAGAAAAAGAGGAATTTATCCGGTATTTTGATTGGTAGGTTCTTTCTATCTGAAGAAGAACAACATTCAGAAGCTGTCATGAAAAATTGATCGAAATTCAACGTCCCTGCAACACTACTTCCGCCCTTAGAAAGTGCGCTAAAAGATTTTTCCTCGAGAATACGAAGACTTCGGTAAGACATGAGTGACTTATCGTTGCGCTAATTGCAATAAGTGATCTGGGAGAATATTTTTCCTGCAGACGGAAAAGTGGGATGTATGTGTCCCGCTGTCGCACAAAGCATTAATGTCTGTACTATATATTGATGTTACTTTCGATTACGTTCAATTATTTCTTAATTACTTTCAATCACTTCTCTTACTTCCTCATTTTGTCAATCACTTCATTAATTACTCTCAAATCGCTTCTTACTTCCCTTTGTAGTGCTTTAATGGACATTAGGCATCTTGTATGATGCATGAAACTACGAGGCATGCTAGTTGCCTTTTTGCTTTGTTTGATTTTTTTTTTAACCATTTGTATTGACGCCGACAGTCACTTTTCGCATCTGATGAGGCTTTCGCTTGAATAATTCCACGCTTCACATTACAGCATGGTGGGGATGACAAAAGTGGCAAGCACTTAGGCTGGACAGGAATGAAGAAGACACGCAAATCGGGCGAGTTGGTGAGGTTCCATGGTAAAAATATAAAACAGCGCTTTCTTAAACACGAGACGAAGGAAGAAGAGACTCACACGCCGCTGAACTTGCAACTGGTTTAATGAAAAAAAAAACGACACATACTTTTTTAAGGCGAGCGCTCATGATCGTTGTCAAAGATGATTCACTTGTCAAACCGTAAGGCAAAGTCTCGTGTGAGCTCCCTAGTCACCCCTGGTTAAGAGGCCCATTTCCTTTGAAGATAACGCCAGGGAAGGTTGGCTAACGCAATCACTTGCTTTCCTTGATATGTGGAATGCTTCAGCTACTTCTCTTGTGTAGCTGTCATTATGAACAAACAAGATTTTTGTGTCAACAAAAAACGGCACACAGAAATCTTGTATGCTCTTTTAGTCGTGTGTTGATACAGTGGCCAGTCTGTCCTACGTACAGACGGGTCCACTGTTAAAGGGAACGCCTGCGTTTCGGGTATGTACGAATATCGCTCTCCTACAAAAGCATAATGTCTTGGATTTGCATAACACTACTGGTGGTTGACAGTTCCAAACCCTTACGATAGACTAGTAACGTGCACGAAGAATCTTTCCGCAGCCACTAGCCGTGAGGGGGCCAACAAAATGAAAGTTGCTCATTCGAGCATTCCCTTTAACAGTGGACCATACTGTACATGCTCCCACATGTTAACGGTATCCGATATAGCACTCCTTTTCGGCATTTCGTTAGCTTCGATTCTTCTTTTAAGCCACAGCTACATTTTCTTTTCCCTGCTTTTAACTTTTTAGCAACGGCCTGGCACAAATGTTGAGCCTTAATGGCGGCGCTTAATCCCATACCTTCCGCCAACTTTTTTTAACCCGTGAGAAAATTTATGAACGTATGGCAAAACCATACAGTGCTTTTTATCTTTACTGAAGCGGTTCCTTGAAGGTGATGCTTGCACGCCCTTCACTATCCTTATAACTTTATCAACAGCTCTGGTGATAGCCTGTTCCGGGAAACCTGCTGAGGATAGCCGTGCCACTTGTTTTGAAAAGCTTTCTTTCATTGCATGATAGCAAGACTTCACCATAGCCCCTCGAAGGCAAGACACTGCTATTCCATTTTTAACAACCTTTGAATGCCCCGACTTGTACTGGAGCAGGGGCTTTTCCGATCTAGGGCTGCACATCCAGCACATGCGGCAAGGCAAAATTCTTAGTGAAAGGTCTAAAAACTGCAGTTGTTTGTCTTTTGCTATCTCATGGGTGAACTTGAGTCCCAGGCCACATTCACAAAACACTTTCAGTACATTCAAAGCATTGGACCCACAGTCAGCCCCATCAAATATAATAAAAAAATCATCAACAAAGCAGAAAATTCTTTTATCCATGCCTTGAATGGCATAATGAATTTTTTGGCTCACTCGTGCCAGAAAAATATCACTGAGTAAGGGGGCTACCTTTGAACCTATACATGGGCCGGGTTTTTGCACATACATTGCATCATTCCACCCGACATAAGTAGAATTAAATAAAAAATCAGTATTTCTGCAAAACTTTCCACTTCCGCATTCATTCCTAAACTTGATTTCATAATTTTCTTCACAAATGCACTGTTCTACACTTCTACAGGTATGAACCTGTAGGAGATCAAAATCATAGGCAATGTCGAGTGCTTCAGGTTTAGGAGATTTGGAAGACTGAGTTGCAAAAGTATCCCAATTAACATTAGGTATGTTAAAGTTGCCAGTTAGGATTAGTCTATCATCAATTTTAACATGACACCTGCATATAAGGCTGAAGTTGTTCAAGACCATAAGGTCAGGGGGTCGATAGTAAGCTCCAAGTACGTATCTTGTGTTATTCACATATGCTTTGCAAAACAAGGCCTCTACATCAGGCATTCTAAACAGCTGAAGAGAAGCTTTAAATAAGCTTGCAACTCGTCTGTTATGATCATTATGAGATATTCTGCAATCTTTAGGAGTTATTTTGCTGTCAAATATATCATCAGCCCCAACCAGGTTTCTGTTAGTACGACAAATTCAGGGTTGTGTAAAGCCAAAAGAGTTTTAAGCAGTTGTTAAAAATACTTGGACCGTTCATTTTCTGCCCTGGCCCATTACCCCTTCTAGTGATCTTCTGATGCTCGTCAGTGGCTTCATCCCAAGGTAAGATGGCTATGACCAATTTATCAAAAGCTAGTTTTACTTTAGCTCAATTTTTTTCTCTCCTCAAAGAACCTCTGCCACAATTTTCTCCTAGTTTCTCGAACTTTTGTTAAAAAATCTTCAGTGACTGAAATCACAGAACCTTCTAATTTCGAACATGCTTTCAATACCGTTTTGCGATAATCCAACAGTTTCATAATGACCGGCCGTCCTTGATTTGCCTTCCTTTTTCTAGCATCTTTCTATACTGTTAACAGCAGATCATTCTTCATTAGACCGAGAAGGCTATCCTTGGTTTCACCACTGGGCTCATCAATGCCATCGATAACTAGATTGTTTCTTCGGCTTCCATTTTCTTGTGCATCATTTATTCGCGTTAATTCAGAATGACTCTTCTGAACCAATAGTACCTCTGACTTGAACCCCTCGACTTCATTTTTCAAGGCTCTAATAACTGGCGAAAGAGATTGAATACCACCGATCTGCTTATTCAAATTTGTTAAAGGGTTCACAGCACGCACCATGCCGTCATCACAACCCCATTGCACATGTTGCTAGCTTCATAATCAACACAGCTTTGCTTGTCTTTTCAGACAAGCCATCAATGTATTCGAGCTGCCAAGTGTCAATTGAATGAGCTTCCCGATAGTTTTGCCAACATTCATGACTCTGTGGCCATGCCATTGTCGCCACTTTATTTGGAGAGAGGTGAAAACCGAAACGGTGCGGCGGTGGCTGTGGTGTCCTGCTCAGCCGTGATTGTGGAGTGTTCTGTTCTGGCTCACACCTCGAGCTATGCAACACGAGGCATGGCATTGCAGCGGCAAATGAAGATGACGCTGGTGTGCACTGATGATGACCCACTTTGCCAAAACTGTAGCCAACTGGCCACATTCTATGGCCAGCTGCTAAAGATACCTGACGAAAACAAGCAGCGAGCCATCCTTGCCCAAGTCAAAAGGGTCGCCTCCTGTGCCGAGGCACAAGCATGGAACCCAAGTTCGGATCAGCTTGTTACTGCTAGTGTGAACTGCAGCGGTGGTTAAAGCGTCTGCCTCCAACGAGGGCAGTAATGGCTTCCATTTCCAGTTTTTCTAATGGGGAGAGGGGTGCTCTCTTCTTTCACCACCTTTTAGCTTCTAGATGACAACACACTGTGCTCCTACATGGGTTGCAGAGATAAGTGTGTTTCCTATCCTCCGTCCCATACTAATGTGAGAAAAGCATGTTCTGCCCAGGGGCTCGACAATTAACAGTTAACTGTAGAGGCAGCATGGCTGGTTTTGCAAAACCTTCGCAGCTTTTATCAACTGACCAATATCTGAACAGGAAAGAAATAAAGGCGCCCTTGCCCTATCAGGAAAACCGGGGCAAGCAAAACTTGGAATGTGTGTGCACGACGTACTATATATATATTTTTTCTATCGCATTACGCAATTCTCCCTCCTAACTGTTTCCTTCCTCGATGCAGGGGACCGTCACTCAAGTGTTTAGCAGCACAACACTTGAGTTGCGACAGGCAACGGAGACACTGATGGGTTCATATCCAGGCAACAATGAAATGTGGCAACGTGACATGACAACAGATCAGATATCAGAAACGGCTGATCGCCGACAAGCCCAAGATCGATTGTGGGATAACGGCGCATAAAATTATGCCTCTGACCAGCGCACCTTCGAGGGCTTTATTTGTGTACACCAGCATTTCTGCACACTCGCAGCAGTGTTGCTAGATGCTACCGAGCTAACAAGCGAATAATCGTCACAAAAGTAGCCCAGAAAAAGCGGTGCGGCTTTTGCAAAGAAGCCCAAAAGAAGCGGAAATTGGATAAATTTTCCTATTCTTAAAAATATTTTTAATATAAAAACGTCACTTAAATGCGAAGGGGAGTTGAAGAAATCTTTTTAACTATTTTGTGCAGCGAAAATATGCGCAATTAGGAACGAAAGCGCATATATTAACTTTTAACGTTGTCTCCAGGGTAGTCTCCGTTTGAATGTACATTTACCAGTGCATTATTAAAGGGATACTGAACAAAAATTGGACAAACTGATGAAAATATCGAAACTCTACTCGGAAGAAGCGAATTTTCCAATAAACAGAGTTTATTTTGCATATTTTTGAACAGTTGGCTCTATTTTTTGGTGGATTGTCAGCGCACGGCGTCTGCACACAAGCGCGAGCCGTGACATCACATTCTCTGAGGCGCATGCAGGGTGCACTTGTTCCTGTCCACCGCTTATCTTTCTCCACCTCTCCTTTCATCCCACTTTCCACCTTACACAAAGCCCGGATACTTTACCCCAGCCAGGAACATTGTTCCTGCCATGCTGTTCCTACAGTGATTTTGGGAACCGCAGTGGAAGCTGACTGGGTTGAGAGACGCGGGCGATGGCTGGCGTTGTTGGCATGCCCGTTTCAGGTGCATGTAACGTCACCAAACGTCACTTCCTCTAGTTCTCGGTGCGGTCGCTAGACGCGGCAGTTTGTGAAAAACGCTTTAAATTCATTATCTCCCTCTAGTTGCTGCCTGAAATGAAGATTGTTTCTATCGATTGCAGCACGCAATCTTTGAATTGACTGAAATCATGGCGGAAAAAGTTTTGTTCAGTATTCCTTTAAGGCGACCGATTGATTCCCCCAACGTATGTTTGACTTCAACACTCTACTACTCAAAGACATCGACAACCACGCTATAGGGGAACGTGATGATCACTAAAATATCTATATTTGCTGAAAATGCAAACAAGCCCAAAAAAAACGCGACAAGCGACTGAGAAATTCTACAAGTGACTCGGGGAAAAAAGAAGCCCAAATCCACTTATTATAAGCGGAACTGGCAACTCTGACTCGCAGGCACCTAGTTAAATGCCCATTTGTGAGGCGTAAAAGCTTCGCTCTTTGATGGCTCCTTTTTGAGCTGCTCGACTCGGCTTCGCATGCCAGTCACCCTTGGCTTGCGTGCTTTTTGTGTTCAGGGGGCCGATGGCTCGAGCCAGCCTGAGTGCACACGACCTCGGTTGCTTCACCGTGGTGATGACGGATGAAGTCCCCACTATTGTGTGCTCTCGCATCACTTGAGCGGCAGCAATCCGACCTGGCCTCTGGCCACGAGGCACCATTTGGCTGCGTCTGTTCTGTGCGTGGCGATTCATCTCGTCGCGTTAGCAGCCCCCCGAGACCGGGTAGGGCAGAAGCCTCGGTGGCTCAAGACCTCAAAGCGGGTATAAGTGTACTGTGGTATTACGAATTGGCTACGCCTGTTCTTTGCACCAAGCAGCGGCACCCTTGTTAGGACTGTTGCCCGAATCAAAAACTCCCGCTCTGTAACCCAGGGTAGGGAGACCTTCCGGGGCCGACTATGCTCTAGGACAAGGTGCCTTGGGTGTCAGCTCCCCTTCCCATCTGACAACGGCAAGCGCAGAAAGTAATTTGGGCGTCATACACGCACTTTCGATCGCGATCGAGCCCCGATCGGCATCGAATTTCTGAACGGCGATTGGCCGTCCCGCGTAAGTAAGCCACTCGTAATCAAAATACTCGATCGCGGTCGAAAGTGTACCGTGTGACCAGTGTGAACGAACCCACACTTTGGTAAGGACGCCGGCAGCAGGCCAGAGGCACTGGCAAAGGTTACCCAGGCACTGCCTAAATTACCTGCAGCAGCAGCTGGGCGATAAAAACCGGTTTGCGCATAATACATCGTTGGGCAAAACCATGTAAGCGTGATCGCCTGCGTCCACCCCTCAATCGGAAAGAACCGCAACGAAGAACCATGGGTTCAATGCACGCAGGCGAATTTCAAGCACTGCCAAATATTTGCGTGCCAACTCTACGCGCGCGACCAAGGCGCGACCTTGGTTTTGATGCAACGGGACGTAATGTGCAAGCAAGCGCACTGGCATGACGATCCTGCGCGTGTCCAACGCACATCACATCAATAACATGTATCAGCGTGATTGACACCGTGCACACAGCGTCAACTGTTTATGTGATGTCTTAATTCAATGATACCGTCACTAATGTCACAGCCGTTGCTTTCGCGCGGGCCGATAATGGTCTCGCAAGACAACGCTCACCGTATGGAAACGCTGGTATGGTCGGCTGCGTAATCGCATCAACTTGGTGCGCTCGCTGACAATCGGCAAGAGTTGTACAGGCATCCAAACGACCCAATGCAATCGCAAGAGCAGGGCACCTTACGCCATGTTGACATCAGCTGCTGGCATGCATTGCATCATGGTGTGGAACCACGATCACACTTGCGATGACACCAAGGAGAAGGCGCTGCAATCGACCGCTGTGCTTAAGGCGCGAAATTTAAACATGCAAGGCGACTCTATCAGCATTTTAATAAAACACTCTCAGTTGTTAACTCTCAAGGCCAGATAACTACTGCTGCCTCAATTTATGCTTCCTCTTCTGAGGAGGCGGATAAACGGCCATTGCTCTAGCCCTTACCATTCCAAATTATGCTCTCATTGTCAGTGACTCTAAACCTGCCATCTACAATTTCGGAGTGGGTAGGGTATCCACAATAGCCCTTTCTCTCCTCCTGAGTCCTGGCCCATACCCTGCAACAAGATACCGCTTTATTATGGACTCCCAAGCACGCGGGCCTTCCCGGTAACGAAGCGGCTCACAACAGCGCCCGGGGATTTACGGTCCGAGCCGAGGCAAACGAGCCAAACTCCGTTTCGGCAACGGCTCGCTTTGCTGCGCGGGATCGCCTTCTAGCATTTCATGACATCTGCAGCCACTAGCTGCCTAGCACCTCGGCCGTCCGCCGCTAAGGTGGCGACTGCTCAAGTGCCCCTCTCTCTACCCTATAACCTGCTCCTGTAAGACCCGACGTCCAGGAGGCCATCCTAGCTGGGTTGGGCAGAGAGGGTTGCGGAGGACACCCTATCTCTTTCCCCTTGCGTCTTTCATTTTAAGAGGAAAAATAAAGTTTTTACCTATACATACCTTAAAACAAAAATACCACGCAAAACATAAATTTACCACGAACCATTACAACAAATCAAGCTGTTTATGCGTCGCCTGAGCTTTCAAGTTTCCTATCGCAGATCAGTGTCCCGGACCGTCCGCACGCTTGCTGTTTTCATTACAGAAGAGAGAGAGAGAAAGAAACGCTTTCTCGTTAATTCCGTACGTGTGCCCGCCTGTTTAATTATCACAGTATTTTGACGTTATGCGCCGAAGCACATGATCGAGTGGCTCGGAAATCTGGGGTGCTATTCTGAACCCAGGCGAAAATTTTCTCCAAGTGGAACCACTTGAAGTGGATTATTGAACCTGGATTTGAAGTGGTCCCACTTGGCAAGTGGTCCCACTTGCAAAGTGGAACCACTTGCCAAGTGGTTCCACTTCAAATCCAGGTTCAATAATCCACTTCAAGTGGTTCCACTTGCCAAGTGGTCTCACTTCGCAAGTGGGACCGCCTGCCTAACGTATCCTCTTGCCAAGTGGTCTTAGGAACCACTGGTGCACTTCAATGAATGAAACAAAAACTTGTTTTTACAATAATTTATTGATAAGTGAATGGCACTTAAAAAAAAGGAAATAATGTGAAGTCAAAAGAAAAGATTTTTGAAGCATTCAATCTTCCTTTCTCTTTGTCCTCCTGACGTCTTGAATTTTTTGAGACAAAATGGTAGACAAATTGTCCAGCGTTTCCTTAACTGGGACTCCACTCCTCGACCCCCAATGTGTCATGGTGTCTGCAAAGGAGGCAGAAATTAAAACAGCCGTGGGATACATAATTATGTACAGCACAATTAAATTGACAACAATCTTACCAATAATCAAAGCAACCTTGTGTGGACTCAGTTGCTTCCGCACGACTGCGTTGGGGTTAATTTGCCTCCTTGGGGGCTAATTTGCCTCCATAACTTCGCTCCGCCAATCCTTCGCGACCCCATATGGCTTGGGCCATATCCTTTACAACGAGTGGAGGTTTTTTATGGCCCAGGATTTTTTCCGCCTGCTTGCTTCCAATCATGAGGCCGTCTTTCACGTGATACTGTAAATGAAAACAAAATCTTTAAAAAAGAAATGAAGGGAACACAGTCGTGCACTTACCTTGCCATCACCAATGTCAGTAAAAGCAGTGTGGGCTTTTGGGTCTGCAGCTGATGAGAAATAAGGAGTGAAGTTGATGTTTACAGCAAAATAATAGCAACATAATGGCATTTAAAGCGTTTGGGCTTCTACCTGTGGGGAGTGCGTCTGCAGCAGGCTTGGATGTAGTGTCCATGTGTGCTGGTGGTGGTGGTGTGGGGGCTGTGTGTGACGGTTCAACTTCGTAATCCAAACCATTAAGGTCTTGGCCATCCTCCCACAGATCTGCACCCACAGTAGAGAAGTGTACAAACAATTTACAGTGGCTGTTATCAAGATACAACTCTAATTCTCAATATCTAGTCAAAAAGCTGAGGGTTCAGCTTTTTGACCAGCAAAAAAAGTTTAGAAACATTAATGTTCATGCAGTTGTGCAGACTTTACCTGTAGGGGACTGTTGTGCTTGCTCGAGAAGCGGGGCACTTTTTTGTGCCTTTTGAGGCTGAGGGGCACTTCTCGCCTGTAGCATTTCTACAACTGCAGGTATAGAAAAGAACACTTAAGAAATATATGCCGGTAACACTATAAATAAATCTAAAGAGCACATAGAATAAGATGTTGTGCTATCGGTGTCAAATACTTACTCATTGAAAGCTTCACGTCTATTCGATCAATTCTTTCATTGGTTTTGGCAACCGCTTGTCGCAGTTCATTGCGCTCTTTCAGCACACTCTCATAAGGTTCCTGTCAAGTCTCTTTCCTCATTTGCTTGTGTTTGCGTTCTTTGTTTGTGGTGTCTTCATTGAACTCCACACACCTGTTTGAGGGTGTCTGTGCACAAGAAAAGAGAGTAAGGAGTTGAAAAGTGCTGAATAAAACTGAGAAGTGTACATTTTAATGCCTACTTGCAAAGCTCGGGCGACTTTATTTTTTTCAAGGGCACGAGAGGCATGCTTGCTCAAAATTTCCTCATAAACAGCACTTCTTGATGCTGCCTGATCCTGTTTCATTTTTTTGTGTGCCTGCAAAAAGAAATGAAGACCAATAAGCAATTTTCGACAGAAACGTGGCAAAAGTTTAGCGCAATTAGGGTAGTACCTGTTTTGCAGTCTGCTTGGTGTTTACTGCTGACAGCTGCAGGTCAATGAGCTCTTCCTCTTGGTCAATATCTGACTGGTGTATCAGAGGCCGTGAAAGGCGCTTGCTGCCCCTTTGTCTATGTAGCTCTTGTTCCGAGTCTGTTAGGCACACGTATGAAGTCAAAATGCGCCAATATTAGTCTGGAAAAGCTGCTATACGTATAAACACTGTGTGTGTGTGTTTAGCAGTTTTGCGCCAGTGAAAAGCGCAACGCAATTCAGCATAGGTATTAAATTTAAGATAAAAAAGGCAACAAGCCATAATATATCGACATTACTGAAAGGACATACCCTGCGATACAATAAAAATGTCCGAATTTTTCCCAACAAGAGTAATGCTGGTTAATTCAACGCGGCCGGCACTGTTCAGCAAGCAACATAATTTAGATGATGACTCCTATATTAATCCTGCAAGCATATACCAATAACGAATAGCGTTAGTTGTAGATCACATGACTGTACGCACGTGGAATCATATGCCAGCCTCTCGATCGCCCACGCGCTATCGCGTCAGCGCGGGCACAGGTTGTGGCCAGAGCCCGATATGATGGGTGATGCGTTTGGCATGCAATGACGCTACCTATATATATAGCGTGTGTCGAATCGCAATAAATTTCTAGCTTCATTTACTTACCTGCCAGCAGCAGAATTCTACACGTGTACGATCCTGTGTTTTCCGGGTCTTCATGATCAACCCACTCTGTCCTGTAGACTTTACTTTTAATGAAGTCCTCCTTGCTTTCTGGGTAAAAGTCCTTAATGTTATTGGCAGGTATTATATACTCTTTCTTATCAAAACTGTTCAAGAATCGCACTAACGCGAACATCCTGACGCTCACACGCCGTGCACCACGAGACAAAAGTGTCCGACCGTCGACAAAGTCAAAACTACAGTGTACGTCAAAACATGGCGCTTCGTCTTTGGCTTGGCTAGAGATTACTGTTAAAACAAGTCATAACGTCAAAATATAAATTGCTATTGATTTAATGAAATGAACAGAATATATAATATAAAGTACTATTTGCTGGGGCCTAATAATAATTTGTGTAGCACTAAAAAAATAGTTCACGTATCTACATAAGTGTTTTGTGCATCTACGGTCAAGCCAAGGCCAAGCCGTGTCAAGCAATGTCGGTAATCTTTGCCACCGTCTTTGCACGCGCACGCGTGCGTACATGGCTATTGATGTTCGATTACCGTTGACTTTTTTATTATTCATTGTTGACTTGGACGTCTTTAGACCGCTGCAGCGTGCTCATCAGCAAAAATAGACAATCTGTGGTAGGCGTGATGAACACGAGTCAAAAAACCCGCAAGCGATATCTGGAGCCTGAAGCGTGGAATGACCGCTTGCCAAAATCGACGCAACACAAAGTAAGGAAGAATGCTCCTGCACAGCCTTCTACGGACGTTTTTTCGGGAGAACGTACGGTCTCAAGCGCTTCTGAATCCTCGGACGATAATGAAGCTGGTGAGTCAGCCGAGGATATTGGACGACAAAACTACGTGAGTTCATTTGTGGGAGATGAGTCGGCTAGTGACTGCGACACTACTGACGATGAGTTCGCACCCGCCGAAGATAATCTATCTAATGCGACGCAGCCGTGTGATGGACTCCCAAACTCGGACTTCTTCCGATTGGAGTTTGCGCGCCCGCTTGGCAACACAAACACCTTGTCTGTTGGCGATGCACTTGTACTTGTTATGGACTTCGCCATAAAGCATGGTCTGTCATGGGCCGCTGTAGAAGATCTCCTGAGATTGTGTAATAATATTTTAGGCTCAAGTGTGCTTCCAGACAGCAAGTACCTTTTCCGAAAGTTCTGTGCAACCTCGCCAGAAGACATGAAGTTCTACTTTTACTGCCCGTTTTGTAATCGGCTGCTGGCCAAGACGGGTGGCAGCTAAAGAGCGCAACATTGTGTCTGGCATGTGCTGTGGAAAGGACTACACGTTTTCAAATTCTATCGTGGCCCTACCTCTTGCTTAGCTAAAGTGACTGTATCAATTTCTGAGAAACCTCTTGTTTGGAAAATTTGTCATAATATGTTGCAGATTTTCTATATGCATCCACCTTTAATGGTACTCAATTACGCATATACATAAACTCTACAGTTGATTATTTTGCTTGGGTGAGTGTATATGAAACTAAAAGCTTTATAAGTTCCGTTTTTCACATTTACTTATGCTATTACTTGTGTAAATCGTGTAAATATCTGTCTGTGCCTTTTTGTGCCGAATAAATAAATTTTTTGAAGTACAGGCAAGTGTCAGTAGTTACTGCAAGTGCATGTGGCATGCATTTGATATAGCAAAACTTGAGCATGTTTAACTCGTTCTGTAAAGCATGATTACAGAAGCACAAAATACCAAACCGCTTGGCAGCAAATGGAACCTGTTATGGTCTAAGCGGTACCGTCTTAATATCCACTTGAAAGCAAGTAGGACCACTTCAGAAACTGCAAGTGGAACAGTCCCGTAACAAGTGGGGCAGAAAACCACCTTGTGGCAAGTGGAACCTGTAATAGGTTCCACTTGCGCTGAAGTGGTCCCACTTGAAAGCAAGTGGGACCACTTTGTGGCAAGTGGAACCCTTTAGTGGGACCACTTGGCAGCAAATGGGACCTATTAATGGGTTCCACTTGCTCTGAAGTGGTCCCTCTTGAAAGCAAGTGGGACCGCTTGGCTGCAAGTGGTACCACTTGAGAGACCACTTGGCAGCAAGTGGGACCACTTAAGGGACCACTTGGCTGCAAGTGGTACCACTTTAGAGACCACTTGGCAGCAAGTCGAACAACTTGAAATCCCACTTCAAATTTTCACCTGGGACCTGAGGCAGTGCAGACGCTTTTTTAAAAGCGGAGCCCTTTAAGCTTTTCGTTAGGCTGCGCGGCGTGAAACTGGACCCAGCTTGCCTTTGCCACGTTTATCTCTGTGGCCCAGTGCGTAGTATAATCAGCGATTAACTATTTGTTATATTCTAATACCCATGCGACGGCCCTGTGCGGTATTAATAGGAACTACGACGTAATATCGTTCTCACTGAACCAACATTACGGGACAAACTGCGATCATGGGCATCGGCAGGGGGGGGGGGGACAAGGCGGCACTTGCGCACTTGTTTGCAGGACGAAAGCAGCGGCGGTGATGCGACCTGTTGATGGCCTCGACCGCGCATTCAACAATGTGGCCTGCGTCGTACACCGCCTCGCCCTCGATGAGGCACCGCTACCTTTCATAAGCTTGATCTACATACTTGTACATGCTGGAGAACGGCACGCTTACTGAAATATTGAAAGCACCACCCAAACTAAAACTGCACCATCTCCCGCTAAAGGGAACCATGAGGCGATGCGAAGCCGGAGCACTTGCACGATCGCGTTCCGTTGGCGTTCGTTGGGCATGCTACCGACCTCTCGTCGTGGAACGCGAAGAGGGACGCTACGCGCGTCGTATCTTCCATCTAGCCTGGCCGTTAATTCTCACAGGGCGAGCGGGGAACGCGGTCGACAGGCGGGCGAGAGGGGGGCAGCGTAGGAGAGGAGAGAGAAGGGGAGGGGACGCGCATGCGCTCGAGCTCATCGCGGCATTGCGCAGGAGAGAATTTCGGCATGTGTAGCCCGCGTTTCAGAGGAAGAGTGGAAAGGGGGAGGGGAGAGGGAAAGTGGGAGGGAAAGTGGAGAGGGAAAGTGGAGAGGGGAAGGGGAGAGGGTGAGTGGAGAGGGTATGCGCATGCGCAGTAAGAGTGGTCACGCCGCACACCACCACCACCGCCGGATTGAGCTCGACCTTAAGATACTTCGCATCTAATAAGTATCGTACGGCGGAAACAAGATAACGAGCAAGAACACTCACACATAGTTTCACTTTCTTACCAACAATGCGGTCGGTGGCATCGGCGCACTCGTCGGCCATCCGGGGGATTTCTTGGCCCTGTAGAATGGGCCGCAACTAAAACAAGTTCAAGATTACACTCGAAAACATTCGTTGCAGGCGTTAGTTGACCGTCGCGAGGCTGTTCGTTCGACAAAGTTCCCACCTGAAGCAGACGATCCGCATACAGGAGCAGCGGCTGCTGCAGCGCGGTTGAGAGCGGAGTCCCCGCTCTGACGTCACACGCGAGAGGGCGCCACTCCAAGATCTCGAGGCCAATCATTATTAAGCGTAGGACTTGTCGTCGTAAGCCATGATGGACGAAACTTCAAAACTTTTAATGAATGCTTGCTTCATAAATGCATTTGAGAGATACTGCAAATCAGTTCTTGTAGCCGAAGTGACTGCTGGAAGGTACGAAAAATATAAAAATGAAAATGGGCTGATACCGACCGTGAAGATTTACGATTTCGGTGTAATTGAGCCGAACTCATTGCTGGGCTAGTTACGGTACTGTCAATTAACTAGACGCCGAACGACCACCAGAAGAAAGAGACAGAGAAAACAGAAAGGGCGTGCCTTATTCCGATTTCTTTATTTCAATGCTTTCTTCTGGTGGTAATTCGGCGTCTAGTTTATTCAGAGTAACTGAGCTGCTCTATTGGAATTTAACTGTGCTCAGAAAGCTGTGTGCTGATATTCTGCCGAAAGCACGTCGAACATTTACCACGCGTTGGCGAAGCTGTGTGTACGGTGCGTATCTTTACGAATGCCCTGTGTAAATGTGACTTTTTCGACATTACGAGGGCTCAAAGGTATAGGAAGTCAATGGTAACTCGACCGGTACAAATAACGGTCGTCCTCAGGGACGTTGCACGGATATTGTTATTGGCGCCGGGTGGGGAGGTGAGACTTTACTGCCCGTATTTGTGCGTATATGCACATATATATAAAAACATAATATCCCAAAGGGTAGAGCACCACCGCCCCTCCTGGCTTGACTTTTGACACTTTACAGATAAAGCAACGAAATTATAATATAATACAAAACATGCATTGTGAAAAACAAGTTTTTGCAATGGCATCGATAGGTCAGGAAAAGTGCAATATAAGCTGTCCATTGAAAAGGACAACTGGTTGTAGTGAATTTAGGCAGAATAACCGACGGGCTATATTTACATCTGCGCATTTTAAGATGCTTGAGATAAGCCCTGATGCATAAAGTTTGCGCCTCGGAGCGCGCCTTCGGCTCGGTTCCTGCAGCTGGCTCGGATTCCTGGTATAAAGCACTCAGAGGCCGCATAACCGATGCGTAGTAACCGCGAAAGCGTAGGCGTGCGCAAGGAGGGGGCAGGGGGGCGCCCCCGCCCCCCCCTATTCACTTTAGAGGGGGGGGGGCGCAAAGTCTGCTCCATACAATGACTTAATCGGGATGGGGGGGGGGGCGCTGCGATGAACATTCGCCCGACTTCGACCCCTCCCCCTGAAGGGGGACCCT
Organism: Rhipicephalus sanguineus; assembly: GCF_013339695.2. Classification (NCBI taxonomy): domain Eukaryota; kingdom Metazoa; phylum Arthropoda; class Arachnida; order Ixodida; family Ixodidae; genus Rhipicephalus; species Rhipicephalus sanguineus. Next base: position 201,338,130 of record NC_051179.1, read on the forward strand.
GCGCACGCCTATGCGCGGAAGCGCGCTGTTAAAACAATATAGCCTTTCGGCATTAAAGAAACAGAGCAAAACTGGCAGAACTCAGCCGTCACTAATATAAATGTTGTGATAGTTATTTGTACTCAGGTTACTCATGAAACAGTCGAGCGCATTGGAGCTCATATAAGGATCAATGCTCTGGATATCGTAGAGACTACTGGCAGAAGAATGGTAGGCTTTCGTCGCTGGTTTTTTATTTCTTCGTAGTCACTTATAGTGTAGCGCGGCTCGAAGTGTTGCTTGCAAACCGCACAGCAATCAGTGAGCAGCTAGGTGCAAAATCCGATTGTCGCCTTCTTTGGGAGGCGGCAGGCTCCGAAAACAGGAAATATCTCTGCGCAATTTCCGCACGCCTGCATATTCACTCGTGCACCATGGCGCGTGCAGGCGTTGAGACACCGTTTAAAGCTCAGTAATGTAATAAACGCGCTCAAAAGGTGTAATTACACCAGTAGCGCACCCAGGAATTCTCTCAGGGGGGGGGGGGTTGAAATTCTGAGAAGCCTACAGGGATATGGGATGGGGGGGGGGTGCAGGCACATTGCATAATACGCCATTTCGTTGCTTAGGCTGGAGGATTGCAACGACAAATAAAATATGAGATACCAAATAGTAATAACAATACTACTACTACTACTACTACTACTACTACTACTACTACTACTACTACTACTACTAATAATAATAATAATAATAATAATAATAATAATAATAATAATATCAAATGTGATGATGATGATCTTTCAGCGTTTTACAGAAAGATCCTGAAAAACTTGAGAGGGCCAAGAAACCGTTCAGTGAAGCAGCGCACGGAGAAAATAAATGGCAAATTGAATAAACCAACGCGTAATATGGTTCCAACAAAGATGTCTGGCAAATACTTATTTTTGCTAGTTTTTCAGCTCCAGGTAGTGATAAGGGTGCTGACGTGCCGGCCGGCTGGCGGTCGCACGTCACTCTGCAACTCTGCAACTGAGAATGTTGTGCACAATGTGAGCAGAACATCCTATATTATACTTCCTTCAAGCCTCGCCAAACTACAAATCTGAAAGTGCATCGTAAATATTTACTATAAGCTTTGTGGCATTGATTATAAACAGTATATACGTACAGCTCAATGCAGCACACGTACAGTACAATTCTCAGCTCACTGATAAACTGCACTGTAGCCACGCTTACCGATTTGCCATGTCATTCGGGTGCACAGGTTCGGCGACTGAAGTACCCTCTGATAAGTCACTGATCGAATGACGCATCTGAAGGCGATAAGTGCTGAGTCATCGCTTCCTTTTTGGCCGCAATCGGGCATTCCGGTGCTGTCGCTGCATCTCTTGAATCTGAACACGAAATCTTTTTCGGGAAGTAGGTGAGGATCGTGTTCGACTGGCGCTTCAGCGAAATTCCTGTGATGTGGTAGCTCATTCGACGCAGATTCGCGCAGCAGACACAGAAGTAAGTTCTAGCGAGCAAACTGAACGTGTGCATGGGGACACATCAAACTTCGTAGCTTCCGTCCGATGTACAACATACAAAAAAGAAGTGGTAAAAAGAGAGAGGGCGAGAGTTGTCTGAAAAAAAGAGAAAGAAAACGTGGCACCCCAATATAACTCTCCCACTTTCCAAAGCCCTTTTTTCTTGTCACGCGTCCTTGAAAACATTTACTCATTCTGCCACGTCGTCTCACTCCTCCCATCTTCGCAACGTATGGATTTTCGCATAGCATTCGTGCTTGCTTGGGGTCCCTGCGTGCGCGCGGTACTGCGGCATGGCTCGACGCACACACTAGTTGCTCTAAGGCTTGCTCATAAATGCAAGAACCACAGTGTATGTGCTTAAACGAATATCGTCATGTGCTCGAGCTGTACGGCCTCCGGGGTTTGCTGTCGCTTTGACGAACGAGCCTCGTCGCCGCGTACGAGCTCGCCTTTCTTCTCGCCGCTCCAATGCACTCGGCCGTCCGCTGTCAACAAAGCAAAAAAGAATGCGCGACCACCTCGCTGGCGACACCATTTGCCTGTAGAAAACGCAAGCCCCACCGACGCCCTCTTATCTTTGGAACTTTGAGTGAACATTTGTCCCTACTTTCCGAATCCATACGGTTCCTTCTTGAGCGGTCGAGGGAGGGATGAACAGGGCTTCTTTTCTTGTTCGGTGGGTATGAAAGGGTGAGGCAGGCGGCGGCAGTGCTCTTCGGCCAAAGAACAGAGGAGTGCGAGGGATTGACCGGTGGGAATGAGTTGAAGAGTAAAAGGGGGTGGGGAGCTCCTTTGGCGTGTGGATGTGTCGATGTGCACTGTTAGATGAGAGACAGGGAAAGGGGGATACTTGGAGTGCCGCACTGTGTGAGACTGTACGCATACATCTTTTTTTCCATTTCTTTTTCTTGCACTTTGCGCAGAGAAAAGTGAAGGCGCTACGTGTAGGTTTCCTTGAGCGTGGTCGCTTGGATCTGCCAGCATTCATTTCCGGTAATTGGCTTCAGCTGCGATGGATTGGGGACGCCTTTCCCGTCTCTCTCAGTTCCGCTGATGCAGCTCGCGTCGCAGCCAGTACAAGCAGTTTTTGAAGATGGCTTGGGTACGCTCTTTTGGTGACTGATCTTTGGGAGAAGGCAGAGAACGCGCTATTGTGTTCGTAATGCTGCAAACATTTTCACGAACCGCCCGTCCCCATCGTCGGCTACGGGCCACACGCTCGGAGTGGTGGGGTGTCAACAAGACCGTTTTTTTTCCTCCTTTTTTCGGCAGCCTAGTACGCCGGCGGTTTTTCGAACATGTATTTTCGCTTTGAAGTCGCGCGCGCGCCACCGTTTGTTGTTTCGAACTGGCTTCGAAGTTCGGTCAGGGCTTTATCCCTCCCGTTTCGGACGGCACGTGTGTATGGCACAAAGGCGGCAAAGCGCAAGCCGACGGGCCATTCGCGTTGAAACGGGCGATGCTTTCGCTGGCGCCACGGATAGCGGAGAGTGATGTATTTCTGTCGTGATGTTGATTGGGGGACACCTGTTACTGGATTTCTCAGCTTGCGTCGTTGTGTTTTTGGAAGCGAAATGCTTCCTGAATAAAGGATTTTGGGTAGCCGTTCTTGGCGAGTTTCCTGAATATATCGCGTTTTTCTTATTTTTCTTTCTAAAGTTGTGTGCTGCAGTGCGTTCCGGCTCTTCGCATTAATATCTTTACTACTGATGTATTGTGGATTTTCGGGGGCTCTAAAGTGAACTGAAAATGTCGGCTTGTGTAGGTGTGTTTGCACAGTTTCATTTGCAAGTTACAAGAGCATCTAAAAACGACAGGGAGTCTTCTGTTTCAAGGGTGAACTGAATACTCGTTCAATAAATTTAGATGAGAGAATAATTGTGACTTATGATCTCTTGATGCTCGAATGACAGTCGTTGAGACGTATATGTGAAAGATTTTTGACTGCGGCGGCAATGAAATAAGAGCTTGTTCGTCGATGTGTTTCATTGTTATATTTGCCATGGCGACAGACGTGGGCACAGGGTTCCAAATAGTGAAACGTTTATGAGAAAGTTTGCATATTTAGCAAAATTAATGCATTGTGATAAGGCAAGAAAAAGAAGATTCGCACCATATGTCTCTGGATGGGTCCGAGTTTATCAAATGCTTTTCTCCTTTTTTTTTCGTTTTGAAGGATCGATAGTTAGCTTCGTTCGGTCCTGCCAATTAGAATTACGTTAGACCTCGTTTGCACGTAAAAAGTGGCGCTAATTGGTAAGACCGCGAATATAAAGGGCATTTTAGCGGTGACACGTGGCTATATACTTTAGAGCTTGCCGTTGAATGAGTGCCTTCATTTTCATTTTGTGTTTTGTCACGGCCGCTAGATGAAAAAGCTTCATCCAGAGGGCGTGGTTTTGTAGAGCCCATCTATATGATGAAAAAAGCTTGTTTGTCTGCAAGGAGAGCGTACATTATTGACTATTGAAAGGGAAAAAAAAGGTGCTCCATGACGGACACAATTCGTGTTCACTATAATATCAAAGATTTAAGAAAAAGAACGCCACCGGCATCGCAACAGGAAATGTTAATTCACGCTTAAGCGAGTTTCGTTTCCATAGCGAGTAAGGCATTGAATGTACATGAAAGCACTTGTTATTTCTATAAAATGAGTTTTATGACGTAGAATTTGAAAGAAGTTCCAGGCAAAACCAGCATATATTTATTGCGCAATTTCGTCGTCGCGCCATTAGTGTCATCAAATCAAGCCATGTGACACCGACAATTTATTGGTATTCAGGCACTTGATATCTTAATATCTAATTACATTAGAAGCGTCCCAGTGAACCAGGTATAATTTGCATGTGTGCAGGTAAGTGCATTAGGTTTGCCCGTGTGAACCGGAAATAACGTTACAAACGGTAAACAACACTGCGAACTCTTGTTCTGTACAAAAATGTATGTAGCACTGCGTACAGAGCTGGATGAGCTGCTATACGTAATACTTTTTCATGTCGCATGCACTGTGCACCGACGTCTGTGGCCAAGTCACGCGGCGCATTATCATTGTACACAGCCCCTTTCAGACTTCCCCCGAGAATCAAACAAATAAAAAAACAATAGCTTGTTTCGAAGATTCCGAAATATCTCCTTGCTCTATTGCAACAATCAGAGGGGGCAAGAAAAAAAGAGGGGTCAAACTGACGACCCGTGAAAGCATCTTTTCTTTCGTCCAAAGCCGCTTCACTGGAAGTGAACGCAGAGCCACAGAGCACGCGGTTTGCGCTCTTTCAATTTAGGAGTAGATGGGTGAATACAACGTATTTCTGGAGTAAGTGAGGGAAAATCGACCTCAGACCACCTCTTGAATTGAAATGACAACGTCTAAAACGCCCGTGAACGTGTACGCTGGATTCTCGGTGACAATAGACAGATTTAGTTGGGCGTCCGCAACGACGTACGGACGCTCAACTAAATCTGTCCAATGACCGTGAAGCAGTTACGGGAGGGGGGGGGTCAGGACGGCCTCAGGGGGGTTACAACACCCAACGCCCCCCCCCCCCCCCCTTGTAGGTGCGCCACTGAATTACACGCTTTCGTAGGCTGCGACGCGCGCGCGCCAAATGCAGATGCTCTCCACAGCTTCAGTACAAAGTGATTACAGCGCCGCCGCTACGATCGCCCGCCGGAGCATCACCCGAGATGCGGCGCGGCCGCTTCGTTCGTTCCACTCTAGGAGGATATAAAAAATTGCTGGAGTGGAAGCCGCCTATACTTACCCATAGGGCAGAGTGAAGCCGGCGGCGGCCATCTTGTGGTGGGCAGGAAGGCAGCCGCGTAGCATATAGTGCGCTTCCGCGGCCGTTTTTTTTTTGCAAATGATTGCTGCTAGAGATGTAAAAACGTGCTCACATAGTCGCCGATACATTGGCAGTATTTAAAGAGACCACAGAACGTTTCGTTTTTCATGTGTTGAAATTTTATTTGTACAGCTTTCTCAGGCTTTAGCCAACATGAACGTTACGGCCAAGTTGTTCACTGATTCCTAAAAATGACGAGTCTTGAAAGCAAAGACCTAACCTTATCTTTCACGAGTTCCCGGCTTCGTTCCTTTGTCATGTGGTGCAGCCTGATCTTGATGTAGAGCTCCAATACTTGCTTACTCAAGTTGTAAATATGATTGTCCAACACGTCGACGTCAAAAAGATGTTGTTCCAATTGTGAAAACCACCTCTTTTCCAGTGATTGACTGAGAATCTCCAGGACTAGTTGTTTGGTATTGGCATGTATGTTCTTAAGGCATTGAGTGGAAGCCTGCAGTCGACGCAGCCCCTTTTCCGCTGTTTCGCACAGTGACACAACGTCTTCGGAAGGGTAAAAGAGTCCACCTCGATTTTTTTTGCCTCACCAATAGAGATGTATCCTCTCCATGAAGAGCTTCTATGCACACCTCACAGGTGTTTGTAGTAGCGATTTTGCGAGCGACAAAGCCTGCAATGTAAGGCACGACAGAGCAAACGAATGTGGAGAGGCTCTCTGGATAGTCAATTCGGTCTGTGTAATCGTGGTCCTCTGGTTGTAGGATGGCAGACCTTCGCGATGTGACCTCAGTGGTTGCACAAACTGTAGTGACAGAGGCAGATGCACTCAGAATGGAAACAATATCTTGCGAACAGTTGCCTGAGGTGGACGATCTCACTTCTGTCTGAACCAATAGACGCTTATAAGCCGCCATGAATTGGGCAGCTGTAGGGTTGTTGTTGAACCCCCCACGTCCTCGCACACAGCCGAAGAAAGTTTCTGCATGATCTTGGCTCATCTTGTGCGTGAGCAGATAGTTAAGTTGACCTTCATGAACTAGTTCCTTGAAGATACTTTTTGTGCTTTGTATACACACAAGAAATCCCACAAATCCTGTCCTCTTTGTTCCCTGCAAAAGTGGTCGACCGAACGGATCTTTCAAAGCTCATATGTACTGTCGAGCGTCGGCAAAAAATGGCTTCCAACAAGCCTCATTTTGCTTTCGAAGAGGTGCTTTGTATGATTTTGCAAACGCATTTCTGGAGTTTAGCAAATCGAAGAGATGATCAAACACCCTCACAAATTTCGCCGTGGCACTAGCACCTCTAAATTGTGGCAGCTTCAGCGTTTGCTCGCAAAATTCAAGAGCGTCTGCAACTGAAGCGCTGAGTGCCTGAGCTGCGAGGCGTACCTTCATCTTTTGCTTCTCCCACTGCATATGCACCTTAGTTAGCTTATTGCCAAGGCGGAGCCCTTCCTCGCGCTGTAGAGCCTCCAGTGCCTTTATGTAAGCCCATTTTATGTGGTTTCCATCAACATCAATGATGTAGCACATTGTTGCCAGTGAATTTCTAATCAACTTAATCATGTGGCATGGGTCAAGCAGGATATGCACATCCCTTGATTCATCAACTGGGTTTTTAAAGGATGTGGAGAACTCGACAGGATCAGGCTTGAGTTCTGCACCAAGGCATTTCGCCATAGTGAAATTTGATGACGCACCATCAAACGTTAGACTGACAACTTGAACTTTCACAGATTCCAGTCGTTCAATGCATTGTTTTGTTAGTTCAGCCCTCTCAGAACCAGTGAGTGAGTGGATAAGGAAGTAGCCGACTGGTATTTTCAGCCTCATGTTTATGCCAACAACAATATAAACACAAACATTTGTGGCTTCAGGGAGGCTGTCATCATCAAGAGATGCTCCAAAATCAACATATCCAACTATCCTGTCTCCTACAAGTTCAACGTGTTTCCTAATCGACATATCATCGACAATCAGAGCACAGTAAAGAGTTTCAGAGCGACCTTGAACCAACTTCTCCAAGAAAGAAAATGCTTCCCCTGTAAAGCCTGGTTGGCCGTTAACAGACCTATACCATTCTCTGATTGTGCGCTGCGAAGGGAGGGCGTCATTAAACTTTGATCGAACAAATTCGTAGGCTGCTGGTGATTAAAAATGTAAAGTTAGTGCAAACGTTCGCAGCTCTGGAGGGTATTTACCTCCACTTTCTGTCCGTGCCCGGTGAAGCAGTTGTTGTATGTCAGGAGAAAATGCTGCATCAAACATCTTGGAGCCCTCTTCTGACAAAAGCTTCTGTTCTTGGATGCCTCTAATAATTTCTTCAGCGGTGATTTTCTTTTGTGTCAGCCTTCGCTTGTTCTGCTGCAACGTTTTAATTTTTTTCTTCAGGTGCAATCTTTCGTCTTCTGTTTCCTGCAACTTCGTCTTGTACCACTGCTTTGATGGTGATACAGTGACATGGTCTTCGGTATTTAAGGCCTCTTGCTGCTGAGCAGGACTGCATCCTCGAGGTTTTGGTGCTGGCCGCTTCCTTTTCACCTGAAATAAGCACATAGTGGGAATTAACTACTTCTAGAAATATATATATATATATACTTCAATTATTGCACATAACATGAATATATGTATTCACGAAAGCATGTTCGGGAACATTCGACAATGATCATGCGCGAATCGTGTGTGGAGCGATATTGTAAACGAGCGAACGGAACGAAAAGCTCGCGAAGAAACACGCAGCAATACAGTCACGTCGACAAAACATGAAAGAAGAGATATGTCTATGTCATTCCAGCCTCCCTGATGTCAGAGCACTATATCTGCGAAGTTCCGATGCTTACCGGTGCCTGGAGGTGGGCAGGGAAAGCAGTGAACGAAGTCGGCACACTTCCCGCTTTCAATCGTGTTGTTTGTCCGGTCCGGTCAAAACACGCCGGATCAAAGTGCGCAGAGCAAAGGCGATCTTTATCTGTCGGTTTCCAGCGTTCACGACGCACAGCTCGCTCCCATAGGTTCCGTGTCTCAGCATCTTTTGGAAACCTGCCAATAATTTCCGAAAATTAATTCCTCAAGCCTACCAATGAAAAACACGAGTCAGCCGTATCAGACCGCGTAAGCACTACGTGCTTTCAGTACGCACCTGTGAAATGTGATCTTGGAAGCAGGAATCGCGCGATTTGCGCACCCATACGCTACGCAGGATTGTACCATGCTCGCTTGAATCGAGCCGCATGCATTCGAATGCACTGCAGATACACACTGGCACACTTGTCAAGGAAAGACAGGCGCACGAACCGCGATCAAACGCCGCTGCAGGTGAACTGGCAGCCAACCGAGCCAGCCGAGCCGATCTTTCTGCCCACCACAAGATGGCGGCGCTGGCTTCACTTGAAGAGCGCTCCCTCCACTCCAGCAATTTTTTTATATCCTCCTAGGTTCCACTGCCCCCTTCTAGTACACTGTACCTTGACTATAGGGTGTATGCACGACCGGCATCGACAGCGACATGCAGGCAAGTCTCGCTGTGCACTCTGGGTAATCCGCCATTTTGAAGCAATAACAAGCAGACGAGCAAAGCAGCGTGTATGACCAGTCGATAGCTGTCATGGTTTACTGCGCCGTTGTAGGCTGCAAAAGCCGTACGTACACCAAAGCCGAGAAAGAGAAGGCTAAGCAGAACAGTCAGAACCTCAGCAACTTTCGGTTTTTCAAGATTCCAAAGGGTTCATGAATGCGGCAAGACGAGGCAGCTGTCGCAACGCCGGCAGCGCGAGTGGATCGCCCGCCTCAATAGGAAGGGTGTCGCCGATAATCCGCAGAAGTACAAAGTGTGTTGTCGACACTATTTATCACGTATGCAAGTCTCGCACCTACGTTACCTATTTTAAAGCGCTGCCCGTTCCTGTCACTGTAAAAGTGTTATTTTGGGCACCGCGGATGCAGGCATTGCTTTGAGCAGAGCGTTGGTGTACTCTGTTTCGCAGGGCCACAGTCTCCAGTGGGTGCTGCTGGCTCTGCAAGGGCTTTTCGGCTCACGAGCTGCACTGGCATCGGCACCTAATCGTCGTTTTTTTCATCGTCGACGACGCGAAATCCATTTCAGCGATATTAGGCCTCACATCCAATTTCCTGATGTGCATCGGCAGCCACGAGTTGGCGCTGTCCGTGCACGAACGCTCCTGCCGCACGCACACGCCGTACTCTACGTAAAAAAGCAGTGCCGCGACATCGGAGCACGCATCGCCGTTCCCGGCCATGCACGTACAGTGCGCGGCAACGACTTTACCGTCGCACTTGCACAGGGCCCATGAATCCACAGGTTGCCTGTTGAGGCTCTGCGAGTGGTTGACCTGGGCAAAAAGATAACATTGTATTCCGCTAGAAGAATAAAACACTTTAACGTACCTTTGTTTTGAGAATCACGGAGTCTGAGGAAACTTCCTTAACCGATGGCTCGCGCATCCAACCGCTGGTCACAAAATTGTGGCCTTCTAATCCTTTTTAAGCCTTTAGTTGCTGGCGGGTAAGGAAGCTGATCCTCAAAACAAGGAACTCGCTTATGTCTGCGGCGTCGATTCACGGCCACAGGTTGACGTCTCTTACGCAGTCGCTTTCCCGAAGCTCAAAGGGGTCCACACCACACAGGGCAACTTTCTCACTGTAGCGCGCCTGGTCTTTGACGCACAGCGTCGCTGCATAATCCGTTTGATCATGCGTCATTTTGCCGCAAAACAATGTTGCATTCTTGCACAGAGATGCCAAACCGCACGCCCGGAGACCGACTGCGACCACACATCGACGACCAGTCCACAAACGTTGCCTGCTTTGGTCTGCTTGTTATTGCTTCAAAATGGCGGATTACCCAGAGTGCACAGCGAGACTTGCCTGCATGTCGCTGTCGATGCCTGTCGTGCATACACCCTATAGTGAACTAGAATATACTCTAGTGGCACGACCGGCAGGCCGCGCCGCCTCTCTCGGCGGTCCGGAACGCCACGGACCGCCGCTAGGATTTCTCGCGGCGCCACTGCGCCTTTTCCTATAAGGTCGGAACTTTATTTTCCTAGGCGCGGCAGCGCTGTGCGTGTCACTCAGCGCAGTAGTTTACTACAGCGCGGCTGCCCGAATCTCGGAAATCGCTTCGTCGGCGGCCACAATTTTATTACTAATTTACAAGTACCGGAGTATTCTGTCACATTTTCTCGCACGGACCATGGTGGAGCAGCTGTCTGTATCTTGTCAGGTAACCCGCTCAAACAAAGACACGACCTTATGTTAAATATTCAAAACTGCGAATCAGTTTGGTTGGAATTATACTTAATCTAACTTTCTCAACATCGATAACAGAAATTTTATGTTTGGTTGACTTTAGCGATCAATTTCTTCATCAGGTTCAGAATGTTATGTTTCTCGCGAATAAATAACGGCAAGGTTAGATAACAAAAAAATATAAGCATGGGTTATATACATAAATTAATAAACTCATCCCTGACCTCTGCGAGTTATTCATCTTGTGCTTTTTAGTTAAGAATGTCTTTGTAGTAAGAGTCTATATGTGTGGTAAAAGACTATGGCCCACAAGAGGGTACGCCGAACCAGAGACGACGACGACGGTGTGCGCGAGCGAGACGCTCGCGAAGCTCGAGAGCGGCAGAACGTCGCCGGGCTGAAAGAACGCGGCCAGGCAGCCAGAGCGCCGGTCGTTGGGCCGAGAGAAAAAGGGACCGAGCTGGTGCGACCAGGCCAGCCGGGACGAGCTTGGTGTGTCCCGGGAACGAGCAAGCGTGCGGGCCAGGAGCCGAGATCGTGGCCTCGGTGCCACGTACAGACGGTTCCGGCACAACCTGAGCTGACCCCGTTCCGGAGGCGAGATCGTGGCCTCGGTGCCACGTCCAGGCGGTTCCGGCACAACCTGAGCTGACCCCGTTCTGGAGCCGAGATCGTGGCCTCGGTGCCACGCCCAAACTCACCTTTTCCCGAGCCGAGATCGTGGCCGTGGTGCCACGTCCGAGTCGGCCGTCGTCAGCGTGGGCCTGTACGTTCCGCGACGAGCAGGTCGTCGTATGTTCGTACACCTCCGCACCACGCACCTGTCCGCTTCGTGCTGGCATCATCGCTACCTGACTGCGGTATGTGAGTGACGTTCGACGGGCCTAGTCGTCAGGACGCGCCGATCCTCTTGCGTGTGGGTTATAAACGCTGAGATTTAGGACCTAAAGGATATTTGTATTGTTGACTCAGACCAAGCGTGTGTAACTGTGTGTGTATGTGTCAAGTCGATAAATGTGTTTCTTGTTCGTGCCTTGGTTTTCCTGCATCTGAGGGCCCAAGAACCACCACATTTGGCGAGCCTGCCAGGAGGGCACATTAATATTACAGCCATTACTCAGATGCGGGGCTAGGTCATGGACAAGGAAAAGTTTATTGCACTTGGCCGGGAACTAGGGCTCGAGAAGGATGCGCTTAGAGAATGGGTGGACAAAGAATGCGCACTAGCTCGCGATGAACGCGCACGTGAACGAGAGGAAGCTAAAGAAAGCGCTGAGCGGCAACGCCTACTGCAGGAACAAGAGCTCAAGATTTTGGAGCTGAAGCTTAAACTACAGGAAAGCGCGGGACGACAGCCAGCCGAGGCTAATGAACCAGGGGGAGCTACCTCGAGCGTCACCACGAGCACTACACGTGCACCGGAAGTATATAGCCCTCATAAACTGATACCGCCCTTTGACGAAACACGGGACGATCTCGACGCCTAAGCGGTTTGAGCGGGTCGCGACTTGTCAAGGGTGGCCACGTGAGAAATGGGCTTTGTCATTGAGCTTATGCATGACTGGAGAGGCTCTGACTGTGATAGGCCGGTTGGATCCGACAGCTGCATTAGATTATGACCAATTAAGAGCGGCGCTACTGCAGCGGTTTCGGTACACTGCAGAAGGCTATCGGGAGAAATTCCGCAAAGCGAAACCCGCGGATAATGAGTCCGGCCTGCAGTATGCTGCAAGACTCTCGGGATATTTTGACCATTGGATGGAAATGAGCAAGACAGAGAGAAGCTATTCTGGCTTAAGGGAACTGATCATATGTGAACAGTTCATGAAAGGTTGTTCCCCAGCGCTCAGAATTTTTCTGAAGGAAAGACAGTGCCAGTCACTAAGTGCAATGTGTGAGACCGCTGACAGCTTTATGGAAGCGCAGGCGCTCTCTAACTTGAATAAAGAACACGCTCACAAAGGGACAGGGCCATCTGAGCTTGCAAAGAAGTCCGAGGCAGCGAGGAAGGCAGGGAAACCTGCGAACCGGTGCTTCTTATGTGACAAGACGGGGCATCGCGCAGCTGACTGCTGGTCACGTACCAAAGGAAATACGCCGGGCCGATGTGGTAAATGCTATAGGACTGGCCACAGCAGCGAAAACTGTAACCGTCAATTTCATAAGAACCAGGCGTCGTGTGTCCTGTCGGAGGAAGGAAAGAACCCGACTTCTCAGCAGCTCAAGGATGGATACGTGACGCTGCAAGACGGTGAGACGATACCCATCGTCACTGCGACATCTAGTCGGCCTGTTACGCCCGGCAACGTTGTGAACGTGCCTGTCATGAAGGGGTTCCTGGAGAAGAGACAAGTTGACATGCTCCGGGACACCGGCTGCAACACCGTTGTCGTGCGACAGGCCTTAGTACCGAAAGAGAAATTTACTGGAACATCGAGTCCAGTGTATTTACTTGATCGTACGGTGAGGTACCTTCCAGAAGCCAAGGTATTTTTGCGCAGTCCATTTTTTGTGGGTGAAGTACTCGTAAAGTGCATGGTGGACCCACTGTACGACGTGATTTTAGGGAACATCAAGGGTGCGGTATTGCCAGACGCAATCCCACTCGACGCTGATACTCGTAGGAAAACCGAGAAGAAACCGACCATCGACTGCGACAAGAAGAAGCCAGCGATGGAATCCGGTGACGTTGCTGCCTCTCAGGAGAAGACAGCGGTCGAAGACGTTGAGAACATGGCCCAGGAGAATGTATTGATTGGGGGTCCCGACCCAGAAAAAACAGCTGTTGTAGGAGCAGGCCGAACGAAAGTGGGGAAAGACACGCCTTTACCCGTGATGTCTCTGCCGTCTTTGCGTGTAGAAAGCGAAATACTACAGCAATATCAGGCCGATGATGAAACACTACGAGCCTGTTTCGAGGCAATTGGTAAAAGGATTGTGTTGAACGACCGGGAAACCGTGTTCTTCCTACGTGACGGAATTCTCTTCCGCAAACACAAGTTGTCTTGTGGAAAGGAATTGGAGCAACTAGTGGTGCCTCGTCAACTGCGCGAAACTGTCCTTAAGTTAGCGCATGAAGGCATTCTAGCCGGCCATCAGGGCATCACAAGAACAGTAAGCAGAGTTACTGGGGACTTCTACTGGCCGGGTGTCCAATCTGATACGAAGCGGTTTGTGAAGTCGTGTGACGTCTGTCAACGCACAGTGCCTCGTCACCTGGTGGGACGCGCTCCCTTGGGCACCATGCCTACCGTCGACACACCATTCTCCAGAGTTGGTATTGATATAGTTGGACCATTGTCGCCAACCTCTGACAACCGCAACCGCTATATACTGACCATGGTAGACTTTGCGACGCGATACCCAGATGCGGTTGCGCTACCATCAATCGAATCAAGACAAGTCGCAGAGGGCCTTCTGGAAATGTTCTCCCGCGTCGGCATTCCAAGGGAGATCATTAGTGATCGCGGCACATCGTTCATGTCGGCCGTTATGAAGGAGTTTACACGTCTGTTGTCTGTGAAACAACTGCCTACCACGCCGTATCATCCGATGGCTAATGGTCTAGTTGAACGTTTTAACGGCACACTGAAGCGTATGATAGGGCGCATGTGCCAAGAGCGTCCGAAGAGCTGGGACCGCTACCTCGCACCACTTTTGTTCGCATACCGCGAACTTCCACAGCGTAGCACTGGGTTCTCGCCTTTTGAATTGCTGTATGGTCGATATGTTCGAGGACCTATGGCGGTCCTGAAGGAGCTCTGGACGAACGCTCGCCTCGACAGTCAGACCAAGACCTCGTATACATATATGATGGAGCTTCGGCAACGTCTGGAACAAACATGTGCGCTGGCACACGATGAATTAGAGAAGGCAAAGAAGTTACAGAAAGGCTATTACGACAAGAAAGCGAGGAAGCGCGACCTTTCGCCGGGAGATCGAGTGCTGATATTGCTACCAGCTGACAGCAATAAGCTGCTCCTCTCCTGGAAGGGGCCTTTCTCAGTGGTGGAGAAACGAGGTGAACTCGATTACCTCGTCAACCTCGGCAACAAGTCTACGCTCTTTCATATAAATATGTTAAAGAAATATGAAGAGCGCAAACCACCAACCCAACAAACTATTGCAGCAGCTACAGCAGCTACACAGCCACCAGATACGGAGGCAAACGAGGACTTTTGCGACGACGTACCACATGTTCCATTAGATCAGGCGCAACACTGGACGGACGTTAACATATCTACGGAGCTCAACGCTAACGAGCGACAGCAAGTCACGGACGTTCTTGAAAGCTTCAGAGATATCTTCTCCGACGTACCGGGGAAGACAGAGGTGGTTCAATGTGAATTGAAGCTCACTTCGGAGGCTCCGATACAATTACGACAATATCCATTGCCGTTCGCTGTGAAAGATGCCGTGGAAGATGAAATAAAAGACATGTTGCGGCTGGGTGTGATTGAAAGATCCACCTCGGCCTACAGTTCACCTATAGTTGTCGTTAAAAAGAAAGATGGCACCATGAGGCTGTGCATCGACTTTCGACAACTGAACAAAGTTATACTCCCGGATTGTGAGCCGATTCCGCGCACGGACATGATGTTTGCGAAGCTCACGGGATGTAACTATTTCTCACGTTTCGATTTCACCAAGGGCTACTGGCAAGTCCCTATGGCCAACCAGTCCAGAGAGCTTACAGCTTTTTCATGCGAATCCGGCTTATACCACTTCAAGTATATGCCATTTGGCATCAAGACTGCGCCAGCGGTATTTAATCGGCTAATGCGCACCATAACCGAAGGGATTCCAAATGTCTTGTATTACTTTGACGACGTGCTCATCGCTACCAAGACTTGGGAAGATCATCTGGAAACGCTGACGAGATTTTTCGAGCGGGTCAGAGCGGCTCACCTGACTATTAAGCCAGCAAAATGCGAAGTCGGCTGTCCTACGACCACTTTTTTGGGTCACGTTGTCGGCCAGGGCTTACTGCAGATGATGAAGGGAATCACTGACAAGATCCAGGCGGCAGCACAACCACAAACCAAGAAAGAACTAAAAGCCTTTCTCGGTCTTGCGGGCTACTATCGCGACTTCGTGCCCAACTATACCGAGTTGACATTTGGATTGACCGAGCTCACGAAAAAAGGCTTTCCCTATAAGCTGGTATGGAATAAAGAAAGCGAACAAGCGTTCCAAGACGTGAAGAAACGTTTATCCACGCAACCTGTGTTGCGATCTCCTGACTTGCGCAAACCTTTTGTGCTGCGGACTGATGCATCGTCACGAAGCTTAGGTGCAGTATTACTCCAGGAGCATGATGGTCGTCTGCATCCAGTATCGTATGCGAGCCGGAAATTACTACCCCGTGAATCGGCCTACTCTACCATCGAAAGAGAATGCCTAGCTGTGGTCTGGGCAATCCAAAAATATCACGTTTTTCTATACGGCCGGCCTTTCGTATTGCAGTGCGATCATCAACCACTGTCCTACATTCAGTCGGCGAAGCATCTAAACAGCAGGGTTCTACGGTGGAGTTTGCTCCTTATGGAGTATAACTTTCACGTTGAATACATTCGTGGTGCGGACAATGTCGGCGCTGACTACATGAGCCGCGCGGATTTCAGTGACCCATGATTTATTGTCGTTGTACACAACTTTTCTTCAGTGTTCTCTGATTGTAGTGCTATTATTCTATTATGTGTGTGCTTAGTAAGTCTGCATCTGACTACGATACTGACTAGTGTGTACAACGAACTGGAAGTTGGGGGAAGTGTAGTAAGAGTCTATATGTGTGGTAAGAGACTATGGCCCACAAGAGGGTACGCCGAACCAGAGACGACGACGACGGTGTGCGCGAGCGAGACGCTCGCGAAGCTCGAGAGCGGCAGAACGTCGCCGGGCTGAAAGAACGCGGCCAGGCAGCCAGAGCGCCGGTCGTTGGGCCGAGAGAAAAAGGGACCGAGCTGGTGCGACCAGGCCAGCCGGGACGAGCTTGGTGTGTCCCGGGAACGAGCAAGCGTGCGGGCCAGGAGCCGAGATCGTGGCCTCGGTGCCACGTACAGACGGTTCCGGCACAACCTGAGCTGACCCCGTTCCGGAGGCGAGATCGTGGCCTCGGTGCCACGTCCAGGCGGTTCCGGCACAACCTGAGCTGACCCCGTTCTGGAGCCGAGATCGTGGCCTCGGTGCCACGCCCAAACTCACCTTTTCCCGAGCCGAGATCGTGGCCGTGGTGCCACGTCCGAGTCGGCCGTCGTCAGCGTGGGCCTGTACGTTCCGCGACGAGCAGGTCGTCGTATGTTCGTACACCTCCGCACCACGCACCTGTCCGCTTCGTGCTGGCATCATCGCTACCTGACTGCGGTATGTGAGTGACGTTCGACGGGCCTAGTCGTCAGGACGCGCCGATCCTCTTGCGTGTGGGTTATAAACTCTGAGATTTAGGACCTAAAGGATATTTGTATTGTTGACTCAGACCAAGCGTGTGTAACTGTGTGTGTATGTGTCAAGTCGATAAATGTGTTTCTTGTTCGTGCCTTGGTTTTCCTGCATCTGAGGGCCCAAGAACCACCACAGTCTTATTAATACCCCTGCTTGCTCAGTTCTCGGCAGCTCCAGCGCTGGCAGCTCCAGCGCTCCCCTTGTCCGGCGTCTTTTTTTGACCGGTTTTTGCCTCAGCGTCATGTACCAACTGACCCAGACTTCGACGTTATTGAAAAACGGGAAGATGAGAATTTGCGGGGACTACAAGGGAACACTCAACCCAGTCGTCAAGTGGGAGACGTATCCGCTTCCAACTCCAGAACAACTGCTCGCAAGACTGGGAGGATGTGCAGTGTTTTCTCGGCTGGACTTGGATCAAGCTTATCAGCAACTCTGTGTCGATCAGGACACCGCCATGCTGCAGACCGTGACAACTCACAAGGGCCTGTTCAAGGTGACGCGATTGCAGTTTGGTGTGGCAGTCACCGTAGCAATCTTTCAACGTTATATAGAAGGACTATTGAACGGACTGGAAGGGGTTCAGTGCTTTCTGGATGACATCCTAATTGGTGGAAGAACAGTTGCTGAGCATGACGAACGGCTGCGCAATGTGCTGCAGCGTATCCAAGACGACGGGCTTCGCCTGAACGCCGAGAAGTGTGCATTCAGGGACAAGGAAGTGACGTACCCGGGGTACCGTGTCAACAAGCACGGAGTAAGTCCTTTGCGTGAAAAAGTGGAAGCCATCAAGCAAGCTCCGGAACCGAAGAACAAGAAGGAGCTGCAGTCGTTGTTGGGAGCCTTAAAGGGGCCCTGCAACACCTTTCTTAGTTATATTGGAATAGTCTCATTATTGACGTATGACTCTTCACGAGTCATATGCCGCAAAAATTTTTCGAATCCGTGAAGTCTAAGTGGTGTTACCTAATTATAGAGATCACGTTCCGCAGCTTTCTCCCTCAACTCAACCCCGCGAGCGCGCGGAAAGCTAGGCAGCGAGTCGAGGGAAGGAGCGCAGAGGAGCGAGGCTCCTCCCAAGAGCGCCGGCGGAGTTTTTTTCTTCATTTTTTCTCTCTGACGTCTGGGCGCAACCACGTGGTCTGTGCCGCCACTTCCGGCCGGCTTGCGTCGTTCTCGTCGAGCGGAGCCGATCGCACTGTGTATCGCGCGTGCTTGAAAACTGCGCATCGGTTTGGTAATGTTGGGTGTGCACCTCGAACGCTGTAGTGTTTTCATCGCTCTGCCAACCATGGAAGCAAACCTGCGTGCTCGTTTGGAACGAATGACAGCTGAGATCGGTTACGGCCCATACTCCGATACACCGCCTCGTAAGACGGCACTTGCAGACGACCCCGAAGCGCCGCCATTACCGGACGCCAGCATTGTTATCGGAGACACGCTGCGCCCCTGCCTCGGTCGGTCGTGAGAACGTGCCGCCGATGCAGTTCTCAGCTGACGAGGCAAGACTCGAACGGCTGCCACTCTCAACGGCAACCGGCGATGGTCAAAAGCACAGAAATATTCACGTTTTCGGCACTGCGCATGGCGAAGAAAACGGAACCACGCAACTACGAGCAGACGAGCTGTCGGTGAGACCGGAAGCGCTAATAGTAATGTTTGTTCAGTGTTTTTAACGCGATAACAGAATATAAACATATTATCTACTTATTGAACTCAAAATTAACAACGAAAGTAATAATGAGGGTGTTATCGTGATTATAACATCAGCCAATGGTGGAACTGCCGACAATTGCGTCATATTTTGCGGACTAATACATCATTTGTCGAGAGAAGAGGGAGCGATTTTCAGCTGAATTTGAGAATTTATTGTAAATTCCAGGCCGTGCGCATCGCTATAATATTTGGCTCGCGTGTTCTCGGGAGCCTCGACTGCCGATCGGCAGCGCTTTTTGAGCATGCTCGAAAAGTGTTGCAGGGCCTCTTTAAATTTTTATGACCGTTTCATGAAAGGAGCGTCACATGTGTTGGAACCACTTCACCGCCTCCTAGACAAAGGACAAGGCATGGAGTTGGACCGAGACGGAAGCGAAGGCATACCAAGATGCCAAGAGCCTGCTGGAATCATCAGCCGTCTTAGCACACTATGATGTGACACGTCCCATAAGGCTGGCCTGCGACGCGTCTCCGTGCGGGCTGGGTGCGGTACTAAGCCAAGTGGGTGAAGATGGTGTTGAAAGACCAGTGGCCTTCTCCTCGTGAACCTTATCAAAAGCAGAGCGCAACTATGCGCAGATAGACAGGGAGGCTCTGGCTTTGCTATTCGGAGTGCAGAAATTCCACCAGTATATTTTTGGTCGGAAGTTTCAACTCTTGACAGACCATAAGCCATTGCTAGGGCTCCTGCATCAAGCCAAGCCGGTTCCTGCCGTATTGTCACCTCGGATGTTGCGCTGGAGTCTGCAACTTTCTGCATACAACTACGAACTTTTGTACGCACCAGGCTCCACGTTGCCACATGCCGACGTTTTCAGTCGTCTTCCGCTTCCTGTCAGGCATGAGCACGAGCCACCGTTGGGAGACATTTTGCTGCTTGAAGCAGTGCCGGAAGTTCCTCTGGATTCTACGAAGATCGCAGCATTGACGCGTACAGATCCTGTTCTGTCGCGGGTACATCGCTGGATTTTGCAAGGTTGGCCTTCCACGAAGGTGCCCGAGGAATTCCGTCCTTTGGTGGCCAGGAAGAACGAACTGTCCACCTACCGGAATTGTGTGCTGTGGGGATCTCGTGCTGTGACTCCAAGTTCTGCACAGGCCCAGGTCCTAGACATCCTACACACCACGCACCCAGGCGTAGTACGGATGAAAGGTCTTGCACGCAGCACCGTGTGGTGGCCGGGCATCGACAATCACATAGAGAGCAAGGTAGCTGGCTGCCAAGTATGCCAAGAAACTCGGCAAGCTCCCAGTAAGGCACCGGTGCAACCATGCGAGTTCACTAAGAACCCTTGGTCACGTTTGCACATAGATTTTGCAGGTCCCTTCAAGGGAAATGTGTTTCTGCTAGTCGTCGATTCTCATTCCAAGTGGCTGGAAGTTTCCCTGATGGAATCGATGACGACAAGAGCCGTTCTTAAAGAACTTCGGTCAAGGTTTGCTCGTTTTGGCATTCCCGAAGTGTTAGTGTCGGACAATGGAACTGCTTTCACGTCAGAAGAATTCGCCGAGTTTGCAAACAGAAACCAAATTCGGCACATTACAGTCGCGCCCTATCACCCCTCATCGAATGGTCAGATAGAGAAGATGGTTCAGGAGACGAAACAAGGCCTGCGTAAGTTATTGGAGGGAGACTGGGCAACCAAGCTGTCTCGTTTCTTGCTGGGCCAGCACATTTTACCCAGTACAACTACAGGGAAGAGTCCCGCTGAATTGTTGATGGGGAGACGACTGCGATCGGCCATTGACCGTCTGCATCCAGACTTTCACATGATTGGATCGTCCCTTCAGCATTACTTTAGTGATGGTTCTCAACGTGTTCGGCATTTCTATAAGGCGACACTGTGTATGCACGGAACTATCAAGGTGGCACCAAGTGGGTCCCCGGGTCCATTACTTCAGTCACCGGACCCATTTCTTACCAAGTTCTTAAAGGCGAGTGAATGCGAGCCAGTTGGTAAGAATCCATGGTTAAAAACTGCGCGAAGAAGACGCGGACAAGAAAGAACACAGGACTAGCGCTGCCTGTGTTCTTTCTTGTCCGCGTCTTCTTCGCGCTGTTTTTAACCATGGTTACCAAGTTCGTCTGTCCGATGATATCTTATGGCGAAGACACGTCGATCAGCTCCGCAAACGGGCCCGCCCACTGGACCTCGGTGAAGCTGACAGTGATACTTGTGAGAACTCAGCCGATGGTGATGACCTCGCTGTGACTGGCCAGGATTGCCAGTCACAGGATTGCCACTGCCAAGATTGAGTGACATTTCACCCATATCAAGTCCACCTAGCAGTCCCGCCCCTGGACCCGACGGTCCTGATGTACCTGAAAGCTTTTCACAGGAGCACAGCTCTTCCAGCCAACTTCCAACAACCGAGGCTTCTAAATACCCTCGACGTGAGAGGAAAGCCCCTCAGCGTTACCGGGACTACGTTCCGTAAGGGGGAAGGGATGTTGTGTATTCACCAGTGAATAAGGTCGGCAACCATGAGCGCCCGTGGCGCCGCCCTTGGAAGTAGAGTGGACAGTAGCTCTGACGGACGATTCATTCCGCCTCTTGTTTGGCAACGCTTTGTACCCAGCTAAGTCAGCTGGTAATAAACTACAGTTATGCATACATAAAACTCTACCATTGAACTCCCATATAATAAACCTGCACCACAAATATAATGAAAGGCCTGGTGTGCGACCGATGGCGGCGCTGCGAACGGTGCCTGTATGACGTCAGAGCGGGGATTCGCGCGCTTTCGTCTGCTATGTAGGCCGAGCGCCGTGTCGAAACCACCGTTGCGGTAAATCTCAACAAAAAAGCAGTTCAATTGCGTATGGTGACTACTGACGCTGTTCGAACAACCGTGGGACTGCTTATAACGTTCATTTAGAACTACAGCTCTTTGTTTCTTAGAAATGCGGCCGCGTGTCTCCGCGGCGAGCGCTGCGCAATGGTGAAGTACTGCTCTGTGCCTCTCTGTACTTCGTCCGCTCGTGAAAAAGGCGTTAGCTTTCATAACTACCCTAAGAACCCGAAGCTGAAGAAGGAGTGGATCGGCAAGCTCAGAATAGGAATGCGCCCCACGCCTTCATCGACTGTGTGCAGCAAGCACTTCGCGGACAGTGACTTCTGCTGCCCACCGTACACGCCACTCTTAGGTAAGCTTGTGACCTCGTTTAAGCGCCTCGTCAATACTTAAGCCGTTTATTGCACGCAGGCTATAAGCATATGCGACTTACACCAGGTGCGGTGCCGTCCCACTACCTGCCGCGAAGGCCCCTAGACAAGGAGCCGACGACGTGGCCTCCTAATCGTCTCGCACGTAAGCGCGCCTCGTGAGCTCAGCTGAGCGGCGCAGGATATCTGAGACTACGGCTGCATTTGGATGGTGTACATACGTATTTTACTTATGAAGGCAAGCGCGCGCCTAGCGCAGGCCCGTAGTCAGGGGGGAGGGGTTTGGTGAAATAGGTGTTTTTACTCATCCGCTGAGTATATTTTCTCTGATTCTAAAACTGCAATTCCTAATTTCGCCACTTTCAAATCCACTCTCCGGCAGCTAGTATCCTTGAGTTATCTCATCCGCCTGATCGCCTCATCACCCTAGCTCTTCTGGGTCCCTGCGCACAGTGGACACCCAGGCAACACGGCCGCTCACACCCAAGCCCGAGCACTCGTCAACCGGGCTCAAAGCGACTTGCCTTCGCTTCGCGGTGCCAGGGATCGACTCCTGAGCTCTTTTACCGAAATTCCCGCCTAACGTATCCCCCACCACATAAATCTCTCTCCAGAAGTGACCAGGTTTTGTGGCGCAGACTTCAAACGGCCACAGTCACGACTCCTTTCCTTCTCTTATTACGCATGGCGAAACTTCTCCTCATTGCAACTTGTGTCCGAACACCAGAGGCGACTTCAATCACGTCTTTGAGAATTGCCCAAACCCAAGCCCGCGTGGCAAGGCTCAGAACACCAGGAGTGATGGGAGGCTGCTCTGCGCAGCTCGCAACCGGAGTTACATCTCCGGACAGTGGGCTGGGCTAGAGGGGTCGCCGAAGCACAGAAGTGTCCGGCCACCTAGATCGGCCCGAGGGCCCATCGTCGTCCTGCTTCCCCCCTCACATGATTCTTTCACGAATCAATAAGGTTGTTTACCTACCTACCTACCAAAGTTAAATATTAAAAATAGGTATTTTTCTCAAATAGTTAATGTTTTCAGCAAGTGCCCCCCCCCCCCCGCGAAAAGAATTCCTGGCTACGGGCCTGACCTAGCGGACTGCTTATCATAAAGTCACGAGCGAAACCTGTTGCCGCTGTTCAGTGCACATTCTTTAAATGTTTTCACCTGAGGCAGTGCAGACACTTTTTTGAAAGCGGAACTCTTGCGTTAAACTGGACCCAGCTTGCCTTTACCACGTTAACCTCTGTGGCCCTGTGCGTGGTATAATCAGCGATTGACTATTTGTTATATTCTAATACCCATTAGACGGCCCTGTGCTGTATTAATATGAACTACGACGTAATATCGTTCTCACTGAACCAACATTATGGGACAAAGTGCGATCATGGGCATCGGCAGGGGGGTGTGCGACAAGGCGGCACTTGCGCACGTGTTTGCAGGACGAGAGCTGCGACGGTGATGCGATCTCCGTTGACGGCCTCGACCGCGCATTCAACAACGTGGCCTGCGTCGTACACCGCTTCGCCCTCGATGAGGCACCGCGACCTCTCACAAGCTTCATCTACATACTTGTAGATGCTGGAGAACGGCACGCTTACCGAAATATCGAAAGAAACACCCAAACTAATTAGTATCGTACGGCGGAAACAAGATAAAAATCGAGAACACTCACACATAGTTTGACTTTCTTGCCAGCAATGCAGTCCGTGGCATCGGCGCACTCGTCGGCCATCCGAAGGATTTCTTGGCCCTGTAGATTGGGCCGCAACTAAAACAAGTTCAAGATTACACTCGAAAACATTCGTTGTAGGCGTTAGTTGACCGTCGCGAGGCTGTTCGTTCGACAAAGTTCCCGCCTGAAGCAGACGATCCGCGTACAGGAGCAGCGGTTGCTGCACCGCGGTTGAGAGCGGAGTCCCCGCTCTGACGTCACACGCGAGAGGGCGCCACTCCAAGATCTCGAGGCCAATACGTGCGGTAAATATGAAAAAATATGTGCAATAATAACAATAATAAAAATAATAATTTTTATTTGCACAACAATGTGAGCCCTCCGGTGACGTGCGAGGCTAGACAGAAAGGAAAGACCCTTACGCGCATGCGTCTGGTAGCCCGTCACCGGAAGGCAAGAAAGAGAGAAAGAAAAGAAAAAAAGGAAAGAAAGAAGGAGAAAAAAAAAGGGGGGGGGGGGGAGGGGGTGGAGTGTGAGGTCATCACGAGTCGCTGGACAAATGGCGACTGTACTGAGAGCAGAGATGTTTGGAGTCTTCGCTGGTGCGAGGGGGAGGTGCGCGAAGACTCATGGGAAGAGTGAGGAACTCGCGTACGGCGGCTGGGATGGCGGAGGAGCCGTGACGCTTAGTTTGTGTGTGCAGAGGCTCTGGCTGACCCGAGCGTTTATTCACACGTACTGCTGACGATAAGGGGGTGTCCGCCAGGGAGCCATCGAGTAGACGACAGAGCAGGCGCATTTGGGTCACAGCACGACGTTGTCGCAGAGGACGCCACTTGGCCATCTTCAGGCGGGTAGCGTAGTCCGCCGGCGGAGACTTTACGGAGCGTGCGTAGAGGGTGCGCGAGGCTCTTCTTTGTACGCTTTCGATGCGGGCGATAAGGTGCTGTTGGTTGGGTGACCATACGGCGCAGCCATATTCAAGGATAGGCAGCACGAGTGATGTGTACAGAAGGGCAAATGTAGCGGGACCGCATGGTTTAGAGACTCTGGACACGAAGCCGAGGACGCGGCGAGCCTTAGCAACGACGCTTGCAACCTGAAGGCTGAAGTCCAGAGTGGTGGTGAACGTGACACCTAAGATTTTCAGTGAATCCTCCGTGGGAAGAGGGATACCGCGCACTGTGTATGAGGGCTTGGCAGGCAGGCGAGCACTCGAGAACTTCATCACACTGCTTTTATCGGGGGACAGCTTCAGGTGGTTGGAAATGATCCAGGAGTCGACCACCATTAGGTACTCCTGGAGATCCTCACTTGTGGAGGGACAAAGGATAGGGGCAAGGATGGACGTGTCGTCTGCGTACTGCACAAGGGGGAAGCGGTTGTCCTGGGGCATGTCGTTGACGTATATCAGGAAGAGGGTCGGCGCAAGGACAGAACCTTGAGGCACTCCTGAGGGCACAGGTATCCTCTTCGAGTGGGCGTCACAATATAAGACACGTTGGCTGCGCCCGATCAGGAAGTTGGCCAGCCACCAGAGCAGGCATGCACGAATTCCTGCTTCCTTCGCCTTGTCCAGCAGGAGGGAAATGTTGAGGGTGTCGAAGGCGTTGCTCAGGTCGAGCTGAATGACGTCGATTTCGGTGCGGTTTTCAAGATTGTGACTTACGATTTGGTTCAGGGTAGCCAGGGTTGTGTCGCAGCTGCGGTGACGGCGAAAGCCATGCTGCGAGGCAGCAAAAAACTCTCCGCTCGAGAAAGTCAAGGAGTTGGCTGTTCAGAACACGTTCAAACGTACGGCATATGATCGACGTAATGGGGATTGGACGATAGTTCTTGGGATCGTTAGAGGGCTTGGATTTCCCTTTGTGAACAGGGGTAACCAGGGCACGTTTCCAAGAGGCGGGCACAGTCCCATGGTCAAGTAGGGATTGGAACACAGTGTACAGGGGTACAAGCACTTGGGGCGCAAGCAGTCGAAAGAAGGTGGGCGCCATGCCATCGGGTACGGGGCTGGGAGATGGATTGATTTTGGAGATGGCTGAGGACAGTGCTTCTGGTGAAAAAGTAGCTGAGAGAAGGAGTGAGTCATCACGCGAGTCGTTGGGAAGCTGAGTTGGATGCGCGCCTTGATCACGTGGAGAGAATCTTTCGAGTAGTTCGCTGTCATCGGCGGGGGCTTGAACATAGATGGAAGAAAATTGTTCAGCAAAGAGAGCAGAGACTTCCGCAGGGCGGTCAACAATTTTTCCCTGGATGTTGAAGCTGGGGCGGTGACGTGATGACCGAAGACTATTCACGTAAGACCGAACACCTTGGGGTTCTCCGTAGCTTTCTCAGCTAGCCTGGCGGTGTAGCGCTGATGCTCTACGTGGATCGCTGCCTTGAGGGAGCGCTGGTGGGCCTTCGCCAGTTGGAAAGTGATGGGGCACTGTGTTCGGGAGGCCTTCCGAAACAGCAATCGTTTTTGTCTCGCTGCCTTCATGATTTCTGGGGTGATCCACGGGCGGTGCCTTCGCTTGGACGTTCGGGTGCACGATGGTACACACTCGCGTTGGATTGCCGATGCCATGTCGCACCACAATTCATAGTTGCCAAGACAGTCGTCGCCAGATGAGGTCATGCACCAGGGTGCAAGCTGCGCTAAGCGCGCTAGGTGAGTATGGTCAGTCTGGTCAAATTTCCACAGTTGACGAGCGTTGTGCCCGTTTCGGGGTAACACTGCAGCGTAGCACACTTCAATGGCCCGATGATCGCTGTTAGACAGGCCCTCACTTGTTCTGCAGGAGGTTACTCGGGTTGGGTCGGCCACGCACACGAGGTCTAGGGAGGAGGAGGTACCATCTCGTGAAGAGTATGTGGGTTCGAGGCATGCCTGGACGAGGTTGGCTGATGTCATGATGTCTAGGAGTAGGTCGTCGGTGCGGTCGTGTGGGAGGGGGTCGTCGTGTGAAGTCCAGTCAATATGAGCATTGAAGTCACGGAATACCAGAACGTTGGTATACTGCTTGCTCAAGGCGAGTGAAAGGGATGAATCAAGGTGCTTATACGCTTCATCCTTTAATGAAGGCGGGCAGTATGCGCAGCAGACCAGCACGGTACTGTGCGGTAATATAAGCTCGACGAAAAGAGCCTCAAGATCATCGTGTTCCAAGTCGAGCCGGCGGTTCACTTTTGCAGGAGTTGGGAAAGCCATCAAGACACCGACACCCCGGCCACACCTATCCTTCCGGAGCACTGTGTACCCGCTAGTGTCGAAAAGTTCGCTGTCAGTCACGCTTGCGTCGAGCCAGGTCTCTGTAAGCAACACGACAGCATTTGGAGGGATTGCAGACAAATGCGCATGTAAATCCACTATTTTGTTACGGGCGCTTCGGCAGTTGTTGTACGAAAACGTTAGCGTCTTCGCGCGGGAACTGAATGTAGGTGGGGCGGACGCCGAGTGGCTCAAACGCGAGGCCGTCGAGGATGGCGGGTGACCGGGTGTTGAGATGGAAGGCGACGGTGGGATATGAAAAATGTCATCAGGGAAGTGGGACAAGGTACACTGGAAACATACCCAGGAGGTGTTGCAGCCGCCGAGGCGTCGGTATTTTTGGAGCGACATGTACACGCACTGACGGTGGCACCATCGGTCACAGTCATCAGAACAAAGCGCTGCTTGATGGTCGTATACACGTTTGTCGCAGCGTGCACATACTGCTGGCCCTGGGTTGGGCGAGATGTCGCCGCATGTAAGGAGGGAGGGGCCAGGCTGCTCGGGAGACACACCAGTCAGGAGAAAGCTGTGGTAAGCACGGACAGGCGACAGAGGGCCAGCTCTTGAGAGGGGAGGCCGCAACAGGTCGACGGTTAGGCTTACATCGAAGCTCACGGATGGGGGAGGCAGGATGAGCCGAAATGTCCAGAAAACATGGTTCAGATGTCCAGCCGCGATAGTCTGAGGAGCGAGGGGATCCGCTGGTGGTAGGCACGACACGACATGGACGACGAGCGAGGCGAACACGATAGCGATACAGAAATGTGGGAGACGACGACGGCAGGAAGAGCAGCACGACGCCATAGTGGACTCCCCAAATCCATATTGGACTCCCCAAATCAAGAGATCTGGCGGTCTTCAGCCTCTTTGAACAACAAAGGCCAAAATAAAACCGCTGAGCCATGCAGTGAACAAGCTGGCTGTTTGATGTTTGCAATGACCAGAAAGTAAACGCACGCGTTAGAATAAACCGCAGCTGCAACTCTGAAGGGGCCCGCGACAGCCCGACAACCCAGCCAAAGCTGCTAGGAAATGTAGCAGTGGCGCCATCTCACGGCATCCGTATAAAATGAGGACGCGGGAGCCCAGCCGGTCGTGCCGCTAGAGTATATTGTAGTTCACTATACCTTGAGCGACGCTTCAACCACCATGGGAATCATGGGAAGTACAGGCTTCGGATTTGCTTCGGATGTATCATGTTCTTGAGATTCGCAACGCTTGTTTGCCGTGTGTAAAACAAAGCGATATGAGCTTATTTCCAAATAAAACTTGCTTGATTCTTTTGTACGTAAAACTTATTGCAAAACGTTTGTGCGACCGTTAGATAGACCTGAAACCTGAACAAATTCAACCACAAGGGTATGCATTACTCCGCAATTGTTTTCCAGCTGGACTTGGTATCCCAATATAATGAATTATTTTCTTTACAACACTTAAAACAAACACGCTTGTTTTTCCCTCGAAAGTACGCATTATCTATTTATGGAAATAACAGTGCTGCATTGAGTGAGAAACACTTAACGTATCGTCTGCTGCGATGCCAGGTGCGTCTGTCCAAGTGGTCTGCCCCCAACGCATCTCTCGTTTTGTTGTAAAGTCAGAGGAGCGTGACGGTGCGTCTACTTCGCTTCGCCGTCGTTTTGCAGTCGATTTAAAAGAGTTTTGGCAAGACGCGCTTATCGAAAGACGTGTACTCTATGCAATTTCCTGCACTGGCATGGGACGCTACCTCTGTGCGCAGCGGTGAGTGCACGACAGGGGCGTAGCCAGAAATTTTTTTCGGGGGGGGTTCAACCATACTTTATGTATGTTCGTGCGTGCGTTTGTATGTGTGCGTGTATATATGCGCAAGCAAAACTGAAAAATTTCGGGGGGGGGTTTGAACCCCCCCAACCCCCCCCCTGGCTACGCCCCTGGTGCACGACGCTTTACTAAAACTACCATATACAATCTGTAAAGCTCCTACGAAACAGCAAATCAAGAGATCTGGCGGTCTTCAGCCTCTTTAAACAACAAAGGCACTGCTTGAGTGCTTTAATTGTAACGTACCCCACTGCCCACGCCTCGCAAATAATGAAACTGAAAATGTAGAAACAGATCCGTAGAAAGTTCGCTAGCTAACGCAATTCAATCCGAAGCCTGTACTTCCCATCATTCCCATGGCGGTTGAACGACCGCAGCAGCGCCGGTTTCCTCTCTAGGTTATTGTATGAAGCTCTATGGTTGGTTCGCTTTCTCGCACTACCGCGCTACTGCTACTGCGCTTTTTGCTCCATCTGGTATTTTGTTCCTTGTCGTTGCTAAATCGCCGCTCGCGAGTGTAATAGTTATCGCCAGGTGACAGGGGCTCCGGAAGTCTATCTGATGTGTGGGGGCGACGACGTCTATAGGCTGATGTCGCATCGTGTCTGTATATATATATATATATATATACGTTTGTGTGTGTGTGTGTGTGTGTGTGTGTGTGTGTGTGTGTGCATTACCTTCACAAGAAAACTGCTTCTCGGGGAAATTTGTCACGAAGTTTACGATTACCAATATGACGCGACTGTCCAAGTGAAATTATTTTCTGTCTGGAGTTTTCCTCGGCTGCCAGGAGAATAGACACTCCCTGTTGAATCTGCCGCGGCAAAACGATGGCGGGAAACGCCATGCCGCGCACAAGACGCGCGAAGAAGCGGGCGTAAGGCGGGGCTGCTCGTGAGCACGCAATAAAAAAAAAGAAGAAGTGTTGAACCAGGGCAACACGGGTGTCGGTCTCTTCTCTGTCGCTACATTATTGGTGCCAAAAACCCGGGAGAAGGCCGACATCCCCTGCACCGATACCGTACCGAGGATGAACAAGTTACGCAGACATCGAGGCGTCCTTCGCGGTGCCACTACCCGACTCCTGTCCGAGGCCAGCGAGATACTCCTGCAAGGCACACTACCGTCTTCCGCCGACTTGCAGGAACTCATCAACGAGCTTCGCGACAAGGACTCCGCTCTCACTGAACTGGACAGACAGATCGCCTACGCTCTTGACGGTGAGGAGTTTGACGAGGAAATTACGGGCGCGATTGAGTACCACGAGAAGATCGTGAAAGCCGTCAGCAGGCTTCGGTCCGCGCTTGGCGCGCGTGCATCGGTTGGTCCTACCGTCATCGAAGCAAGCCAGTCGAGGCACGCGTGGACAAGAGATGGATCCAGCAATTCCATGGGAGCAGCCCACTCGGATGATGATGATGATATATGGTGTTTATTGGCGCAAGGGCCATTTGTTGGCCAAAGAGCGCCAGGACATGGTAAAGAATGTGGACAATGATTATGGTAAGTGGCTGTAAATGGGCCTTAAAATTCCTCGCGCAAAACGCGGGTAAAACGTATAAGAATTAAAACCATGAGAGTGATGCGAAATGTGTGTTATGAAAATGAATGGCGAGTAGTCGTAATAATAAGATTGCGGGTATATGGCATAAGCACGAATGCCTCGTCAATGCCCTTGAGTCCAAGGGATGCGAGGAAGGTGCTTTTGTTAAGTGTAGCTACCGCAGCAGCAGCCTCTGTTAGGAGGCCATGCTACGTATACCTGGGTAAATGACGTAAAAGTTATCCACATCTTTTAAAAACGAAAACAATGACTGATGTTTAAACAGCGGCTCCCGACCTATGAACATCGACGGGTGGAGTGGTACTTGTTGCCGGTAGGGCAGTGGAAAGTGTTTCCTTCTTATAGCGTCTAATTCTTTGCATTGCATCAGAATATGAAGCACGGTAAGTGGTTCACCGCACCTCTCACACACGGGTGGATCATTACGGGACAAAAGGTATGAATGTGTGCTGTGTGTGTGTCCTATCCTTAATCTGCTAAGTGTGACTTCTGTGCGGCGTGACTTCGATACTGGTGGCCAATTTCCAAGACACGGTTTTATTACATGTAATTTATTGTGTATTTCACCGTCCCATAACCGCTGCCAGTAAGCCCTGAGTGTTTTCCTCAGCAGGGGTTTCAGGTCCATTACAGGAACAGCTATGGATGAATCGCTGTTGTTTCGAAGGGCGGATGCAGCCAGTTCGTCCGCTAACACATTACCTTCAATCTCGCGGTGCCCTGGCACCCAGCACACCACCACATGCTGTTTAACTGCGTAGGTTGCGCATAGTAGTGAGTAGAGCGTGACGACGACAGGATTTTTGTGTGTTTTGAGAGTCCTCAAAGCTTTCACAACACTCAAGGAATCCGTGTGTATAACTGCGTGGTGTAATTTGGATTCTTTAATGTGTTTAACAGCAGCAAGTATCGCATAGGCCTCCGCTGTGAAAATGCTCGTGTTGGGGTGGAGAGCACCAGCATCTGAGAAGGATGGACCGACTGCGGCGTACGACACACCTTCGTCAGATTTTGAAGCGTCAGTAAAAAATGCAGGGTAAGGATATTTCTGTTGTAGTTCGATGAAGTACATGCGGATGTGTGTCACTGGTGCATGCTTCGTGACTTCCATAAAAGATACATCGCAGTCAATAATCTGCCACTGCCATGGTGGCAGCTGTACAGCGGGAGCCATCACGTGGTGCTCAAGGAGTGGGACTCCCACTTCCTCGGCAAGACATCGTACGCGCAGTGAGTAGGGCTCTCTCAATGCAGGACGGCTACGAAAGAGACGAGAACTAGACAGATCATTTATAACACAATATGCGGGATGTTCACTGTTAGCATTGACTTTCAAGAAATATGCGAACGAAATGTAGGCTCTCTGCAAATGAAGCGACCACTCGTTTGATTCTACGTATAGGCTTTCTACGGGGCTCGTCCTAAAAGCACCCGTAGATAGGCGAATGCCTAGATGGTGGACAGGGTCAAGCATTTTTAAAGTGGTTGGTGTCGCTGACTGATACACCATGGCCCCATAATCTAGCCGTGTGCGTATGAGGCTCTTGTATAAATTTATAAGACACTTTTTGTCACTACCCCATGTAGTGCGCGACAACACCTTTAAAACATTCATCGTTTTCATGCACTTCTCCTTAATGTATTTATGTGTGGCACGAATGTCAGTTTGGCGTCTAATATTACCCCTAGGAATTTGTGTTCCATTTGGACAGGTAGCCGCTGACCATACAGGTTAATGTCCGGATCAGGGCGCAGACCTCTCTTTCTAGAGAACAGGACGCATGTACTTTTTTCGTGGATTTATATTGAAACCCGTTCTCGTCTGCCCATTTGGCCACCTTGTTCAAGCCAAGTTGAACCTGCCGCTCACACATGGGAAGATTACAGGATTTAAAACCTATCTGTACATCATCCACGTAGACGCAGTAAAACATGGTACGCGGGATACACACACGCAGGGAATTCATTTTTATCAGGAAAAGTGTACAACTGAGGACACCACCCTGCGGCACTCCTGTTTCCTGAACAAATGTTCGTGATAAAACATTTCCCACTCGGACACGGAAAGTGCGATCGGACAAGTAGTTTTCTAGTATAGTCAGCATTCTGCCTCGCCACACCTAGATGTGAGAGATCTCTGAGTATTCCAAAGCGCCAAGTCGTATCGTAGGCCTTCTCCATGTCGAGGAATACTGAGAGAAAAAACTGCTTATGAGCAAATGCTTCACGAATTTCAGCCTCAATGCGTATTAAGTGGTCGGTTGTGGATCGACCTTCTCGGAAACCACACTGGTACGGGTCAAGTAATTTGTATGTTTCGAGGAAATGTATTAACCGGCAGTTTATCATTTTTTCGAAGACTTTACACAGGCAACTTGTCAGCGCGATGGGTCTGTAACTAGTCACCGAGGATGGATCCTTTCCCTCTTTCAGAATAGGTATCACAATAGCTTCTTTCCAGGAGGTAGGGATCTCGCCGGAAAACCATATAGTATTGTAGAGGGAAAGGAGTGTTTTTTGTGTTTCGTGGGAGAAGTGTTTTAACATATCGTATACAATACGATCAGAGCCTGGGGCAGACTTGTTGCAAAGGTTCAGTGCTGCCTGTAGCTCCGCTAGGCGGAACGGTGCATTGTATGCCTCATTTTGTGTAGATTTTCTTTCCAGCCTCTCTCGTTCCAACCTTGTTTTGTATCTTTGGAAGGTTTCAGAGTAATGTGTAGAACTGGATATGAATTCGAAGTGTGCTCCCAGGGAGTCAGCTTGGTCTTCCATGCTTTCCCCCTGGGTGTCCACTAAGGGTACCGAATAAGCTTGTAGACCTCGTACTTTCTTTACGCCATTCCATACCTTGGCCTCATCTCTATAGGAGTTTATGCCCGATATGAACTTCTGCCAGCTCTCCCGTCTAGCCTGCCGGCGCGTTCTGCGGCCTTGCGATTTCATCTGTTTAAAATTGATAAGATTTTCTACTGTGGGAGAATCGCGCAAAAGCCCCCACGCTTTATTCTGTTGCCTCCGGGCCTTGCGGCACTCGTCGTTCCACCAGGGAACACGACGCTTGCTTGTTCCCTCAGTTATTTCTGGTATACATTTAAGAGCAGCGTTAATTATAAAAGCGGTAAAATACTCAACAGCAGCGTCAATACTAAAAGAAGAAATGTCCGTCCACGAGATCTTAGTAAGTTTGTGGAAGTCCTCCCAATTGGCTCTGTCAAGCTTCCACCGAGGAGCCTGGGGTGGAGCTTCATTTTGCTTGTGTGTTTTGAGAATTATTGGGAAGTGGTCACTCCCATAGGGGTTTTTAACCACTTCCCAGTTAAAATCAAGTAAAATGGATGGGGAGGTGATGCTTAGATCGATGGCTGAATAGGTTTTGCTCGCGAGGCTAAAAAACGTGGACTCTTTCTTATTGAGTAAACATGCGCCTGTGGAGTACAAGAAATTCTCAATGAGGCGGCCTCGCGCATCGGTGCGGGAGTCGCCCCACAGGCTGCTGTGGGCATTAAAGTCTCCAAGGAGGAGGTAAGGCTCGGGCAACTCATCTATAAATGATTGGAATTCATGTCTGTGTAGCTGGTAGTGTGGGGGTATATATACAGAGCAGATAGTAATGAGTTTATTAGCGAGTATAGCTCGAACGGCTACTGCCTCCAGTGCCGTTCGAAGTGGAAAGCGCTGGCATGCTACGTTTCGGTCTATTATGATTGCTACACCGCCAGATGATGCGACACCATCCTGGCGGTCTTTCCGAAAAACAACATACTGACGTAGGAAATTTGTGTGTTTCGGATTTAAGTGTGTCTCCTGTACACACAGCACCTTTGGACACAATTTGCTAAGGAGTACTTGTACATCGTCGAGGTTGTGTAAGAGCCCTCTGACGTTCCATTGTAATATTGTGTCCATGTTGGTAGTGTACGTGTGCTGTGTGTCGCAAAGAAAGAGTCAATTATTTTACAGAGCCTTTGTCAGGCCCTGTGATAGGGGTTTTGTCTTTTTTGGAGCGGTCGAGCGATGCTCGCCGCTCCTTCGGCGCTGCCTGCGCCGGTGGACCAGTAATGTCCATCGCCTCTGGAGGGGCGACAGACAGTCGCTCTACCGAGCGGTTTTTGCTTAGTGTAGGCTTCGCCACGGTTGACGAAGCCTTGGCCCCCACCAAGCCGGAGGTCGATGGGACCCCCTTGGCCTCTTCGTTGCCCCGGCTGCTGCCAGAGCCTGCCGAGGCCACTGGTGTGGACTGATTGGGAGTGGGCAGGGCAGCACTGGCTGCTCCCACCGTAGGGGCAAGTGGCGTTAGCCTGGGCACGCTACGCGTGGTCCGGGCTACCGCCAGGGGCCGTTGTGGTGCTGCCCCTCGTTGCACCACTTCGGCGAAGGATGTTCTCTGTGGAAATAATAATGAGACCCTCTGTCTTGCTTCGCGGAATGTTATGTTTTCTTTTACCTTTACAGTGATTATTTCTTTTTCCCTCTTCCAGGCCGGGCAAGCTCTGGAATATGCGGGGTGACTGCCATCGCAATTTGCACAGTGGATCTCATCATTTCTGCAATCGTCTGTACTGTGGCCGGTGGTGCCACACTTAGCGCAAGTAAGCTGTCCTCGGCAGCTCTGAGAACCATGACCAAATCTCTGGCACTTAAAGCAACGTCTCGGGTTCGGGATATACGGTCGGACATTAAGTTTCACATAGCCAGTTTCAAGATTCTCGGGTAGTGTGGTGGAACTGAAAGTGAGTATTAAATGCTTCGTTGCAATTTCTGTGTTGTTGCGTCTGATTAGGATGCGCTGCACGTTCGTTACACCTTGGTCCTTCCATCCATCAAGGAGTTCTTCTTCATTCAATGCCATCAAGTCTTCGTCGGATACAACGCCCTTCACTGTATTCATGGTACGGTGTGGACTCACCGAGACGGGAATGTTGCCAAACGCTACAAGGTGTGAAAGTTTGTCGTATTGTTCCAGGTCCTTTAGCTCAAGGAGCAAATCCCCACTTGCCATCTTTGTAGCCTTATAACCTGTTCCGATGGTCTCTTTCAGGCATTTAGCCACAAGGAAAGGTGAAATTGCTCTTGCTTTCATAGCAGATTGTTCACAGTGGAGGACATGGTATTTCGGGAACGTTTCTTTGTTTTTAGGCAAAAAGAGAGAGGCTACGTCGGTGCGTACCCTTTTCGGGGCACGATCGGTTAGAGAAAGGTTCGGAGGTCCCATGAGAAGCGAGTTGTTCGGCAACGGCGCCTACCACCCACCACGGAGCCCAACAAGGGGACGTGGCAGAACATGTGAAAAGTCTGCACTACGCCAGCAGTACGCCGCTACTATAACCAAATATGGTTTATCCTAGGTAGGATAGCCACACAAGGTTAACCCTTGCCGCCAGGAAGAGGAGGAAGTAAACAGAAAAGAGAAGTAGACAGGAACGATTTAATGCGGGAGGGAAAGACGAAGATGAGGGGAGAGAGAGAGAGGAAAAGGCGACTGCCGATTTCCCCTGGGTGGGTCAGCCCAGGGGTGCCGTCTACGTGAAGCCGGGGCCAAAGGGGTGTGTTGCCTCTGCCGGGGGGCCTTAAAAGGTCCAATCACCCGGCGTCGGCTCAACCCCCAGGATCCCCTTTTTCCCCGGACACGGCAAAGCCACGCACGGCTAGGCGTGGGAGGGGGTCGAAACCCCCCCGTTAGCTCGGGTCCGTGGTGTCGCTACACACCAAACGCCTGCTTGCGCAGACGCCCCTGCGGGGCAGCCCACTCGGACGTGACCAGTCAAAACCTCAACGATCAGCGTAGGCCGCGAGCACCAGGCCTACAAGACGCCCTGCCGAACCTTCAAGTACCCGTCTTCAGCGGCGAGAGCAGTGAGTGGCCGGGGTTCCGGGAGCACTACGAGGCGACCATTAACACGCACCCCGATCTCACCGGTATCGAGAAGTTCGAGTACTTAAGACTTACTTGGCCGACACTGCGAAGCGAGCCATCGAAGGGATACAGCTGAATGAAGCCAACAACAATATCGCCGTCAAGGTGCTCATCGAACGATATGGCCGAAAAGACCTCCTCATCGAGGACCACACAAACAGCTTGCTTGCCATTGAATCGGTCCAGTCACCGTCACAAGTATCTAAGCTGCGCAACCTCTACGAGAAAACACAGTTCAGGAATGGCTGTTTGCACAGCCTTTGTATGGCGTCTGCAGAATACGCGGTTGTTTCGCATCGACTGCCAATGCGCTCATTGCCAGAGGACCAGGTAATCTTGTACCGTAAGCGCACGAACACCGACACAGACGTCGCAGACTCTGCGGGGCAATCAAACGAAGAGCAAGTAAAGGCAATCCTAAAGTTCATTAAAGTGGAAAGTCAAAGGCAGACACGAATGTCAGTTGAGGAAACTACTTCAGAGAAAGCGTCAGCAAACCGCAAGGCAACGGACACCTCAACATCGCCTCATCTACCGTCCACCATAACAGTGACAGCGCAGTCATCATCGCCAGGAGCTACAAGGCCTAGACAGACCGTATGTCCTCTCTGCGGCATGCCAGTAGACGTGACGCGTGACTGCCAAGCCACATCAGAGGAGGAAAAGTGCAGGCGGCAATTGAGGCAGGTCATCTACTGGGCCGAGCCTCTTCCACCTGACGTCGAGGACTTGTGGAAGTGGGCATCGGAACTTCCTGTTCTTTCTGACCATCGTTTTTCACGTTACCCGTCATTGACATTTGAAGACCATAGAGGCCTGACAGTACATGACCGCCCTCTAACGCAACTCTGCGAGGAAACCAAGGATGCACGGGCGCTGACACCCTCGCACCTCCTAACCGGCAAGCACGTCGTGCGGCTACCAGCAAGAACTGCAGGGTGTTTGCCTGGTTCCACCGCGTGTGACCTGCGAAGGCGTGTGAAGTGCGAGCACGAGCTTCTGCAACGGTTGTGGAAAAGCAGGAAGAAGGAATATTTGCTTCGCCTGCGCTCCGCTCATCAGTGCCATCCATCTTCGTTCCGACTGCACGTTGGCGACATTATGGTTATCTAGAATGACAACGTGCCGGTACTGCAGCAAAAGTCACTAGAGTGGTCAAGGCGTATCCAGGCAAGGACGGCATAGCGAGATACTTCAAGCTCGCCTACCGAAACGACCATCAAGTCCGGCGCACGGCTCAGCGGCTGTATCTATTGGAAGCAAGCGACCACGCCGCGGACCCGGGAGGATGTTGAATCTGCCGCGGCAAAACGATGGCGGGAAACGCCATGCCGCGCACAAGACGCGCGAAGAAGCGGGCGTAAGGCGGGGCTGCTCGTGAGCACGTAATAAAAAAAAAAGAATTGTTGAACCAGGGCAACACGGGTGTCGGTCTCTTCTCTGTCGCTACACTCCCTATCTAGTCGCTCACAGGACCCTCGGATTTTTAAAGACGATAGTCTTTCTTGGGATACTTAAACGGAGAAATTTTGGTCTGTCTGCCTTTCTGTTTGTCGGCACGTCACTCGATTCAGCCACTCGGCCAAAGTTGAACCATTTGCCCAAGGGCCAACCATCTTGAACTGGTACGACTGTTCATACTTGTGAACGTTATCGATCAAAAAGTAAATATCACGCATATCTGAGGCGCAACATCACTAGGTAAGTATTAGGTGATGTGTTCCTTTAATAGAAAATATACATACGTAATTCTAAAGACCCTAGTTTCTTAAGCTGCGCTGAAAATGTAACTGCGCTGAAACTTGCCTTCCTCCGTGCCCTCTGCACGAGCTCATTGTTGTGTTTTGGTTTCGGTTCTGTATTGCACTGTGCGAATGCCATGGGGCGCCGTTCTGGCATTCCTGTTTTACGCAGGCGACGTGTAAATAAAAGAGTGTGGAGAGTACTAGTTGAGTGCGGACGTTTCTTCTGCTTCAGCACTTCATGCCAAACCGCGTGTTCGGGCTGGCTGGCGTCCCCGCCGGTCGCGTTGGTCACCGCCGGTCTTTGCCTGCTGCTGCGCCGGGACTACCAGCCCGCAACACAGCACTCATGTTTCCCGACGTATTGCCAGATGGCGTCCATATCTCACGCAGCGCCTCTGCTATCGTCTTTAGACGACATTTGCAGCGAAGCACGCAGATACGCGGCCAATTTTTTTTTTCTTGAGTTTTGTGCCTCACCCGGAGTCTTATATCGGCCAGATTACGCTGATATGCGATCTCATGAAGCCACCATAACACATTTTCGTGAAACATCCAACGCGAAATCTTGACCTGTATCTCGCAGAAATGGAAGTATCGTTGTAGCTTACTGTTACAAGAAGAATCCAGAGATGGCGCAACCATCGCGTGCAGTGTCTTACGCAAGCCGCTTCGGGATTCTCCGCTTCCTCCCTCTCTGTTTATTTCCTCCTCCTCCTCCTCTATGAACTCCGAGCGGTATCAAGTTGCGTCTGGCCCTCCGGATCGCGGGCTGCTTCCCCGCCTCTGAACTCTCCACTCTGCATTCCTACCTCCATGTAGCCACACCTATTCCTGTGCCCCAACGCTTATTAAACTCAGTTAATCCCCGTTAACAAAACCCCAGTGTTTTATCGGCCACTGATATAAGTCATAAGAAAACATGGTGTCAGAAGTTAACCAGTTTTAAGTCAGCGCATGAGCCATTGAGAAGATTCCGGCACCAGCGAAATTCGACTCAACGCTGCAGAACAATGGCGAGCCTTCAAGCACTTCACGTTGTACCTCAAGGCAACTAAGACAGCTAGAGCATCATCTGACCGGCAAGTAGCACTTCTTTTGACCGTCGGAGGCTCTTCACTGCTTGATATATACAACACTTTGGACTTCGGGGAAGCAACTGCAGAAAGACCAAACACAGAATTCAACTATGCTCATGTCATCAGCCTTCTCGACGCGCATTTATTACCGAAGCACAACGAACTGTACTCGCGATACGTCTTCACAACTCGCATGCAACGGGTTGAAGAGCAGTTCGACAGCTTCGTAACTGATTTGAAGCTCAAAGCGCGCGACTGTGGATTTGGAAACGAACGAGAAAAAATGATCCGCGACCAGATCGTCTGTGGCATCTACGACGAAAAGGCTCGTGCCGACATTCTCAAATTAGAAGATCCAACACTAAAGAAGGTTGAAAAAGTGTGTCGAGCCCATGAAGCAACAGGAATTCAAATGCAAGCATTTAAAGAGGGCACTTCAAGCAGCAGCGATTCTGTGCACGCAGTAAAGAAATTCGTTCATCGCACCAACGCCAAAACCTCAAAGTTTGCTAAAGGAATGCCACAGAAATCTACTGTACCAAAGTGCAGGTACTGCGGTGGTAGCCATGAGCGCAAAGGAGAAGCATGCCCAGCTTGGAAGCAAACATGCAGCAAGTGCAAGAAACAAAATCACTTCGCAGCAGTTTGCAAAAGCAGCAAAGTAGTTGCGGGCCTGGCAGTAGATAGCGAAGACGAAGCCATCTTGGCAATTCAAAGCAGCCAACCAAGCTCCATCCACACGTTCCTCATAGTGAATGGAAAGTCAGTAAAATTTCAAGTGGACAGCGGAGCAGCTGTAGACGTCATCCCAGCTAGACACGTCAACGCACAGCAAATAGAACCGTGCACAACGACACTGCGAACATGGAACGGAAGCAAAGTGCGCTGCTGGGGCAAAACTCAACTAGAAGTCACCACAGCGAACGGACAGCGACATTCTGTAGAGTTTATAGTGGTTAAAGAAGACCTCACTCCTCTGATTGGAAGAACAACAGCTGAGAAAATGGGTCTGGTAACTGTAGACTATAACGTCGTGGCCGCAATAGATGAAACTCCCGAAGAGCAGTTCAACAGTCAGATAACAGAAAAATACCCTGACGTCTTTGGAAACACTCTAGGAACATTCCCAGGAACTGTTCATTTGGTGACTAAGCCAGATACGCTTCCGAAAGCAATAACGAGTTACAGACTGCCTGTCAGCATTACGCCGCAAGTCGAAGACACGTTGACGGACCTGGAAAAAAGAGGTGTCACCAAAAGCGTAACAGAGCCAACGCAATGGGTCAGCAGAATGGTTGTCGCAACCAAGAAAAATGGACAAATGCGAATATGCATCGATCCCCAAGCGCTCAACGAGGCTCTCGAGCGAGAACGTCACACATTGCCCATTCTTGATGATGTTTTACCCGATCTTGCTAAAGCCAAAATTTTCTCAAAACTGGACTTGCGAGAGGGGTACTGGCAATGTTCTCGATGACGAATCAAGCTTGCTGACTACTTTCCAAACTCCGAAAGGTCGTTACCGATGGCTCCGCCTGCCATTTGGACTCGCGGTAAGCAGCGAAATATTCCAAAAGAGACTTCAAGTGGCACTTGAGGGACTTCCTGGTGTTCTCTGCATCGCAGATGACATTCTTGTCTTCGGAGTGGGCGAGAATGAAAAAGATGCTCAAGCGGACCACGACACGAAGTTGGAAAGCCTACTTCAGAAATGCCGACAAATTGGAATCCGTCTCAACAAGGACAAAACACAGCTTCAAACCACATCAGTCGTCTTCCTAAGACACGTACTGACCAATGAAGGACTCAAAGTTGATCCAAATAAGGTCAAGGCAATACTGCAGATGCCAAAGCCAACTGATGTCCAAGGAGTACAGCGCTTCTGCGGCATGATGAATTACCTCTCCAGATTCCTGCCTGAAATTTCGCGTGTATTGGAGCCTTTGAGGAAACTCACTGTCAAAGATGCACCATGGCACTGGGGGAAACTGCAAGAAGAAGCATTCGAAAAGGCAAAAGAGTCCGTGACAAGAGCTCCTGTTCCAGCCTACTTCGATCCACGAAAGCAGCTAGAAATCCAGTGTGATGCGAGCGATCTTGGACTCGGAGCAGCTCTTCTTCAGGATGCACAGCCAGTCTCCTTCGTCAGCAGAGCACTGACACCGACGGAAGCTCGATATGCACAAATAGAAAAGGAAATGCTGGTCATCGTCTTCGCCTTAAACAAGTTTCATCAGTACACATTCGGTAAAGAAACGAAGATAATCAGCGATCATAAACCACTGCAAGCAATCCTGAAGAAACGATTGGATCAAGTTCCAAGACGACTGCAAGGCATGATCCTTCAGACGCAAAGATAGAACATCACAATCGAACACAGACCAGGAAAGGAATTAATCTTGGCAGACACGATATCTCGGGCCTTCCTTCCCAACGAAAGCAAAGAACAGGAACTCGAAAACATCAATGTCGTACACTACCTCCCCGTGAGAAAGGAAACCTTGGAAAAGATTCGAGCAGCGACTGAGAGTGATGACTCATTGCATAGACTAAAGTCAATCATTCCGTCAGGCTGGCCACAGGACAAACGTGAACTACCCAAAGACATGCGCGTATACTTCACGTACAGAGATGAGCTCACAGTTGAGGACGACCTGATCTTCAAGGGCTTACGCCTAATCGTCCCAATGTCTTTGCGAGGTGAAATCAAAGTGAAACTCCACTCATCGCATTGGAATTGAGAGCTGTCTCCGACGCGCTCGGGAATGCGTCTTCTGGCCAGGAATGAATGCAGAACTGAAAGACTTCATCATGAGGTGTGAAATATGCCAAAAGCACGCACACGCTCAGCAAAGAGAAACTCTATCACTCCATCCAGAACCAAGCTATCTATGGGAACGAGTCGGATGCGACATCTTCGAATTCAAAGGAAAGAATTTCTTGGTTACAGTCGATTACTACAGCAACTTTTGGGAAGTGGACCAACTCAGATCGATGACCTCAAACCAAGTGGTACTAAAACTAAAGGCTCACTTTGCAAAGTACGGGATACCGAGAATCCTGATCAGTGACAATGGACCGCAATTCACCAGCGAAGAATTCCAAAACTTCACGAAGAGCTGGAACTTCGAACACATAACATCAAGCCCAGGATACCCGCGTTCCAATGGAATGGCTGAATCAGCTGTCAAGACGGCGAAAATGCTCCTCAAAAAGGCAGATGAAAGCCACTCAGACCCACAAATGGCATTTCTTGATTATAGAAACACGCCACTGCAAGAGCTGAATGCTAGTCCAGCGCAATTGCTAATGAGTCGCCGCACTAGAACGACTGTACCAACAGCATCGGAGCTACTGCAACCCGAAGCAGTCGATGTGAGCGAAAGAAGAAAGCAGAAGAGGCGAAAAATCACGCACTATCACGACAGACAAGCGAAAGATTTACCGAGCCTCAGAGAAGGTCAGAATGTCACAGTTCGACCGACGAAAACTGGATCATGGGTCAAAGGCACCATAACCAAGAGAATTGACGACAGGTCGTATGAAGTTCAGACGGAAGACAGCGTCCTGAGAAGGAACCGAGT
Source organism: Rhipicephalus sanguineus (assembly GCF_013339695.2). Lineage (NCBI taxonomy): Eukaryota > Metazoa > Arthropoda > Arachnida > Ixodida > Ixodidae > Rhipicephalus > Rhipicephalus sanguineus. The sequence continues at coordinate 201,380,665 of NC_051179.1, forward strand.
ATTTATCAGGGCAAGCCCTTCCTCGGAACAACACACTGAAGTCAATCAGCCAACTAGAGCGACAGGTCAACCGAAGCAGACGGAAACTTCTGCCGGACCTCGAAGAACCATACAGCTTCCAAAGAGACTCGAGGATTTCATCGTAGGTTGAAGGATCGACTCCAAAAAAGGAAGGATGTTACAAGAAGTATCCAGAGATGGCGCAACCATCGCGTGCAGTGTCTTACGCAAGCCGCACGCTCCTTCGGGATTCTCCGCTTCGTCCCTCTCTGTTTATTTCCTCCTCCTCCTCCTCTATGAACTCCGAGCGGTATCAAGTTGCGTCTGGCCCTCCGGATCGCGGGCTGCTTCCCCGCCTCTGAACTCTCCACTCTGCATTCCTACCTCCATGTAGCCACACCTATTCCTGTACCCCAACGCTTATTGAACTCAGTTAATCCCCGTTAACAAAAGCACAGTGTCTATCGGCCACTGAAATAAGTCATAACAAAACACTTACCGCATCATTGAAGCTGACAGGGAAGTGAATGTTCTTCGTCCACATTCTCTCCCGAGGTAGTGAACATGCGCATATCGATGTTTTCTGGTGAAACTTTCCCTTTTGGGCGTCTGGTACTCACAGCCAGTTAGGGGCCTTAAAGGGACACTAACGAGAAATATGAAATTGAAGTGAAATGAAATGAACAGGAGCATTGAAGAATGCGTGCAGTTTTGGTTGGGTGTGAAAAGATGACTTATTAGTGGAGATATCTGTAAGCAAAGACCGAATATCTCTTACTCGATTTCTCTCGCCGCAGATACGGTGCTGAAGCGATGTCGTCACGAATCTCATTGCTCTCATCGAATGAGAAGGCGCGATGATACTTAACCACGTGTCAAATGGCCGCTGCATAGCTATGGCTTTCGTGATTGCCGCGATGGATGTGGTTGCAGACTTTCAACCTCGCAGCAAAGATCTCGCCATGGAAGCAGGATTGCATGTCAGTGAGCCTGAAATGATCCCCGTGTTATCGCGGCAGCTCTTTCTGGCAGCAATCGACGGAAAGCGAAGCCTCGTTTTCGTCGATGGCAAGCGAGGCGTCCAGTTTCCGAATACTGCTTATATGTACACGCGTATTTCATTTTGTGTTTTTATTAATGGCGATTTCCTTTGGGAGAACTGGCACTGAGGAGAGGCGAGGCAGAGCACTGAGAGCAGTGAGCAGGGCCACTCAATCTGCCCGCGGAATGCGGCACGCATCCGAAGAGCAGGGGGCCCTAGCAAAAATTCTAATAGAAAAACTAATAGCCTACTAGGTTATGGGCACTAATACATGTATTAGACTAATACAGTATAAGACTAATAGCCTGTACAAGTCTTATTGGACAACACTAATAGGACAAGACCAATATTAGGCTCATAGGCATAAACTAATAGCCTGTATTAGGCTCATAGGCATAAACTAATAATCTGTATTAGGCTTATAGGCATAAACTAATAGCCTGTATTAGGCTTGTAGGCATAAACTAATAGCCTGTATTAGGCTTATAGGCATAAGCTAATAGCCTGTATTAGGCTTATAGGCATAAACTAATAGCCTGTATTAGGCTTGTAGGCATAAACTAATAGCCTGTATTAGGCTTGTAGGCATAAACTAATAGCCTGTATTAGGCTAATACGCATAAACTAATAGCCTCTATTAGATCCATCTATCTATTAGGTGCCTGCACAGACAGCGAGCAGGCTTTGCTCGTAGCATGCGGCAGCGGCATGCATGTCACTGCATATGACACAAAGGCAGTTGTCAAACACAAACACACTTTATTTAAATCGTCAAGTGAGGTGAGCTACTGTTAACCTTCCTCATTTGGCTGCTGAGGTGGTGGTGTTAGCTGCTGAGTTGGTGGCCTCGGTACCTTCATGATGTCCGCAATTTTTACCGCGAGGTCAACCTCCTTAAATGGATACTTCCGGACGAGGAGTGGCCGAAGAAATCTAGAATCAAACACATAAGTAAATCACTTTTTTAAGCTCACAAACACAGAACACAGGCACTGTGTTCCTACTGTCCGTCCACGTCAAGTGCGCGCTGTTTTTGCCTTGTTATGTTCAACGAACTAGCTCGAGATGCGTTATTCTAGAAAACATGAAACAAATACGAAAATCGGAAACTAATATTTAAATAGCTGCAGTAACAACCAACCGTCTGTCACAATGAAAACTACAGAGGCAGAGCTTCACCCATTAACAACATGGCTGAAACATGCTACAATTTCTCATTTGCTGACATCAGACCACACAACAACAGCAAAAAAATTAACACCAGTGGAATTTTATTCTGCTTCTTTCCCCCAGCTTAAATTAAAGAAGTTGAGACTGCGCAGCTGTCAATGTTTAATTTTAGCAGCAGTAACAGTGCCCTATAGAGGGCACTGTTGCTGCTCAGCTTCAGGTTTCAGAGGGTGTGCTATGTCAGCTTTCAGGTTAGGGAACTTGACATATAATTGAGAATGCCAAGGATCATGCATAGTAAAATGCATAATAGAGAAAAAATTAGATTAAACGTAAACGAAATAAAGCAGCAGATATTTAAAAATGCACTAACAAATAACTGTGAGTGTTTTCATCACTTCTAACAAAATGTGACACGCTACTGCATGCTGTGCAGGTCACATAATAGAAGGACAGATAAACAACTTACAGTACCGGTCACTGTAAAAGGCAACCGATTAATTACAAAAAAGAAATGGAAAGCGCATGCAAAGTGGATGATCTCAATGAAGTGCCCAACATGATAAAAATTGTATCACAAACCTACTTCGAAGATCTTGCGCAGCTTCACAACTTCTTGCCAAAGACAATCATCCTCCTTTCTTGCTTCAGGAGGAAACAAAAGGCCCAGCTGTTTTTTTCCTAAACTGTGCCTCGGTGTCCTTCACACGACGTTTTGGCACTTGTTTCTGTCTTTTGTGCTGGTAGAGGTAGAAGCAAGAAAATAATAGTTTGGTGAAAACTAGAAACCACAGAATCATCATCATCATTTATTTACCCTTAAAGGCCCTTTTCAGGGTATTACATAAGGGGGGGACAAAAGCATCAATAACAGCATGGTCATTATTACATAAGGGGGGACAAGCGCATCAATAACAGCATGATCATTATTATGCAATGCTAGAAAATAAAAAAAAAATGTTTGCAAAGTACAGAATACATGATTACAACCTTAAAAGCGAAGCAAATACAGTGCAATAGGCAGAACAAGTGGTATAAATGCCTTTACAAAAAGAATAGTACACGAAATAACACTGTGATGGTGGCAGATTAAGAGTTGAGAAAACATGAAAGTATGTGCCTAAATTTATTGGAGTCTTGCTCATTTACTATTTGTTCGGGCAATGCGTTCCATAGCTCAATAGCAGTTGGTAGGAAGGTCAAGGCGCTTTGTTGGGCTAGTTGGTTATGATCCATGAGACTGTTTGGCGTAGCGCACACCCACAAGGACAAAGAAGGACACACACACACACAGCGCTAACTTTCAACTAATGGTTTTATTTTTGATCACACGTGTCCTTTTTATACAGCAAACAGGCGATCGATAAAACCAAGAAAACATGTAATAGTACAGCATTGACCGCGTGCACGTCATCACTGATCACATCTGCACCCACCTTCTTCAAAGCGACATTTCAAGATACCTCTTTTCTTTATCGGACAAACCTTGTGGGTGACGTGACCTTACCAGAGAAGGTGCAGCAGGTGCTGAAGTGTGGACCGAAGTTCGCCGTCGAGCCACGCAAGTCCGGCCCGGAACTTTTGGGGATGGTTCGGCAGGTGTCGAAACAGGTCCCTGAAGACGACGTTGACAGGTGTGTATCCGAAGGTGTCGACGTACTGATGCGTGGCCGCCCTCCGCGCGGGAAGTTTTCCGTATCGGGGACAGTGAAGTACTTGAAGGACAACTCGCTTGCATTGTTACCGGCCGATAAAGACGGCGGTTTTGCGGTGATGCCTAAATCTATGTATCAGGAGAAAGCGTCGGATGCCATTGGTTCTGTTTTTGATATTCACAGTGATGTTTCTTTGGAAAAAGTGCGGTCGACCGCTAAAAAGCTATGCAAGAGTTTTAGTCTTGATGGCATTGCCAAGTTGATGGAGAAGAAGAAAAAAAACGGAACTAGAAATCTTCTTCAGTGCCAAAACGCATAAACTTGCTTGCCCATTCCGAGTGATCATCTCCGAGAATGAATCCTGGCAGAAGTGCTTAGCAGTGTTTTTACAAAAGTACTTGAAGTTGATACCCCTTAACGACCCATTTTTGGCAAACAAATCGGAACAAGTGTTAGATTTTTTCAAAGACAAGCAAAGCGCAAACCTTTTGGCATTTTCCATCGACGTTAAGGATCTTTATTACAGCCTTCCTCAGACCGATTTGGTGGCGTGTGTGTCCGAGGGTATCGACAGACTAGGAGCTATTCAATTCCAAAATGCTGCCGGGGTGTCGTGTGAACAGTTTTTAGAACTTCTTTCCTTTTATCTAAACTCGACATATGCGACGTGGGATGGAAACATTGTGAAACAAAGAAATGGCATTTGTATAGGTTCCTGCACCGCTCCATATTTGAGTGATCTGTTTTTAGCAAAGCGTAACCAAGTTCTCGACGCACGTGTAAAGCACACGGAAGTTGTTGCTGTTTTTAGATATGTAGATGACTACCTAATCGTTTGTAATAATGAACCTAACAGTTTTGACGCGGTCGTTTCAGGAACGCTTAACATGTTCACGACTGAGTTATCTCCTCTGGCCTTGACGCATGAAGTACCAAAAGACAACTTCGTAAGATTTTTAGACCTCGGGTTGTATTTTTCGTCAACAGGTGTGTGTTGGGGTTATGAACCGCGAGGAAATAAGCCTGTACTTTCGTTTACATCTGCGCACTCAAAGTTGGTAAAGCGTGCTGTTATAAGTTCATGTTTTCAGAGTTCACTGATGAAATCGTGCCGGCACAAGCTTGAAGCGAGCTTATGGGCCCAGGCTAAACGTTTAATTGATTCTGGCTATCCCCTGCGCCTGTTAACCGCCGTCGCCGAAAATATCAGAAAAAAAGAAAGAGCGAACACCAGTAATCAGACAGCCGCCACTAAGGCAACCAAGGTTGCGGTGGTGCCCTACATGCACGCCATATCGCATAATTTGCGCAGGATAGCGAGAAAGTCCGGTGCGGACGTAGTTTTTTCCGCTCCCGAACGTCTGCAAAGGATGTGCAAAAAGGTTAATGCGGACAGCAAAGAGAAGCGCGAGTGCACAATCAAGCACCGCGAAAAGTTTGTAAATTGCAGTGAAAGAGTAGTGTATTCTATTCCTCTCACGTGTGAACGCGTCTATATTGGCCAAACCGGAAGGTGTGTAAAGTAGAGACTCAGAGAACACTCGTATAATGTCAACAAAGCTGTGTCTGGCCACCTGGGCATTCACTGCCAAAGGTGTGGTTGCGTTCCAGAGTTTGCGAGCACTCGTATTCTATATAGGGCTCGAGACAAAACAACCAGGGAAATAATCGAGGCATTTGAAATTGAAAAAGTGAAAGAAAAATGCGTGAGTGCGCCTTCTTTAGGTTTGTCCGATAAAGAAAAGAGGTATCTTGAAATGTCGCTTTGAAGAAGGTGGGTGCAGATGTGATCAGTGATGACGTGCACGCGGTCAATGCTGTACTATTACATGTTTTCTTGGTTTTATCGATCGCCTGTTTGCTGTATAAAAAGGACACGTGTGATCAAAAATAAAACCATTAGTTGAAAGTTAGCGCTGTGTGTGTGTGTGTCCTTCTTTGTCCTTGTGGGTGTGCGCTACGCCAAACAGTCTCATGGTAGGAAGGATTTGTTGAAAGCTTTAGTGGTACCATGTAAGCGTTGAACACTGAGGTTATTAAACAGACGGTGTGAAGTGCGGTTGGGCGGAAGAAAAATGGTGTCTCTGAGGTGAGGGAATTTATAATTCAGTTTGTGGAAAAGGGAAAGTTGTGAAATCTTACGGCAAAGAGATAGACTAGGTATGCTGAGGGAAGATTTGATGGAAGTGATACTAGTGTGCCAATCATAGTTTGAAGCAATAAAACGTACCGCACGATTCTGTACTGCTTCGAGTGAGTCAATAAGACAAGTCTGGTGAGGGTTCCAAATCGCTGAGGCATACTCAAGTTTTGTCCGAATGAACGTTTCGTAAGCGAGTTTGCGGACAGGGATTGGGGATAGAAAGAGTGATCGCTTGAGGAGGCCAAGCGATTTGGAACAGTCTTTTATAAGGTTATTTATGTGCGCAGTCCATGTGAGTTGATCCGTGATTGTAACTCCGAGGTAACGGTAACAGTCGACTTGGGTGAGCGTCGAAGATTTGAGAGAGTACTGGTAATTTAAGGTTGTGTGCTTGCGGGTAACACACATGTACTTCAATAAGGTTGAGAGCTGGGCTAGTTGGTGACTGATCATTATGCCTATAAGGTTAGGTAGCGCACTTTCGACGGGGACAAAAGAGGGGACCGTAACCGGCGACAGAAAACAACAACATGTAAGAACTTTGGTGAACTTTGGTGTACGGAACAACCTGCGTTTTCTTACTTCAGATAAGGAGGGTTGTTTAGTTGTCATACCGGAAGGACTCTTTCAGGAAAAGGCTTTGGTAGCAGTAGAAAATAATTTTGTCCGTATTGACGTTAACAAAAATAAGGTTAAGCAAAAAGCTGTCGCTTTACTAGAGAACAATAATTTTGACCGTCTTGCATCAGCAGTAAAACGCGCAGGCAGCTTGCATCTTGAGTTATTCTTTTCCGCTAAGACACATAAGATTGGTGTTCCATTCCGGGCCATAGTATCCGAAAGAGATTCGTGGCAGTTATGTGTGTCATCGTACCTTCAGAGTCACCTTAAGTTATTAAAAGTGTCAGATCCGTTCGTTCTTCAAAACTCAGAGGCGTTAGTTGCGTATTTAAGCACTCATAACCCGGGTAAATGCAGCTTCTTCAGTATTGATGTGCAGGATATGTATTACAACATTCCGCATGGTCCCCTATTGTAAAGTGTAAGACACTGTATAACAGATGAAAACGATGAGTTATAGTTCGTGAATAAGTGTGGTGTGTCGGTTGATGCTTTTCTTGAATTGTTATCCTTTTACCCGAGGTCGACATTTGTAATGTGGAACAATAGTTTGTACCGTCAAAAATCGGGCATTACTATAGGCTCGAAAGCAGCCCCGGTTTTGAGCACAATTTACTTAGCTAGCCTAGACAAGACAATAGATTTGAACCTCAACGGACTTGCACTCAGGGTGTTCCGCTTTGTCGATGATTTTTTGGTATTTGTTAAACCGGGTGAATTCAAAAAAAGAGTAGCAGAAGTTTTAGAAATATTTAGGAACAATAGTCAAGGGCTGGAATTCACGGTTGAGTTACCAAATAGTGACAAGCTGCAGTTTTTGGATGTTGAAATAGCTGCCGCAGCTGGACATGTATGCTGGTCGTACAATCCACGAACGGAAAAACCGTTACTTAGCTATAGTTCGGCTCATTCTAAGGTCGTAAAGAGTGGCATAGCATTTTCATGTCTGAGAGCAGCACTGACGAAGTCGTGCCCAGAAAAGATTAGCGAAAGCTTCAGTCAACAAATTAGCAGGTTAAAAAATGCAGGGTATGAAAAACACGTGCTGTGTAGATCAGCAAACAAGCTGATTAGTTACGTACGAGATAGCTCCAGGAACAAAATGACAACAAAAATGAAAACAGGAAAAAGATGGTGTCTATACCGTATGCGCACAAAATTGCACATAACTTAAAAAATGTAGGCAATAGGTTTGACCTAGAAGTAGTGTTCTCGGCGCCCAACAAGCTTGGTAAAATATGTGCAAGATTAGACCGCAAGCTTTCCTCAGCAGAAAAGACTAACAACAACAGATGCACGATAAATCACAAAAGTAGGTTTGTTAGATGTAAATTGTCCGTTGTATATTGTTTACCCCTATCTTGTGGAAAAGTATACATCGGGCAAACGGGTCGGTGTTTGAACACCAGGCTGTCAGAGCACAAGAGGGCCTTGGAAAAAAAAAATGATCATTCCCACATAAAGGGACACTGTTCTCAATGTGGCTGTCTGCCACTGTTTGATGACACCTCCGTCGTTTTCCACCATGTAAACCAACTAACCAGGGAAATAGTTGAAGCGTTTCACATTAACAAGCGAAAAGACTGCTGCATTAGTCAACCATCAGTTTCATTAAGTGATCGGGAAGTCACGTTCCTGGAAGGGCCTTAAATTGTAGGAATGCTTCTGTTGCGCCCTCATTCTTGCTCCTATTTCCGTTTTAAGCGAGTGTACATTTCTTGTTGAACGTCTTGCAATAACCCTAGATTGTGCGTGGTTTTTTATAGTGTACAAGCTGCTGGTGTTTCGTTAACTTTTGGTTTTTGTATAGCTTGAGTGTGCGCAGGTAGTTTGGTCCTAGATAAGAATACATTGATTGTCGGTTTATCTTCACACGTGCATAACTTATCCTTTCACAGGAGTGTGCAAAATTTTGTCTTTAATCAGGTAATATTAAGGGTTGGTTCATTTCTGTGTCACTCGGGGGTGCTTGGGTGCATATATATTGAAGTATTTTTCCTGAAATAAATTCAGTTGCGAGTGTAGCGAGTGTCGTGTCCTTTCTGTTTCTTTTGTCCCCGTCGAAAGTGCGCTACCTAACCTTATAGACATGTACTTGCATTTGGAAACGTTGAGGGACATAAGCCAGACAGAACACCAATTTACAATTTTATTTAAGTCTTCCTGGAGGATAAGCTGGTCATTGGTGGAGGATATGCGCCGATAGAGGACGCAGTCATCAGCGAATAGTCGAATGGATGAAGAAATGTTGGCAGAGATGTCATTTATAAAGATCAGGAACAGGAGAGGTCCGAGCACTGAACCTTGTGGTACACCTGACAAGACAGAGCTACTTGATGACTGAATGTTATCGATGACAGTGTGTTGTGAGCGGTTCGTGAGAAAGCACTCAATCCAGGATAGTACATGGGTATCAAGGTTGAGGCAAGCAAGTTTTGAAGTTAGACGACGATGGGCGACCCGATCGAACGCCTTTGAGAAGTCAAGATAAATAACATCAGTTTGAAAACAGGAATCAAGGTTAAGGTGAAGGTCTGTGGTAAACTCAAAGAGTTGTGTTTCACATGAGTAGCCCTGTCTGAATCCATGCTGCTTGGGAAAGAAAAAAGAGTGCTTGTCAAGATGAGATGCGATGCTGGAATACAGAATATGCTCTAGGAGTTTACAAGGTATGCAGGTTAGAGAAATTGGGCGGTAATTACATGGATTGGAACGGCTACCAGATTTGTGTATGGGCACAACATGGCTGATTTTCCAGTCATCCGGAATAGTGGAAGAGGCAACGGACTGAGTGAAAATCAATTGCAAGAAGCGGCTAGATTGCGATTTGGTGCCCTTTAAGGCTTTAGCCGTTATGCCATCCGGGCCTGGTGCACTGGAAAGTTTGAGGTTGTCGATTAAGTACGCGATTCCTTGAATAGTTATATTGACCTCCGACATTGTCGAAAAATTACGAGATGGCAACGTAGGAATATTGGCAATAGGTTCATTAGTAAACACTGAGCAAAAATAGGAGTTCATGACATCAGGACGCTGATCTTCTGGAACAGATGACCCGTCAGAGTTTATGAGCGCTATACTATGACATGAGGTGCGTTTTGGTGACAATGAGTTCCAGAATTTGCGAGGGTTGTCTCGCAGAATGCTCAGAAGGTTCAGGTGAAAATATTTACGCTTAGACTGCCTCAGTGCGCCGGTGTATTCACGCAGCACCGTAAAGTATCTGTCCCATTTTTGCGGATTGTTACTTCGCTTGAGCTCACGGAAAATGCGCTTTTTTTTCTAGATAGGTTTCTGAGGTTATTGGTATACCAGGGCCTCCCGGCATCTCCGCGAATGCGCACGAGAGGAACATAGGCATCAATAAGAGACAAAAGTTTGCCCTTATAGAGTGTCCAGTTTTGCTCAACTGTACGGAGAGAGGCTGATCGCTGGAAGTCTTCAAAGAAAGATTCCAGCTGATTGTTAATTTCGGAAAAGTTTGCTTTCTTATAATCTCGAATGTACTTGGTCGACGGCTGACGGTCAGGGAGCTCAATGGCTATGTTAAAAAGCAAGATGTTATGGTCGCTAACACCTTGAACACACTGTAAGGAAATAATTTGTTCACTATCGCTGGTTAGAACTAAATCGAGGATGTTGCTTCCTCGAGTAGGTGTGGTAACAACTTGGCTTAAGCTGTACATGAAGACGACTTCAAGGAAATCTTTGGATGCGCGGGTCGATGCGACGCAATTATCCCAATTAATATCCGGAAAGTTGAAGTCGCCGCATAACACAAGATTTGCACGAGGAAAGCGGGAGATTATATCGGATATGACGGAATGAAGTTCGTTTGTAAATGAAATGTCGGAATCAGGGGCACGGTAACAAGCAATCAGTATGTTCGTGCTTGCCGGTAGCGAAATCTTGAGGCAGAGAATCTCGTGCTGGCTTACAACAGGTACAACGGAAGAGACCAGACACCGTTTAGCAAAAACCAAGACCCCACCGCCTTTACGATCGGGCCTGCCCCGCCTAAAAACGGTATAAGACGTGTTGTTCAAAAGCTCGTCATCATCAATATCCGAGTTCAGCCATGATTCAGTGATAATGACAAGGTCAGTGTCATCATCTGTGATGACTGCTTCCAACCTTTCTTTTTTGGGCAAGAAACTTCGAGCATTAGTTAGCATAACCCTCATCGTGGGAAACGTTGGGCTTCTTGACAGCGGGTGGCTGGGAGGGGTACGATGGGAAAGTGGAAGACCAGCGATACGAGTTGATGGCTACTTTGTTAGTTGTATGACAGAATCAGAATCGGCGTCGTAGACGAACTGCTTGTCGTCAATGAGAAGCTTGTCAAAACGGATCTTGAATTGAGAACCCGTTTGCACACCAAACGTGTGAAGCTGCTTACGGGCTGCGCGCACGCGCGCAGAGTAATCTTCTCGAACAGCGAAAGAGGAGCCCTTAAGTTTGGAAGCAGCTTGAAGGATAGCGGTCTTATCTTTAAACCGTGCGAACTTAACGATAATCGGTCGATTTTTGTTTTCATGGAACCGACCTAATCTATGTGCGCGTTCTAAATCAGTCGCTGCAATCGAAATGTCTAGCTTCTCTGACAAGAATGATGTTACACGCAATTCAGACTGCGCCCAGCTTTCATTGTTTGCGTCTGGAATTCCCAAGAACAGCAGGTTAGAACGTCTTTGACGGTTTTCTGCATCGTCACATTTTTCTGCGAGGACTTTTAATTGGGAAGCAAAATTAGCGACACAATCCCTCGTGCCAGAAGAAGGTTGCGAGTGCAGTGACTGAACTTCATCAACTCTTTTCTCTAGGATTTCAACTCGAGCAGAAAGTGTACTCAACGAAGCTTCAATGTTAGTTTGGGAACTACGGATTAGTGAAAGTTCGTTGAGCATGGTACTTTGGGATAATTCTAAACGAGATAGCGCTTTTGAAATTGACTCGAGCGATGAAGCAGAGCCGGATGCAGGACCGGGGTTCAATTCTACGTCGCCTGCTTGTACAAGCAGAAGTGAGACAATGTGAAACGTAAGGTAGCAATAGCAAAACAGCTTGTATAGCAGACTGCGACAACTGTCAATCAACTCAGGGGGGCACGACACCGCAATTAAAAATGGATCATTAGAACGAGTACAACTTGCGTTGGCAAGGTAACTGACCTGCAGAAAAAATGGCAGTTGCATGACCCTGTTCCATACGGTGGCGCGCCCCGACTGGCCGCGAAGCAATCCTGGACTAAATAGTGGCAGCCGGGGCGTGTCTGCCGTGCTGATAGTACAGTCAGGTTGCCAGGCGAGAAATGCACTCGTGTCCAGGAACGGCGGGTTGGCAGGAGGATGACTGGTTTCGGGCTGGATGGGTAGATATTCCGGTTGTGATGGTCGGTTGCAATGAGACATCCAGGCTACCTCGGCATGCTCAAAGCAATCGGACGAAGGGGCGGTGGCCCACAGAAGAGTGGCCTGCAGAAAAAATGGCAGTTGCATGACCCTGTTCCATACGGTAGCGCGACCCGACTGGCCGCGAAGCAATCCTGGACTAAATAGTGGCAGCCGGGGCGTGTCTGCCGTGCTGATAGTACAGTCAGGTTGCCAGGCGAGAAATGCACTCGTGTCCAGGAACGGCGGGTTGGCAGGAGGATGACTGGTTTCGGGCTGGATGGGTAGATATTCCGGTTGTGATGGTCGGTTGCAATGAGACATCCAGGCTACCTCGGCATGCTCAAAGCAATCGGACGAAGGGGCGGTGGCCCACAGAAGAGTGGCCTGCAGAAAAAATGGCAGTTGCATGACCCTGTTCCATACGGTGGCGCGCCCCACTGTATGTATGCATGCACAGATATGGTTGCACTTGTCTACTGATTGTACAGGTGACAGCAACTCAAGCTGGCCTCGGCTACAGCCTTAAACTTCGCAAGAACTACGGTGCCAACTCAGTGCAATTATTCTGTTGCCTATTTATGCCAGCGCCAACAAATTTGGCCGCATGTAGAGATGTTGCATCTGTAGTTATTGATTATCTGAAATGCAGTAGATACCTTCGGTCTGGTTGGCTACTTGTCTCTACACTGACTGTACCTGCATGCAAGCTGGTGCATGTGCGTCAGTAAACAGACTCACTTGCAGATGGACATAAAACAGCTAAAGTAGGGAAATCATTCATGCTTTCAAGTAGGCAAGAAAACAAACAAAGGAATGGGGCAGCTATGACAAAAACAGTATTTAATTTTTGATGATCCTGTAACGATATGCGAGCTCCTCCCGATTTTCTATTTAGCGGACTTAGCACTACACAGTACAGTTGCTTGGGGCTATGCAGCAGCTTTGCTGTAAGCCTTCACTCATTTCACGGGAACGAGGACACTGAGAACACTGTTAAAGAATGTTCGGCGGCCCATATATAGGTACACGTGAGGCACAAGGCAACCGACCAGGCAGGCTATCAGCAAATCGGCGTCGCCAAAAAGCGCTGTCCAGGCTTAAGTAATTGAGTAGTGCTAAAAAAACATTTGCAAGATTCACCTTTCTGTAGGATTCCCCACTCGCTGCGGTGTCGCCTTCTGAACTGCTGTCCATAGGCATTTGGGGGCAGGAAAATCTCTTGCTCGAGCTTTCCGTGGAAGCATCAACCTCCTCTTTGGTTACTGAAAACAGGTACACGCGATGTGCATATATCGATTGTCCCTGAAATTGCACCATCAAACAATGAACAAAAAGCATACTCACCAAACAACTTCATAATCTGGGCTCGGAAATATCCGCTGTTTTCGTCATCCCAGCGTACACTACCATTTTTTGTTGTCGAAGTCTTTGATACACTACGGAGAGAATCTCTTAATTCTTTCTTCGTGCACGACAACCTTCACGCCGTCGTCCTTGAAGATCACATAAGCGTACTTTGTGCAGATTTTACACGCGGTGATAGAACTGCGTCTGTCAAACTTCGCTTGCCGTAGACCGCAGAGAAAGGAGGAGGGCCTATGTCGCGTACGTCATGAAATCCTTTCCCTCAGTCACGTGTGGCACATACCCGTATACCAGAATTCATGTTATGCGGGTATGTCCCTCAGGTGATAACATAGTCTTAATCAACGCAGTAACCGGGAACCTACACACTGACACGGAAAGTAATAATAGTAGTGATTACTGGCGTTCTAAGTCCGAAAACCACGATATGATTATGAGAGACGCTGTTGTGAAGGGCTCCGGAAATTTTGACCATCTGGTATTCTTTAACGTGCACTGACATCGCACAGTACACGGGCTTCTAGCATTTCGCCCCCATCGAAATCCGACCGCCACCGGGGGGATCGAACCCACGACCTTCGGGTCAAGAGCCGAGTACCGTAAGCACTACACCACAGCGGCGGACGCAAGGAAACTTTGGGAACTGAAGACAGAGCATTCCAGGAAGACGCTGGGCTACCATCCACTCATCCACGTGGTCCGAAATATTGACCACATGGATAAAGCAAAAACCGGGGTCAATGCTTCCTACAATAACCCAACCGAGAGGACCATGTCCCTCATAATTACCGGTGACCTCAGCATTGATTTTTGAAACGCAACAACGCCTGGTTCTTAGACGGCATAAAAAGACGGCTTGGATGTGGACAGGGCATCACAAGACCTGGGTGCCACGTCCAGCATAGGAGGCATCATAGATCATTTCTACGCAAGAGCCATCTACGGTTTCAATTAGCTGTACTATAACTCGCATTTCACTATACTTAGACCGTCCATAGCCGCGATCACAAACGGATCCGATAAAAAATCCTGTACAGCTGCTGGTGCTCCCTGATCACCGTGATGATGACCTTATTCAAGAACTGCCAAGGACCCCTTCCACACATGCATACAAGTTCGTGAAACGTGCGTGCGTTCTCCGTCATAACGGATAAATATAAGCATATAACAACTGTAACGCAACTGTAACAACTGCAACTGTGGCTGCAACTACGTGCAGTGTGCCTGCTCGTGCCACTCGGCTGTGCATATATCTAGGGAAACTTTTCTGAATAAAGCTTAGTCGCGAGTAGCGCCTGTCCTGTGCATCTGTGTTCCTTCATTGTCCTATTCGAATTCGCGCTATCGAGTATTGAATATTGAAGCTTATGCATCAGGTGTTGGTAAGACCCATGTTGTTGTTGGCATCGTTAAGCAACTGTAAACAACTGTTTATATAACACATGTTCGACTCTTCAAAATATGTGTCTGCGTATACCATTTGCACATTTCTCGAGCGTCATTCCGCAACGTCTCGCTCAATGTGAAAAATTGCGACACAGCCACATTCGTGCGCATGCTTCGCATAACATCGATTCCCACGGTAAGTGGGACCTGCCGAATTTTATGGCTTCTCATTATTAGAAATATGGTTGCCAACCTCTGTTCGAGAAAACACGAGTTCTTGTGGCTCACCCTCATGATGGCACCAGCAACTTTCATTATTTTTATCTGATAAAGAACTGGCTTATCTGGATTCATTAGCATGTGCTGTACCGCCTTTGTTGTTTTTTTTTACGGTCTCACTGTGCTTTCATGCTTGACCTCTTTTTGTTTAGCATAAGCATGTTGTTTTAATCTTGGGTGTAGGCAATATATTTGTGAGTTGTGATAAATTTCAGTTGGATGTCAGCGCTATACCTCGTCTCACCTGCGTTGCTGTGTCTACTTTCGCGCTGAGCAGTTTTAAGTATGGAACACCAACTAGCCCGCTACCACACGTTGCTCCGTGCGTAGAACCCGTGGGGTGCGAGCCGCATGCTCTTACGAGTAACGTGATGGTGACGAAGTCGAACGTTTTGTCACATAGAACTATTGATCATGTAGCCGTGGATGCGATTAGTGAGGCTTGCGCATGCGGTGACCGATACGGGTGTCACATGGGCACTTTCTATTGAAATTGAAATTCTGGATAGTGATTGACTCGCCTCCGCATCTAGCGCGAATAAGTAAATCGCGATTAGGAAACTTGGACTGGATCGACATCGAAATTACATCATGTGATGCCCGTACTACGAAATCGAGGCTGGTCAGTGGCTTTTCTGAACGACGAAGTGGTTCAAGTACAGTGCATTTAACAGCTAAGCCACGGCGAGTTCGATGCCATTACGTATATAAAATTAAACTTTCGAAGAATATGCGCAAAAGCACAACGCGAAGCAGGTTGCCGAGCGGGTAAGAACGGCCGTGCAAAGCACAAAACAAACTTCCCTAGAAATGTGCACAACTACGGACTACCACAATGCTACCACCGCCCACGTACCGCACGAAAATGGATCAAATATGAATCGCAAAGAACACCGTGCTTGTGAGGGGTGGCCCCCTCCGGGCCACCTCGCGCTTACTCCCTGTATGTACCTCTAATAAAGTTTTTTCCTCCTCCAACGCACTGATGCGAACACAATCCAACTATTCACGTTCAAAAAGCATACTGGCAAACGGCAAGCACAATCACAGCGTCCGCGCCCACCACACAAACACCGCGCCGATCACAAACACGCAAGAAAACATGCCCAAGCGCCCACAGGTTGCCTGAACTGGCGATGTAAACTTTCAACGAAAAGCCACAATCTTTCACAAATCCAAGCCAAGTTGCGTGAAAATAGCGTTTCCTTATTTTGACCCGGGTCAGAATAACGAAGCGCCATTTTCGCGAGGGTCGCAGTAGGGCCGGCCAGTTAATGTTAGGAAACTCTACGCTAGGGATGGGTAGTACACGGATTTGCCTAGTCTTCGTACTTGCGGGCTTCGAACGCACTTATGGCTTTGTTTATTGCTGTGTTTTGGTTTTCTTTCAGATAAAACAATGAATCGTTGTGAGCTTGGTGACCAGATTTGAATTGGTGAGCCTAAAAAAGTTAACGTGGTGAAGTGGAACTGCTGACTTTTGCTGAACTTTGTTTTGCGACAAAGCGGATGCAGGCGACGCGGAGCCAAACGGAGCCGAAAGAGCGAAGTTTAGACAAATCCATGCACTACCCATCATTCCCATGCTGGCTGAAGCGCCATGCGTTGCAGCTCCCATAGACACTAGCGCCAGAGTTCCCTTAGTGTATGTATATGAAACTATGATTGTGGTGGCCGCCATTCGCGCTATTGTACTTTTTATGTAGGGGCGTCCTCGTCGGGGCTAAACATCAAATCAGAGCACTTAGTTGGGCCAGTTGGTTCTGCATGTCGATGAAGTGGATGCGCTTGAAAGACGAGGACGAAGAAGAGACGGGACACACAGTGCGCAACTTACAACTTGTTTATTGGAAAAAGGGGGTAGCGTCACTTATATACACTTAAGCACGTGACACAGGGCCTGCGCGTTACACGTTACTGAGCACTCAAAAATGCCATCTCTTTATTAGATAATGTCAATGAAGCTATGCTGACACACGATTCTGCGCATTCTAAAATATATTTTGCTTCAACTACGAGCCTCGCCGATTGATTACGGTTGCGAGATAGGACTGTGCACTGCTCAAATTTCGGGGTGCAGGAGCACTTTTGGCAGTGAGTTGCGAGATGACCGTTGTTACCGTTCCTGACATTATTGCTTTTTCCGCTCCGCAGAAATTATCAAGACTGTGCAGATTGACAGAGCCCTGTTCCAGTGCGCCTCTCATCTGGGACGTTAAACACAGGGTTAAATTCGTTCAGTGCCAGAAGGGTGTCGTGTACAACATTCCACTTTCATGTGGAAAGGTATATATAGGACAAACTGGGCGCTGCCTAAACGAGCGTCTAAGAGAACACAGCAATAATGTCAGGAACGGTAACAACGGTCATCTCGCAACTCACTGCCAAAAGTGCTCCTGCACCCCGAAATTTGAGCAGTGCACAGTCCTATCTCGCAACCGTAATCAATCGGCGAGGCTCGTAGTTGAAGCAAAATATATTTTAGAATGCGCAGAATCGTGTGTCAGCATAGCTTCATTGACATTATCTAATAAAGAGATGGCATTTTTGAGTGCTCAGTAACGTGTAACGCGCAGGCCCTGTGTCACGTGCTTAAGTGTATATAAGTGACGCTACCCCCTTTTTCCAATAAACAAGTTGTAAGTTGCGCACTGTGTGTCCCGTCTCTTCTTCGTCCTCGTCTTTCAAGCGCATCCACTTCATCGACATCAAATCAGAATATCCTTGAAATAACGGAGTTTAGTATTTTGCATACTGTTACACTTCAATAAAAACTAATTGCTGTTTATAAGAAGTGGCCTTGCCTTGCCAGGTACCGCGTCATCAATCTTTTGCAATAGTTTTTGATCCAGCTGACTCGTAGTTGTCAGCAGCCTATCGGCATCATTATCTTCATCTCAAAATATACGGTGGCAGAGGCGGCGCAACGGCAGGCAACGGTTCGCGGTCTCGTTTCGCTGTACACTCTAAGGCAAAAGGGTGTTAAAAGGGTGTGTGGTTCGTCCTTTTGGGGACTAATGGGGCTGCCACAACCATTAATCCCTTTAAAGACTAACGGCACCGGGTCTAACAGTTAGTCCCCACAATGGACTAACATTTAGTCCTCACATTTACACCTTACGGGGCAACTGTTAGTCCCCACAGATCACCTCTATGGACTAACATTTAGTCCTCACATTTACACCTTACCGGGCAGACGTTAGTCCTCGCAGTCGCACCTCGCCGGACTAACGGTCGGTCCACTCAAACGCTCCATTCGGATGAACTTTTTATCCCAGGGATGATTTTCTACAGTTACTCTCCGCAAGACTTAATACTTTTTTCGCGTGTTTCTTTCCGCGGTGAGCAACAAATGCCGCCGAAAAGAACACGCAAAAGAATATTTAGTCATGCGTGTGTCACTACTTTCGCATTCAATGCGGCAACGAAAGACAAAAGTGAGACAATGAAACGTTTTATTTTTTTCTACATTCTGCTCGTTGTGGGCAACGGCTGCATCCTGCAAAGCACAAAAAGTATTGCAAATATTTAGTCACGTGACAGCGAGGGTGAAGACGCGCACACTGTGAAAATACGTGCAAGGTGAGCTAAAACACGTCTAAAACATGGTACGCAAATAATTTCACCCCTGCGAAGCACAAAAAAATTACAGCATATCCACGGGATGAATGATGATGAGTGGGGCGAAGCTCCGGAGGGCATCATCGGTAAACCGTGAATGCGAGTAATTCGCCCCACTAAAGTAAACACGTGAGAAATGTTAAACATCAAACTTTCTCGCATCGGCTGCTCAACAGTCACCTGTGAAGTGCCGGCGGTGGCCATTTCTCCTGATGTAGGGCTTGGCTGGAGAAGTTCCACAGCGATGGCCTCAGGACTAAGGCCTCGCAGTCCGCGACTGTAGCGGTGGGCAGGAGTATCCACTGCAGGAACGGGTTGTGGGATTGGACTGGCAGAACCGCTTCGTGAAGGGGTGGTGAGCATTAAAGCCCCTCCATGCGTTTTCCGCCGGCTAGGTTAAGTAGCGCCAACTCGTCCTCCCACTCTCCCTTCACACCGGCTCCCCGCCTAGCGGAAGCCGAAGTGCCGCCATGATGTTTCTGCTGCTTTTCTGGTTGATGCACCCGCCCCATGCCCGCCCATGCCCTCGAGACGCAGAAACACCGAGCGAAAACTCGCTCGGCGGCAGGGAGTTTACGGCGAACCTCAAAACAACAACGCTTGGGAAACAGAGAGTGAAATATTTGCTTTCTCGCGTGTGCACATGCGTGCGACGAAACAAGATGGAAGGAAAAAGCGGAAGGAAGTGGCTCAAGAACTTCCTTCCATAAGCTCCGGAACCGGAAGTGGGCGTCGTCATCGAAACAATAGATGGCGATACTTAAAAAAGCGGCAGCAGGCGCGATGGAGGGGTTTTAGTGAGCATCAGGCGTTGAAGTCCGAAGAACCGAAGACCCGAGCGTCGTATTCCTCAGAGAAATCGTGGTTGCTGCTCGAGCTTCCCACTTCGTCGTCCTCAGTTATCTAGCCGGCCTTGAACACGTCCGAAGAACTGAAGACCCGAGCGTCGTCTTCCTCAGAGAAATCGTGGTTGCTGCTCGAGCTTCCCACTTCGTCGTCGTCAGTTATCTAGCCGGCCTTGAGCCGTGTTTTCATCATATACAAGTACCGCCATCTAACGGACACTCCACGAACTGGATGGATGCTATGAGCGTCCCCTTTATAACGGGGCGGTGACATGTCTGCCACCAGGCTCGAAGGCGAAAAAAAGAAAGAAAAAAAAAATAAACTTCCTTGTTTCATGTTGTCCTAATGCCTTATCTACATTGATTAAATCTACGTTATTATACCAAAAAATATAAATTCACGGTCCATCTCTCTGCCTCTTAAGGCAGAATGACCTTTTTTTTTCCAGTTATTTATTTTTGTACTTTATCTCTACTTTTCTGCCACCAGTACTCTAACCGTCTCTTACTTATTTCTATCGCGGACGTGTTCAGCTTTCCATTGTTGTCCCTAAAACCCAAGGCTTCATGTAGACTCGTGCCCACACGTATACCTGGGTGAATATCGCCACATTCAATCAGTACATGTTCCATCGTTTCCTTAGTTCCCCCGCAGCATGTACATTGTTCTTCTTCGTTACTGAATTTCGCTTTATAACTACGCGTTCTAAGGCAGCCCGACCTTGCTTCAAACAGTAAAGCGCTTCCCCTTGAATTATCATAAAACCTTTCCCTCCTTATTTCGTTTTTTCCTTTTCGGTAGTTACTCAGAGCCGGCTTCTTTTCCATCGCTGTCATCCAATGAGTCCTCTCCGCCTCTCTGACCTTCCGCTTAATGCTCCTTGTTGTCATATCGCCCGCACTGCCAGCCGTATATTTACTGGTGAGCCTCCTAGTTCTTTTTCTCCACTGCGTGTCAAAACCTTTCCCTCCTTATTTCGTTTTTTCCTTTTCGGTAATCATATACAAGTACCGCCATCTAGCGGACACTCCACTAACTAAACGAGAGGTGGTTACTACATACATCGGGGACGCACGACCCACGGCTTGAGGAACTTCGCCCCCAAAATATTGCAAATATCTGCGACACGTCACAGAAGGGATGAGACGCACGTACATGACAAATACGTGCAAGGTGAAATAAAAACACATTTCTAAAATATGGCATGTAAATAATTTCACCGTGATGTCAAACGTCATCAAAGACGCATTTCAAGCCACACAGCGCAACAAACACTTCAAGTGCGGCAGCCGCAGCCATCACGCTGAGGCGCCGCCTACCACCGTGCCCCAACGAGCAGGCGAGTTTTTTGCGAGCGGCGTCGTACAGCTCGAGCAAGCCCGTCAGCCGCCGCAGCCGCCAGCGAAACTCGAGCAGAACAGCGCGCGAACGCGAAGCCGACGCCACGAACGGCGCCAGGCTGCTTGCGAGCGAGCGAAGGGGAAGCCGACGATAACGGCGTCCAATTTCCACCAAATTCCTCGAGCGAGCACCAGTACAGCGAGCGAAAGCGGGGTCGACTCCACGAACGGCGGCGAACTGCTTGCGAGCGAGCGTCGAGGAAGCCGCAGGTCATGGCGACCAATTTCCGCAGAGTTCCGAAGCGCAGCTAAAGTCGGCTAGCTGAAGCACCCCTGAGAACATCTACCACATTAGAGAACAGAAACTGTACCTTTGGCTGCAGTACGAAAATAAGGGTAGCGGCGGCGTACTGAACTGCAATAGAGCGAGGCGAGATGGCGCTGCAAGTACTATCATCATCATTAGACAAACGCATTTTTGCGGCTGGTTCGTCCTGGTTGCCCTGGTCGCGCTACTGCGCTTTTTGCTCCCTGTGGCATTTTGTTCTTTGTCCTTGCTAAATCGCGGCTCGCGTGTGTAATTGTTATCGCCAGGTGACCAAACTGGCCTCGACTGGCAAAAACAGCGTCAATCAAGTAAGGTTTGCACCGTTTATTGCGAGTCCCCAAGGTGGTACAAGCAATGTATACAGTCAGGTCCAAGCAAAACAAGTCACTCATACTCGTCGAAAGCTTCCAACCCGTTCGTGTGTAATGAGTCTGAAAGCTCACAAATATCTGCATAGAACTGAACACCGAGATCGCTGAAGGAACGTTGCCCTCATTGTGTTGCGGCGTCAAAGTTTAACAGCATAGCTTTAGGACAAGGGTCTTATCCTGCCGTTAGTGGCGCTTGCCAGGTTGTGTTGATCTTTAAGTGAGTGCATGGTGGTGGAGTCGGAAACGCAACACGCGCTACGCCGAGAGATAGCTAGCGCAGTGAGAGCTATGTAGTTTTGATAAATTTGGTTACGTAAACAATCGCGGATGCGTACAGTTCTGCATCTTTTTCGCTCTGCGATGTCACCTTGAATGCGTTACAAATAAGGAGTGTGGCGTTGTGTCTACACGGTAGGCACGAATTTCTCGGCGAAATTCTCGGCCGTGAAGCCATATACCATACGTATTACGTATTCAGGTAATAGGTGGAAGAAAATATTTCAGGCTCGTTTCTTTCCTCGTTATAGTTCAGTTACACAGTTTCTGCAGCTAGAATTTCTTGGCGCTAGTAGTAATCGGACTGCTGAGTATGCAGCGTAGATGACTGCCAAAGAAACAGAGACATAAGGCGAGTGCTTACAGATTCCTGAAGCACAATTCTAAGAAAATAAGCTTTAGGCATGCAGTGTACATCTTTGTTGGTGTTCGCACAGAACACTAAACAACTGCTCAGCCACGAGCACAATCTCTGTATCACATAGACATGTCGATAGAACTTGAGCACTCTATTGCAAGCAGACACTCACGAAATCAACTGGTGGGAACCTGTGGCAATGCTGGATAAATAAAGGTCATATATATATTGCATACTTGTTATTGTGTTATTTACTTTTTCAATATATTTGGGCTTGGAAGCTCAAGTATGCATTCTCCCTGCTACTTTTAGAAGCTCCGGCTTGAAATACTGCCACATGCGCTCCTTTCTTTCTGTGTTTTATGTTATTGGCCAATTGCACGTGTAGTTACTGCGTTGCGCAAACTGTGCCAGAATGTCTGGGAACATTCCAGATTATTTTAGGATCTTCTGTTAGGCTGGAGCGCGCAATCGCGAACTGTATGTATTCTTCAACTAACGCAGCCACCCGTGATAATGCTCGAATGTTCGATGCCACAGGTGAAAATGCCGACGCGCCTTGCCCCAGATCAGTTTATCGACGGCCGACGCTCTGTTCGCCGCTATCAGTGTGCATTGTGTATTGCTGTAGTGTGACTTTTCGTTTCCCGGCCACAAGTTCGGCCAAATAAAAAGTTTCATCTTGGACACACCGACTGCTGCTTTCGTCGACATCACGACTCCGTGACAATAGGTAAAATCTTGTAGTGTGGATGTGCATAAGTTTATGTTCATGTATGTTTTAAATTACCTTTTCGATTTCCTAGGTTTTTTTCGTGACAGTAGTTCACAGACTTTCACTTCATAGTGGTAGGTGCTACAACTTTGACATGTGAATTTAATCAAACAGCAGAAGCAGGTTAGAAAATCGTTGGCGCAAAACAAGAACGAGGACGAAGAAGTAACACGGAAAAGCGCACGCCGTGTTGCTCCGTGTTGTGCGCTTGTCCATGTTACCTCTTCGTCCTCGTTCTTGTTTTGCGCCAACGATTTTGTAACCAGCTATGCACCAACTAGCCCGACAGCATACGTTATTCAGCAGAAGTAGGTGTGCTCAAACAAATTTGGGACGTTTCTCTGCTATATATATAAAAAAAACACTAACATATTCACTGAACACACTCTCACTCATCACGACAACGTAAACGTGCTTGGTGAAGCTGTGCTGGAAGAAGTGCCCGTCGCACTTATAATTTGTTTATTAGCTCTAAATAACTTGAAGGAACACATTGAACATATGTGCAAAGGCTAATGTAATTGAGCACGGCATTGTAAAGCTTTGTCGTATCTTTTTGTAAACTTCTATGATCTAAACACACTTAATTATTGCAAAGCAGTTTTGAGCGTAGTTTCTAAACTGTCTCATAAGGCACAACTAAATGTTGCATTTATGTTGCGCGGCGGCTGTATTTTCGATGGAGGCGAAAATGTGTGAGGGCCGTGTACTTAGACTTAGGTACACGTTAAAGAACCCCAGGTGGTCGAAATTTCCGGAGCCCTCCACTAAGGCATCCCTCATAATAATATTGTGGATTTGGGACGTTAAACCCCAGATATTATTAGATGTTCGAAATACTGTTAATTCCCCTCACTGCCGTGATGTTCGTTTTGTAATGTGATTTATAATTACAAAAAACTGACCGTACGTTTCGAGACCCGTTCGGTCTCTTAGTTTTTTTAATTAAAGGGGCCCTGCAACACCTTTCTTAGTTATATTGGAATAGTCTCATTATTGACGTATGACTCTTCACGAGTCATATGCCGCAAAAATTTTTCGAATCCGTCAAGTCTAATACCCCTGTCACACGGGGCAACTTAAGTGCACCTTGAGGGAGTGGACTTCGCCGCTAGTGCCATTCGCACGCTGTCACACGGGAACGTTTAGTGACACTCGCTGCAAAGCGCACTTGCCGGCGAGTGCGTTCGCCAAACTCACTTCGCCGAGACTAGGGTGGCTCCGAGACGGAGTGTCTAGCCTCGATAGCAGTGGCTCGAAAATAAATAAGTTATTATCCGAAGCTGAGTTCATAGCATTTTTGAACTATCGTTTTCTTTATTAGGAATATTCTTATGCATTAAAACATACTATAATACAAAAAACTACTTTGCTATTCTCGTTCTCGGGCAGTTTACAGCCCCGGCCGCCAGGGGCATGCCCAGCAGCGCACGCCGTGCAATGGCTGCAGCCGCCGCGTTTGTACGTAAATTTTATTTTAAGGGCTGGTTATAGCTGTAACACAGTATTACTTAAGAAACATTGCCTGAAATAACAAATACCTGTTGTGCTACTTCAGTACCCATCGCCATTACAATCATTTCCAAAGTGCACTTCCTTTTCTCGTGTAGCAGCGCGCTGCCAAAGTGCCATTCTGGGGGCGTAAGTGCACTCGCTCAAAATGACACTAAACTTGCCAGTGTGACCGGGGTATAAGTGGTGTTACCAAATTATAGAGATCACGTTCCGCAGCTTTCTCCCTCAACTCAACGCCGTGAGCGCGCGGAAAGCTGCGCGGGGCGTGAAGGGAGGGAGGGCGGAGGTGCGAGGAGGCGCCGAAGAGTTACGTCAGCGCCGGCGGCATTTTTTTTCCTTCATTTTTTTCTCTCTGGCGTCTGGGCGCAACCACGTGGTCTGTGGCGCCACTTCCGGTCGGCTTGCGTGGTCCTCGTCGAGCGGAGCCCATCGCACCATGTATCGCGCGTGCTTGAAAACTGCGAGTCGGTTTGGTAATGTTGGGTGTGCACCTCGAACTGCCGTAGTGTTTTCATCGCTCTGCCAACCATGGACGCAAACCTGCGTGCGCGTTTGGAACGAATGACAGCTGAGATGGGCTTCGACCCACACTACGATACACCGCCTCGTCGCACTGCTCGCGCTTGAATCGTATATTCAACACGGCAAAGCTGCGTGCACCCTTCTCCCAGTGGCGGTACTTCGATGCTGTTTGCTCTTCGAATGCGGGTGCACAGCGAGTGCGGGCTGACAACAAAGAACTAAAGACTAGAAGAAAGGATCGTGGGGCATCGGGCCGGCGCGGACCCATCCCCCGGCTGTCTGCAGCTACCATGAAAATGCGAGTCTGCTTGGTTGCTGTGTCGCTGTTTCTCGGGAACCTGAGACTACGGGGAGGATACGCCGAGGTATGGCTCGATGACATACTGAACAGACAGCGAACGGGACTCTCGCCATACAGCGAACACAGGTATCCTAAGCTAGCCGGTGCCAGCATTGTTATCGTAGAAATGCTGCACCGCTGCCTCGGTCGGTCGTGAGAACGTGCCGACGATGCAGTTTCCAGCTGACGAGGCAACACTCGAAGGGCTGCCACTCTCAACGGCAACCGGCGATGGTCAAAAGCACAGAAATATTCACGATTTCGGCACTGCGCATGGCGAAGAAAACGCAACCACGCAACTACGAGCAGACGAGCTGTCGGTGAGACCGGAAGTGCTAATATTAATGTTTGTTCGGTGTTTTAACGGCATAACACAATATAAACATACATATTAGCTACTTATTGAACTCAAAATTAACAACGAAGGTAATAATGAGGGTGTTACCGTGATTATAACATCAGCCAATGGTGGAACTGCCGACAGCCGCGTCATATTTTGCGGACTAATACATCATTTGTCGAGAGAAGAGGGAGCGATTTTCAGCTGACTTTGAGAATTTATTGTAAATTCCAGGCCGATCGCTTCGCTATAATATTTGGCTCACGTGTTCTCGGGAGCCTCGACTACCGACTGGCAGCGCTTTTTGATCCTGCTCAAAAAGTGTTGCAGGGCCCCTTTAAGAAGACTAATGAATAAATGTGGCTGGAGAGTCTTTTTATTCTTATAATCGTGCCCAGCCAGACAGCCTTCTGTATATTCACCTTTAAATTTATAATTTCTGATGATTCACATAAAACCATGATATGATTATGAGTCATGCAGTAGCGGGCAACTCTAGATTGATTCTAACTGCCTGGAGTTAAACAAACGCAGTTGCAGCCTTGAAGAAGACAAGATTGCTTGTCGAAACATTTGCTCCAGCGAGACCTCTTGTTCACAAATGTTTCGTCTCTTCAAGCTTCCGTCTTTCCCTGAACTGCAGACGCAGATCTAAGCAAACGAGTGTCTTTGCATTTCGCCCCCAATGAAATGTGACCACCGTGGCTGGGTATAAAACCTGCGTTGTTGAGCTCAGCAGTGCCACGTAACGTAACTAATGCACGGAGCTAGTGTTCAATTTCAACGCTATTGCGGTGTAGATTGCATGACACAGTAGACAGCTAATATTTGTGGGCGATTGTAAGCACCCCTCCATGAGATGCCTAGTGAACCATTCACAAATACAGCATTGCAAGCGTGAGGTTCAAGATCACCTGTTGTAGCGGACGTTCACATGTTTCGCCGCACTTGCAGAGTGGACATTCGGGGGTGGTCATCCTGTTTTTGCATGGCAGTCCTGGAAAAACAAATAATGACATCACCAAATATTGATAAGCATAATGAATGATTATTAAATTTTGCAAATTAAACATATAAACATAGTGAACAAAAACAGCGGTTTGTTATGCATATATGTAAACGTACCTTATAATGCATGTTGTATCACTCGGGCTAGCTTCTTTACAAGGCGTGTCATGTAACAGGTGTCTTGCTCATTGCACACAGCTGTTTCCTTGTCATGCCAGGCGGCTACAGCAGAAAAAAAAATTTCTGATTATAGTGACGGTTTTTTATCACACTAAAGTGAAAGTACACTCATAATTATGTGAAGCTTTTGTTACACTAAATGTGTAGTAAAAATAACCTAAACTGACAACAGGAGAAATGAGACCTCTAAATCTGGCTTCTCAAATGCGTCTCTGGCAAACTATAACTTATATGTTTTTTGCCTTGATATACAGGCTAGTTACGAAGATACATGCGAGGCGTTGGTGATGCAGTTGCCTTTCTTTATTGCTGCGTCCTGGTTAATGTTAAAATGTGCTGGCTGATCAGCTTGCGACATCAGTCTCTAGAAAAGCTGGGAACTCCTCACTGACTGTACCTGTAATGGATATGAAGCCCTGCCTTCGCAAAGCACTCCGAAGCTACTGGCAGCGCTTGTGGGATGCCCAAAGTAACAACAAGCTTGACACTATCAAGCCACGTTTCTGTAACTGGCCGTCCGCCATGAAATCCAGACAAAGTGAGGTCCTGTTCTCTAGACTGAGAATAGGACACACCTATGGCCCCCATAGCTACTTACTGACTGGTGGAGAACCTCCGGTCTGTGGTAGGTGTGGGGAAGCACTGAGCGTACTTCACGTGGTAATACAGTGTCAAGAGGCGGAATCTGAAAGGAGAAAAAACTTTTTTAAAGCTTATAAGGAGCACATCCCCCTTCACCCTGCATTATTTTTAGGTATTGATTAGGGGTGTGCGAATACTCGAAAGTTTCGAATATTCGTCGAATATTACATTCGAAATATTCGTATTCGATTCGAAAATTGTGTATTCGAAAAGTTTCGAATATTCGATAACTTCGATTATTCGAAAAATCGAATATGCGATTCGATTATCATGCATAAAATAACTCGTCTTCCACATTTCTGCTGCGTTCGTATTGCTAAAAACGTTGCCGAGAGGAGCGATAAACATCGTAAGTACACGGAGGCACGATATCTGCCTGCGACGAGCGCCCCAATACGTATGATTTATTGCTGGTGCATCTCCGACGTGCAACGCTGTTGGCGATCGTACCGTACATTTTCAATATTATGCGGCCGTAACGTGCCGCACTACCACTCGTTCACTATGCGGGACCACTTCTGAAGAAAGACAGTGACCCATGTGACTGGTGGCGGACTGTAGGCACCTTCAGATACCCCAGTCTGCCAAAACTTTGCCCCATGTACCTCCCTATACCAGCCACTTCTGTTCCAAGCGAGCGTGCCTTTTCAGTGGCAGGAGGGGGTTGTCTCTGTTAGAAGAGGGCGCCTGCTGCCTGATCATGTGGAGCAACTCATATTTCTTCATTATAACATCTAGTCATTACTTTCATTGTGCCGTGATATTTGCTTGTGTTGTGATGTGCATTGTGCTAGCCTGGACATTGTGTTCTGGAGATAGCAGTGTATGTTGTGTTGCCAGTCAGGCTGTTAATGTTTTTGTTTTTTTCAAATAGCTACATGTTAAATAAAATATTGTTACTGTGGAGGCATTTTTCCTTTGATATTCGATATTCGATTCGATATTCGAAGGTGGATATTCGTATTCGATTCGTGTTCGAAAAATTTGATATTCGCACACCCCTACTGAAAAGCTTTATTGAAGTACGTATGAATCTTCACCAACTAGCTCAGACCAAGATACTGTGGGTAGCTGTAAAGCCAAATTATTAATTTGTCACCGCAACAAATAAGCTTAAACTTTATTTTAATTGTTCCTTTATTGGGAAGGGGTGCAATCTTATATGGTGCAAAAAGAGAGTGCTTAGGCTTTGCAGATGATATAAGTAAGTCAGATTGTCGGTTCAGACCGTGGAGAGGTTGTACAAAGCTTGCACACGTATACAAGCTCCTTATAGTTAACTCAGTGTACTGTTTAGTGATACTCTCAGCGGACCTTCGCGCCGGTTTCTGGAAAACAGTAAAACTTCAGCGAGAGCCCGGAGTTATAGGGAGTTTATTTGGATCAATGATGTTACGTTTCCGTAATAAGTGTAAATAAGCGTACTATCGCATGGGCCAGGATACATATGCCAGAGTATAAGAAAATGCTGCCATGTGATGATATTGCCAAATCGGCGACGCCACATTGACGTCATTGATATCGAATTTCACGCGCCAAATTCGAAAGGCAAAAATGTAGCCTCCGTATTGCTCACTCATTTACAGCCGTCATTTTTATGAAGGGGAACACGAGAGCGCATGGCAAATAGCCTCGTACGAGTCGTACCGCGCATGTGGCGCGCCGCAGTGGTGAAATGTGAAAATAAAAGTAGAGAGCGGAGCCATTCCTCCTATTGCCTGCACCCCTTCTTGCAGTTTTCCTTCTTTTTTATCTCTTTATTTTGATGTTGTAGCAACAATCCGAAGCTGTTATAGCAAGAATCTTTATCGAAAACAATATTTGTTCACTGAAATACCCCAGCAGAAGATGGATATCGAAAAGAAAACGTAAAATAAAGACAAACACATTCATGACGCCGGGAAGTCTAAGGTTTGATAAAAACTCGACTGGCGAGGAAAAATCGTGGTTGAAGAAAACGTACACTCGCCAACTAAAATAGAACACAAAAACAACAGTATTGACGTTTCGGCGCCCAATACAGGTGCATCGTTCACAACACAATACAGGCCCAATATAAGTGCCTTGTTGTGAACAAGGTACCTGTATTGGGCGGCGAAACGTCAATACCGTTGTTTCGTGTTCTATTTTAGTTGACGAGTGTACGTTATCTTCAACCATTCGTGATGGGAGTGACGGAAGGAACGACACCACTCCTTCCTTTTATTTTCACATTTCGCCACTGCGCCGCGCCGCATATGCGGTATGAGGCTATCTGCCACGCGCTCGGCATTTTCTTTTAGGAACGCAGATACATATCTGTACGCGGTTTTCGTGTGTTTCCGAATTTATTTAAATACTATATGTAGATAGCTTTCCCAGCTACATCGGAATTTAAGTGCATGCAGTTTACAATTGTATACATTTCCACACACACACAAATAGGAAGGATTTCAGTGGAAATGGTACAGTAAACCTGGGTATCTCGCGATGTGCTTTGGAAACTTTGTACATTCGATTTCGCGGAAAATCAATTCTGTGGAATCCCGCAAACTGGAGAGGAAGGGTTATGTGAAATGGAACATGTTTAAAACATTGTGCCAAAAACAATAATGTTTATCTTTGCTTCTTTCTACGCTTACATTCATAAGCCTCGATGAAACACTGCGTATTTGTCGTTCCGCCTACGCTGGCCACGTGGGTGTTCTATTTCACGCACCCGTGCGCGCACAGAATCGCGTCTACGGAAACAGTCGTGGGCGCGCTATACTGTGCGCTCGCTGTGATAGTTATATTGTTTGCTCGAATTTGATTCTTTGTTCAAAGCAAACGCGGCTGTTCAATTGTGCCAACAAAAAATTTGCGAGGATCAGCTTTTTTCATCGAGATTCGCGCCGAACAAAAACCTCCATATGTGTTGGCTGAACGCTCAAACAGCGAGCTGCGTGGGCCCCGCCCTGCGCATCTGCTTCGATGAAAGCAGAGACGTGGTTTTGTTTGTTTTTCGCATCTACGTGCATAGAGCGCTTTCCGTTGCATGCCCGCGACATTGCTTTGTCTTTTTAATCAAACTCTATGCGAATGGAACATTACATCACCAATAGCAGTTTGGTGCAGTGTGGCGAAACCTACGGGTCGCATCAGCTAGTTTATCTGTGATACTGCATCGCAGGTGTGTGAACGTATGTCGGGCTGGTTTAACACAGCCCATCGGGTGAGAGCCATTTTAAATGCATGTATATGTGTCTGCGGCTCTTGACCTTGGATGGCACATGGCGACCAGTCACATTCGATCATTGCAAGATAAGCGCTGTCCTGTCTTGACCAAGGATGTTTATAAAGGCGTCATGAACCAACCCTCGTGCTTGATGAAAAAAAAACACACATCCTGCCGAAAGCATGACACTGAACAGGTCAGGCAAATCTTGCAGTCTTGCACGGCAAGGAGAGTTTACAGGCGGAGCACGAAGTTGCCATTTTCTCAGCCGCCCTCTTTTCATACAGAGGCCCGTGTTCACTCTATCGGAGTTGCCGGCACCTGCATGCAGTTTGACGTCAAACAACAGATCAGGGGCGTAGCCAGGGGGGGGGGGGGGTTCACCCCCCCCCCGAAATTTTTCAGTTTTGCTGGCGTATATATACACGCGCACATACAAACGCACGCACGAACATAAATAAAGTATGGTTGAACCCCCCCCCCCCCCGAAAAAAATTTCTGGCTACGCCCCTGCAACAGATAGCATGTTATTGGCTAGTTAAGAGCTGCGTTTGGATCAGATACGCTTCTTGCCACGGGTACCGCCTCGTGCCGGAGCTGCGCTCCATAGTGTGCTAACATTACACAGTAGCGACACTAGCGCGCACAGGAATTACAGCGGGAGGAAGCGATCGCGATCACGCGCGCTCAAGGTCATGACGCGCGCTGACTCAAGTTCTTTACGGTTAACGGTTTAATTTAACGGTTAAGCGGTTAACCGCTTAACGGTTTCATAATGTCAAGTTCTTTCCCCGTGGCATCCCTCCCTTTTCCGGCGCATTCGTAGGGACGAGATAAAAGAGAAAGCGTTTAAAGCGTGAAACAAATCCCTGTAACACCGCACACCGCTCGCTCTTTATTGCCTCACGAATCGCTCATATTGCCGCAAAAATTTCTCGAATCCGTCAATTGACGGATTCGAGAAATTTTTGCGGCAATATGAGCGATTCGTGAGGCAATAAAATCCGGTCATTCGATGATTGCTTGGAAAAGTGGTTCATATATATCCCCTTTAAAAAAAATTCTAGAGCGGAAGCTCTCGCAACGCCTCACCGGCAAAAGTGCCTCGACATATTGAGGCTTCGTACGGAAACCAGTAATACTAAGACATACGTTGAGCAGTGTCTGTCAGGAAAAGTTTTCCGTATTAAACTCGTAGGGCGTGGGGGGAAAGTGCTCCCTTTCCTTTGCCCCGCGCTAACGTTTTATCGGGCCCCTCCTAAAATGGCTGGGAAATTTTGTTCTTGACATGTGGCATATAATGCTGCATTTAGTTCTTGATACGTAGTATCTAATGCTGGCCGGATTGAGCCTCGCATATACACAAACTTTCAAATTTCGATCACAACAATGATAGATTGTGGGGTACGTCTCTCGCGCTCAAGTAACAAAGGACACGGTACACTGTAGTGCAAACCAACAAAAGAACACTTATTTGCATCTTTTGAGATAGTAAGTCCTCCAGCCGAATTATAAAAATTAATATGGCATGCCAATGTAGCACACTGCGGAATCGACGATGCTCGACTACCACGACGACAGGGTATTGAGGGGGTAAAGTTTGCCCGGTCAGGTCTCACGAACGCAGGTGCATTCACGAGAACGGGAAAGAGTCGGCGGGATCGTCCTAGCCAATGTCTTAGCCAGAAATTTACATCGGGGGAGGGGAGTGGTCCGACTCCCTTTTAGGTATGTTCGTGAAAAATGTAAAGATGTCGGGGGGGGGGGGGTCGAACCCCCCAACCCACTTCCTGGCTGCACCAGTGGTCCCAGCGGAGCTCCTCAACGCGCGCGCCTAAAGTCCCTAGATTTTTCCCTGTAAAAAGGAAAAATCTAGGGACTTTAGTCCCAAGGGTACAGTGTCTGGAATATAAAAGAATGAGAGCCGTCCCTCATGACCCGCGCATCCTCGCCGTCAGGCAGCGCCACCGCAGAAACACTGCCCGTGTCCCGCGGGAAAGCCCGCCTACAGGACACGCGAAAGCCACGAGGTGAAAACACCTTACCAGGAGATGTGAGCATTAATCACCACAAGATTTATGTTGTGTACCTCACTCTTGATGCACACAGTTAGACCTGCTTGACTCCTCCCCCAGTCATACAGCGATGAACCCATGCCTCTCCTTAATTCTTTGAGAGTACATATTTAAAATCATTGCATTCCACATCATACTCTACTTTTTATGGGTATAGCTGTCCATGCTGTCATATTAGCTTCCATTGTTATAACTTCTGCTTGCTTCTCATGGCCTCATATGGGCTTTTTAATTCCCTTGTAATTTTTCTATTTTAGAGTGACTGGAATGATGGACTGGCCTTGTGCTCCTTAGTGCATTCACTTGGTGCTTCCGTAGAGGACTTTGAGCACCTGAGCAGGGATCGATCACAGTGGGAGTCAAACTTGCAAAAGGGTAAGTTTGTACTGCATGTTCATATATCGCACTTGTTAACATCCGTGTTTCTTTTTCCACAATAGTTTACTTAATGTGGAGGGAAAATACAATGCCTGAAGAGCCACATCATAAGACCAAATCAGTTTCAGACTTTATTAATGATGTTCAAACTCGTCATGTTGTCAGTTCGAAAGATGCATAGCATGACCTCTAGAAAGGAGCCACTGTCTCATTGTTATTTTTTGTTACTTCATGCACCCCCTAGTCCTCGAGACTAAGGCACCTTGTAAGGCTGTAGTGCTATTTGCAAACCACAGTCGCTTGTATTTTACAGCAACTTTGCTGTGTATGCCTATGTGAGCTCCTAATGTGTATGTGCCACAGAAATTGGGCAAGATCTATTACTCGCCAATCATCCACTAAAAATGAAGAAATCATTATTACCTCTTTGGCGCTTGCTGTTTGGCCAGATTAGTCCTTGCACCATTACACCACATATCATCATATTATTATTAGTTTTCAAGGCAGATTACTTTATATTTCGCTGCCATGGCTACAAGCCAATACTTCTGCCTACGTGGTTACTCAATATGTGAATTCCTTTTTATCCGATAAGTTAATATGTTTTTGGCATCAATGTGAGTGTCCTCTTCATGCCATGCATTTAGCAATACGGGATGTGAAGGTAGACACTTCTTGAAACGTGCCTTTTTCATGTCTAGAATTTGATGCAACCAAGCTAGAAGTTCTGAGTAAGATATGGTGGGCTGAAGTGATGAGAAGTCATCAAACAAGGAATGTCACTGGAGCTAATGTTTCAACAGGGTGACATCTCTTCGTCAGAGGAGCAACTGCTTTCCTTAGCAGCATTCTTGCGTTTGCCTAGCTCACTCTTTCCCACCCTCAACGGGGGGAGAAACAGGAGGAGGAGGAGGAGAAGGTAGTGCACAGAGAAGAATTACTGGCGTCTTGATCCTTAACAAGCTTATTCTTTTCTTCCTCCACTATTAAGGATGAGAAAAAGGTGCCAAGGAAAACACTGCCAAGGAAAGCAGTTGCTGCCCTCATGAGAACCAGTCTCATCGAAATTTTGGCTTTTGTGATATTCATTGTTCGGTGACACTACATCACTAAAACCTGACGAAAATTCTTCTAAATTCTTCTGCAAGCATACTTAATAGTGTATCTTAGAAACCCAAGTCATATTTTGTTGCACACATATGCACTTTCTCAAAACAGTAGACTCTAATTAAATGGAAGCTGAAGGCGCCAGGAAAGTATGTTCTGTTTAACAGGAGTGCCATTTACTAAGAGGTGAACAGAGGTGCAGAATTCAACTATGATACCAATCATATTAGAGGTAGTTGTTCCAATTAAGCAGCAATTCCGTTTAGGAGATGTCCGTTTACTGAGAGTCTATACTGTACTTGCATTGTGCATTCAATACATGCACTTATTGAACAGTTGCAAATGTGTGACAGAAGCTTGTGCTAACACTCTGCTTTTACTTTTGAGCACATGCTAGCAATAAGCCAGCATGCACCAATGGTGGTGCACAGGCTTTCAAAAAATGTTTATACATAGAAATGTATGAACATTTCAACAAGGAAGGCTTATAAGAAGGCTTATACAAATGTTTGCATGGGGGCCAGTTTTTAGTAGACATTCGACTTTCTTCTTATATACTGGATGCATCGCGCAATGTAGCACCATGTGACATTTTCATGCGTTATTACGACTTGCTGATGTGAGGAACATAAATGAGATGCAAAATAGTGCAGACTTCTTTTAAGATAAACGTGAGGAAATCTCTACCCTCTCTTTGTCTTGTTGTAAGTTTGTGTTGAAGGTGCACATCGGAAACTAAAGTACCTAAACAGTTCAACTTACTTGAAAGGTTAGCTTAACAGAGTTTATGCAGAAGGAGCCTTCTGGATCACTGAAAATGTTGCGGTAATAACTAACAAGATCCCTTGGGCTACGCTGGGACCTTTTTCTGCGGCCATGGACTTTGGCCTTTTCTATCCAAACTGACTGAACACATTCCCTGCACACAGGTATCAATGGCGGCAAATACCTAGGCGTGGATCCCCTACTGACAGCCAAGGAGCTAGCAGACCCTGAAGTACAGCCATTAGGTGTGATGGCATACGTAGCTAGGTTCCAAGGCATCTCACCGAAAAGGAGGCCCCGGGATAAGCTCACCGTCACAGGCACCGACCTCAATAATGTCCACGTCAACAAACCGGTCAGTACTGTACACATTTGAAGACTTGCATTGAAATCATTTATTATAACACCCAGGAGTAGTGCTAGTAGGCAAAAGAGTGCCTCAGGTTGTTTACTATGCCAAGTTCTCTATGAACCAGTTTCAGTTTCAGTTTCAATCAGGTGTACTTGTAGTTTAGCCGCAACTCAAAAAGTGGTCGCATGGGAGCAGGAATTGTGACATTTTGGCACTCACTCTGGTCATTTGATATGTTGTTACTCGTCACTTGGGGTATTTGAGATTTTCAAGTAATCTTTCAATGGTTTCAAGGTCGAAAACATTCACAGAGCTGTAAAGTGAAAAGTAAAGAATGTCATGTTAATTGTCTTTTAATCTAACAATTGTATTTTGGTGATCCATCTGCACAAACCTTTTATCTCCCTAATTATTTCTGAAAAAAAAGAGTTCCCAAATTACTGATTCTTTTTTTAGATGTCTATGGAATTGGCACATTAAATAAACACAAGAAATGCATTCAAAACGATATGTTTTGTTGGAGAACATATAGAAAAAAATCGAAGTGTTTAGCGGAAAGTTGGTTTCCCTGTATGGCCTGCACTCCACTTTGCTTTTGTTATTGTAGTTGTAAATAGCATTGTCGTATTGTAGCACTTGCTCGGGTCACTTTTGTCAAAAGAAATTTGGACATTTTGCCGTGGATAGCATAAGCTTTGGTCCATGCTGGTGGGCACGTGAAATGTGGGGATGTGCTGAGCTCATCTATGTGAGGTAAAGAGCTCATGTAACGTCTACTCATGCAGGCTCACTTCAAGGTGCACATAAAGGAAGGCAAAGTGGACCTGAGGCAAGTTCGAGCCGAAGTTCGAGGTCCGTCACTCACTCCCGTAGAGTGCAAGCTTCAACTGAACCAGAACGGGGGTTCAGGCACATTTGTTCCTGTTGAAATAGGAATGCATGCAGTGAGTACAGTTATTTTATTTGTGTTGTGTTTCCGCAAAATTCCAACTTGGTCATGTGTTTTCTCCTAAGCAAGGTTGCACTTTGCTTTAGGGATGTTCATGCAAGCTACATTTTTGCAATGTCGCTCTTTGAAATTTGCAAGCAGTTAATGTTGCTTGATTTAAGATGTTTCAGAAGCTAGTGACGTCAAACTTATTTTCGACATAACATACGGGTGGTATTGTTAAGAGGTTGTTCTGTAGCGTCTGCAATATAGCAACATCGGACAATTAAATCCTGGTCATCAATGCGCAAGTTATTCTCTCACAAATCTTGATGATTCAGGTGCAATGGTTTTTTATGTGCTGAACAATCAGTTTAGGGAATTATGCTTTTAATCTGATCCGACTTTTTTTTTCTGTTCTTTCTCTGGCCAATCAACAGCTAAGTGTGTACTGTGAAGGAGAACTGGTAACTGGCTGCCCCATGCACGTCCGTGTTCATCCGGATATCTCACGGATTCTTTTCTCTGGCATCGACCCTTGCGCCCTTGGATCTTTGGTTGAAGTACTAGTGAGTGATGCTCCCGAGCATATTTTAAGTTGATTACAAACTTCTTTGTTATTTTTATCAGCTGTGTTCAGCTTTTATGTGAGCGCTCTCAAGGAGTTTCTTGCACTTCCTGAATGAATCACGATTCTTGTTATCAAACTGCAGCTCCTAATTAGCATTCCAGCCATCTCTGCATTCATCACTCAAGGGCTGTTGCATCTTAGACCACAGTTTTTTCTGTGGATACGATTGTTCTGTATAATGCATTTCTTATACTGATCAAGACAATATCTGCGGTCAGGCCTCGTGTGTGGATAGGTTTATGACTTGGGCATTTAACCCGTATATGCCCAGTGTCCTACATATAGGACGCTTCTTTGACGCACTCTAACATCGCTATTTTTTTAGCTGATGAGTAGCCCCACGTACAGCACATCAAGCAGGCCTCAATGAGGCCTGCTTGATCTGCTGTAGGCGGCGCTAGTCATCAGCTAAAGAAATAACGATGTTAGAGTGCGTCAAAGAAGCATCCTATATGAGGACACTGGACATATATGAGTTAATATATGAGCAATGCACTCAGTTATCGACTGGCTGAACATATTAATTGCACCAAGCTCCACAAGCTTCTGAAAAGAAAATGCCTGGTGATAGGTATCAGAATTTTCTTTTCTTTCCCAAAAGAGAAACTATGGGTTTTGTTTGATATTTCATTCACTCAGTACAAAAGAACCAAATGGTGGACAACTTGATATTCCATATTTGCAGAAGCAGTGCAAACAGCAAAGGTAAAGAGTGGAGCAGAGCAGCACTGCTGTCTTCGTCTTGTTTGTGCTGTTTTTACAAACATGAAAAACTCGGGCATCGAAGGACCAAATCTTATTTCAGCCTTCCTGTGCAGGAACCTTATTCTGCACGACCATCAATCTGAAGGCCCAGATTATGTGAAATAGTTTACTTGATGTTCGACAAAATGCCAAGAAAATCTGACTTTTTATTGTAACTACAATATTGGACTGCTGGCATTAACATTACATTTCTTTCCATACTTGAGTACCTGCTAGAGAGAACCTTGCCATACTGCATTAAACATCTGAAAATGTAATGAGCTCCTTCGTGACTGGTTTCTGTGGTTGTTCTCACCAAATAGATTAGTTCCAACGGGGCTGGAACAGGCAATATCCATGTAGAGGCTGTGGCACCAAGTGGCAAGACTATGGAATGCACTGTCAAGGAAACTGATGGTGTTTTCACGTCTACGTTTATGCCAAACGAAATTGGTGAGCTTGAATGAAGTTACGCTGGTGTCACTTGGTTTTTTTTTTCAGCTTGCAGTGCACTAATCTTGCCTGTGATATTTAAGAGGACTCATTGTGCTAAGGATTGTTATGAAGCATTGTTGAATATCGGTGAAATATACATAGATATCACACAGGCCTCTTGAGAAATTCTTATGTGTCTGTGTATATGTCCAGTTAGTTTCTATGCTATCCCTAGTTAAAATGGTATGCAGAAAATTCATGGAGCATTACACAACAAAGTCAAAGCGAAATAATTGTTAATAACTGAAACGACATTTCAAATATCTTTTGTAACTTGTGTGTTTGGTCATTGTAAGCTCCAACATTGCAGTTGCGCAATATTCACAACATAAGCTACCAGGGTTGTACTAAGTACAGCAAATGCACTGTAGACATTAGACATGAGAGAGCGGCAACATTTGGCAATAAATTAAAAGCGAACCTGTCATTTGATAAATTCTCGAGTATTCAGCGTGCTATCTGAAAGTAGCCGGAACAGTAAGGTGTCACTTGGAGGGCTGTAGCCATCTGTCAGAGGAGGCTAGCCTGCAGGTGCACACTTTCAAGCAAGCTGTGATGTGTTACTTGGCTCAGCCTTACTGAAGTCTGCTCAAGGATTTGTCACTTTAATCAACAATTACAATCTGCATAATCTAAGTATTAAACCACTTTAAGTGCACTAAGCAAAAAGTGTTCAGTCCTATAGCTTTTTTCAAGGTGGTGGGCTTACTGTTGCTAAAATTGAGCCTGTGCAGGCTTGGTTATGTGTCTTGTGCATTTGTTCAAATGAAAGGAATCAAGACTGAACTGCACTGGTTCTTTGTTTCTTGCCATTTATTTCAGCTAAATGAAATTTCATGCAATGTTCATAGTCTTTCCCATACCTGTTCTCTAGCGAGGCTCTTCAGATATCCACATTTCTCAGAATTTCACGCAGCACATCTTCAGCCGGCCTTTAATTCTTGCAGATGCCTTGACTTTATAAAGCTAGTGTTTCACATGCTCGCCTTTTTTTTTACCATCTTGTCCTCCAGGTGAATGGAAAATCGATGTCACTTATTCTGGTGAGCACATCCAAGGCAGCCCCTTCACATGTTACGTTTATGACCCAACGCAAGTCACAGTGAGTATTTTGTACACCAGTATAATTAAACAAACATATACATTACATGTGTATTGGCTACATTGAAGTTAAATCACTTTCTCTACTGGGTTGAAAGGAACAGTTGATAAGTTGTGCTTAGATGTATCAGAATGATCCAAGTTCCTTAAGCTTTGTGAACCTTTCCTTGATATTTACTCTTGGTTTGTGATAATCTTGACCATAAAATATGCATTGGCGATGATAGGCTGTCTCAGGATGACAACAAACTTGCTTTTGTAGCACCATACATTTTGCACCAAAGAACATAGATACATTTTGCACCAAAGAACATAGTCTTTGTAAGATAAGTTGTGATGGTTAGCTGTACTCAGTCATGCAGTTAAACAAAGGGATACTGCCCTTCTTCAACAACATATTTGTGCCACTGTTTTATCCTGTTTTTGTCATGACTAAATAACTATTTAATTTGAGCTCCAGTATTGCAAGAATATTATTGCACTTACCGTTTTATGTTGAAGACACTGTTTTTATGTTGTTCACAGATCAATGGCCCCAGTGCTGTCCAGATGGGTAAAGAAGTGGTTTTTGAGTGCGACGCCAGTCGTGCTGGTTGGGGCAAGGTTCAGCTGGAGGTACAAATCGATGGCCACAATGTTCCAGTCAGCATCGATGAGAGAGGCGATGGCATCTACGTAGTCTCATTCTTACCTTCAAGAGAAGGCCACTACAAGATTTTTGCCACATTCAACAACGTTGATGTACATGGTAAGCTTCTTGATACAAAGTGCATTGGCTTTCCTAACTTCTTAGTTGAAAGCACTCTAGAACAAAAGCCAGAAATGTCTTCATTGCTAAAGATAAGAGAAAATTGATGTGTGTCCAAGATTAGCTTGTGACAGCAAGACACATATGTAATGTTTTGAAAGAAAGAAGATGAATTTTAAGGGCTTGTTTTTCTTTGTTAAACACAATATTAAGGAGAACTAACAGTCAATAATGCCAAGGAAAGTACAGGTGATGTTATTTGTAGTATTTAGGATATAAATGTGAAGAAAGTAAAGTGGACGAAAAGATGACTCGCCGCCGGCAGGGACCGAAGCTGCGACCTTCGAATAACACGTCCAATGCTGTACCACAGAGCTACGGCGGCGGTCATCCTCCCGTCCACTTTATGGGGTATATGTGTGCATTTTAAACCTGGGAGCGTTAGTCAGCACCGATCGAAGCCATGGCGGCGAGTGTGGAACGCTCTTTTTCTGCCTTTCTGGCATCACGTAGCGTAGTCATCTTTTCGTCCACTTTACTTTCTTCACACTTATATCCTAAATACTACAAATAACATCCCCTGTACTTTCCTTGGCATTATTGACTGTTAGTTCTCATTAATATGTAATGTTTTGTTATCTGATTTTGAGGGCACATTATTATGACAACTTATTAGTATAGAAAGAATTACGCTAAACATGGACACTCCCCCCCCCCCAAAAAAAAAAAGAAAAAAAGAGGTAGAGGACATGTGATGCCCGTACACAGTAAGTGCATCATGTGTATCCCTTCCTTTCTTTGATCCGCGTCATCTAGCACAAGTTTTTCTATCTGCATAAGCAACTTGCCCAAGTTGCATGCACTTGGATTAACGTATTGTTATGGAGCTTTGTTGTTATTAGTATTTTGCTTGCATGTTCGTGGATGTGATTAGTATTTTGTGGCAATGCTATATTAAGCTAAAGCAAATTCTGTGAACTACGGCTTAACTTGTTTAATTCTATACTCTCGCAGGCTCTCCATTCACAATAGTCTCCACTGCTGACGAACCAGAATCTCCAAGTTCGCTCAACGATGCCTTCTTCACTCGCACGCTAACACCAAGCGGAGATCGTGTGTCCAGCTCCACGTCATCTTTCCTCCCTTCCTCCCTCGCATCCTCTCGGGTCACATCCCCAACAAAGACTGATCCCGACGGTCGCGTGTCGCGCAATGCTCTCGAGTTCCTTCAGTCCCGCATCGAGACGACGACAACCACACGACAAGAGACAAGCGTCACCCACGCAACGAGAACAAACGTGGAAAGTGCGGCAAGCAGAACTGTTTCGACGCCACCTCGAGGTGCCACGCCTGAGCGGCCCTCGTCACGACACATGAGCAAGGCGCCACCGCCTCCTACACCGAGAAAGCCTGCGCCAGCTGTCCCGTCGCCATCTGTTCGAAACCAGAGCCGAGCACTGTCCGAGGAGCGGAATGGGAACAGGGAAGAGCAGTTTTCAAACTCAAGGAATTCCTCAACACTGGAGCGGCGCAAAAGTCCGGAGATGAGGCAGATGACTCCACCAGTAGTGGCCCAGCGACAGGTATGGAAAGAGCCTCCAGTTGTCTAATTAAGTGTGACTGGTAGTTTTCAGAACTGCCATTTGAGCATTCTTAATTACTACTACAAATCACGATTTTCGATGGAGGCGAAAATGCTAGAGGCCCGTGTAC
Organism: Rhipicephalus sanguineus; assembly: GCF_013339695.2. Taxonomy (NCBI): domain Eukaryota; kingdom Metazoa; phylum Arthropoda; class Arachnida; order Ixodida; family Ixodidae; genus Rhipicephalus; species Rhipicephalus sanguineus. The sequence goes on from NC_051179.1 coordinate 201,422,414, forward strand.
TTACATTTAGGTGCACGTTAAAGGGACACTAAAGAGCAAAACGATTTTTCTCGCATTAGTAAAGTAGTCTTTCACGGTACCAAAAACACCACGCTTTCTGCGCGAAGACGCTTAATAAGCGAGAAAACACGCAAAAAGAAAATACAGGTGGTGACGCTACCTTGGAATTCCCGCACCATTTGCCGTGACGTCACATATTTTTGACGGCGCCTGCTTGGGCCTACGTAGTTCTTAATCGGTTAAATCGAAGTACATTGTCCTCTGAGGGGGCCAGAGACTTGACATAACGAGTTTGTGGAAATTTCGTTGAGCCAGTGGCGCCAAAATACGTTAAATGCTCTTTGAAGTCTTTTACGTCACGAATTACAAAGTTAGGCGTGAAATTTAAAAATGAAACTTTGAACTTGGTTTTCTCGTCTAATAATAAACCTATGGTGGTGAAATAAACTACACAATAGTTCTCCGAGCACACTTTATCAATCTAAACCAATTCATTGTTTCTCTTTAGTGTCCCTTTAAAGAACCCCAGGTTGTAAAGATTTCTGGAGCCCTCTACTACGGCGTCTCTTATAATCAAATCATGGTTTTGGGACTTTAAACCTCTACAATTATTAGTATTATTATTACTACAAATCCTGAGTTGATCTATAGTGCGAAATCCTGCTTATCGAAAATGGGCTATGCCAGGAACATCTTAATTTAAAGGAGCAAATTTTAGATTACATTAAAATGTAGCAGCAGCGTAACTACAAAGTTTAACTATGGTGAAGATGGATATAGATCTGTCTAACACATGGCAGCATATCCTAATCAGATAACCGTAGTTGGGAGTGTGGGCTTGGTAAGCATAACTGTAAAGTATGTGAAATGAAACATAACACGCAATTGGATAGCAATAATTAACCAGGGAGATTGTTTCTAATAGCTGTTTGTCCTTGGACACCATTAATGGCTTTTGTTATTAACATTGTCCAGCTTCATATGCGTGGCATTGTTTAAGACTACATGAAAAATTCTCACATGTAGGCTCCCCTAAATATCAGTTCCTCAGGACTCCAAGAAACTTCTTGTCATGTCATGTAGGCATTTGCCAAAACAAGGTTTTTATTTTGCATTAGTTCCAGAGTTCCAGCATTGTAACAGTTAATTTAGTGGTGTAGCTAGCTTTAGTTAGTTTAACCTCAGGTGCGCTTGAAAAATTGCTCTGAATTATTCAATGTTCAAATTAGGAAGAGTGTAGGAGGCAGGTGTTCCTTGGGACTTTTGAACACATAGCATAAATTTAAGAACACATTGAGCTCACTGTTGATGAATTAAGAGACGCCAGCTGCATAAGTAGTGGATGAATTTTCAGGAACCTTAATTCTTTTGTTGCTCTTCGACTTCACATCTGTTTCCTTCACCATGTCTATTGTCTTATGACAATCGTGCATGCAGATCACAAAAGAAGAGCACCGCTTGGACAGCCGCCAAGAGACTCATCACCATGTCGAGCACCAGAGAATTCGGACAAGTGAGACTAGCAGTGAAGCTAAGACAGTGCAGGGGACGAGGCAGGCAGGGCCTCCCCCTGTTGCTCCCAGAGGAGGAGGTGACATTGCTCAAGTGAAAATATCGGGTGAGGCTCTCAAACTTGTGCCTGTCAAGCAACCTGCAACATTCCGCATCAGTGCTCCTGACTTTGACCGAGACGACTTCCAGGTGACAATCGCTGGTAGGTGAATTAGTAGTTCACCTGAAGGATCTAATCACCATCACCACCCCTTTTCTTTCTCTAACTTTCCCTTCACATTACCCCAATGATGAGCGGCTTGAGTCGAAAGCACCTGCTCAGGCTGATCTCCCAGCTTTTAGAATAATGTTTAGACCTCCAAAATCTTTTTTAACTAGTCACTCTAGCATGAAAATGTATAAGTACATTGCCTTTTGTATGGATTACACTATTCTATATTTATGTTCCTTTAAGTGTTGTAGGTAGCTTTAGGAATTAATACAGGACAGGGGTCTTAAACTTACCTGAGCCAGAGGGCCCCAGTCACTAAATGCAGTCCCGCAGTGGCCAGGGCAGTGAAGAAGGTTGAAGCGAGATGGGGGTTGGGGTGGGGATGAACAAGATGTCAGCTAACATTGTCATTTGAAAGAAGGCTTTTGCCAAATCTCATTTATGGGTAATTTCTGAACGGGATTTAGAGTGAGGATTCAAGAAAAATCGATACCGATCTCCAGAATAACTGAAACCTGGCGCTGATTCTAAAATATAGAGTACTTCTTCCTAGGTTATGGCTCAACACAGGCTGGCAGCATAGGGTGCCTCATGAAAAGAATGCTCAAGGCCAGAGACCAGTCATGTCTGTGTAGCTCATGAACTTAATAAGAAAACTTTTTTAAATGTATGGGACGAAGACAATCATGCCCGGGCCAGGCCGTTAGAGAAACAGATGCATGCGGCCCGTGTGTTTGAGACTCCTGACATAGAAGTTCATGATGTTATGCTTGTTCGAAGAATTGCTTGAGAAATTTAGCATGAAGGAAGTGTGAGTACTCTATAATATCACTATTGTGAGCATCTGCTAATTGATATAAAGTGGTATGTTAATCCAGTGCCTGTGCCTAACTGAGTGCTTGCATCCTTGTTTTGTCTAATTAGCACCCACTGGACGAGAGTTCCCTGTGCACATGGATGTGCCACATCCCGGAGAGATAGACGTCGAGTTTATCACATCTGAAGTTGGCGAGCACGTCATTGAAGTGAAGCTGCAGGGACGACCACTGCCAGGTAGCCCCTTCCGAAGTCATGCCTTTGACGCCACCAAGATAAAAGTGGGAGACGTTCCCAATGGAGTGGTTGGACATCCCGTGGAGTTTGAGAGTAAGTGTACTTGCAGTGTTTTCTGTGATTTCAGGACTACTTGATATTTTGAATATTCATTTGAAATCTTTTGTTGCTTAGTTTGCACATCGTTTCATAATTTGATAGCTGACTTCTTTGCGTTACTTTATTCGTGACATTTTGCCAGCTTTCTGGTTTCTTTTTGTGCAGTTGTGCTTGTTAGTCTGACTGTGCATTTAGTCAGTTTACTTAATACATATACAGTAATTTTAGAAGAACTTCTTGCAGGGCGAGTTGGTGCATGTTCGTGGTGGAAATCGTTGCACATTCAATCGGACGAATACAGGAAGGAGGACAGAGTAAACGGAAAGAGCGCAACCAAAAGAGCGCTCTTTCCGTTTACTCTGTCCTCCTTCCTGTGTTCGTCCGATTGAATGCGCAACGATTCCCACCACGAATATACAGTAAGCTTGTTTAGAATTTCCATCTGTTCACTAATACTTTCTTTTCGTTGATTATCATTTCATGCTTTTTTCTACTTGTGCATTAGTGCGCAGCTCCTTTGCTATCAACATGACTGGCTGTATTCAAAATATGCAGTTAAATGTGGAAGAGTGTTTATGTTGCACCAGGCATTGTTATTGAACAGAAGCAGCGATGACTGAACAGTTATCATTAATAACGATTTTTTTTTCGTGTGTTGGATGAATGCTTTTATTGTCAGCTCTAGAGCACTGCACTATGGCTTTAGGGGCTTTGCAGCTGTATGAAGGCACTGAATGTGCCCTGAAGCCTGCACATTTATTATTGAATTGAATTGAGTTCATTTGCAACAAGGCTGCGAGGATGACCAGGCAAAAAAGCTAAATTGAGCAGTTTGAGGGGAACCTGGCCACCTCATATACTGGGCAGCTTCACAGCGGTCAAACAGAAGCACATGGTATACATACTACATAACTAAATAGGTGAACAGCCACAGTATGAACTAATAAAGGTTATCGTGGAAATATTTCGCACAGTTGAAGCACCATTGCATACACAGTTATCGCTGTGTATGCAATGTAAATTTTTCTCTCTTTCATGTAGCTAACGACACTTCCACTACCTACATTTTGTGGCTACTTCATGCATGCATTCAACTGCATCCAGTTCTTTTGTCCTGTAATTGTGATTGCTATTATATTAGTACACATATTGTAGTGGTCTCTCTCTTGTTGTCCACTTACAATGTTGTAAAGTTGTATGCATTTTCAATGCCCTCCACCTACATTTAGCAGTCTGTGATGTGTGTTATATGCACCTATTTAGCTGTCTTTACGTAGTTTACAGCAGAAATAAATAAATGTGTGCTGCATAGTTTGATATTTGAAGCTGTACTCCTTTATGTAAGGCTTACCAACTTGCTCCATGGTAGCATATGTTCTCCTGGTTGCAATGTCTCCAAAGCCTAGTTCTTACTCTATATGGCACGTCTCGTAAGATTCATGTTAGATTGACCCTACTGAATTCATGTCCAATTTGGTTTGAAGGTTTTTGTTAGGGGTGTGCGAATATTCGAAAGTTTCGAATATTCGTCGAATATTACATTCGAAATATTCGTATTCGATTCGAAAATCGTGTATTCGAAAAGTTTCGAATATTGATAACTTCGAATATTCGAAAAATTCGAATATGCGATAACTCGTCTTCCACATTTCTGCTGCGTTCGTATCGCTAAAAACGTTGCCGAGAGGAGCGATACACATCGTAAGTACACGGAGGCACGATATCTGCCTGCGACGAGCGCCCCAATACGTATGATTTATTGCTGGTGCATCTCCGACGTGCAGCGCTGTTGGCGATCATGTAACCGTACATTTTCAATATTATGCGGCCGTAACGTGCCGCACTACCACTCGTTCACTATGCGGGACCACTTCTGAAGAAAGACAGTGACCCACGTGACTGGTGGCGGACTGTAGGCACCTTCAGATACCCCAGTCTGGCAAAGCTTTGCCCCATGTACCTCCCTATATCAGCCACTTCTGTTCCAAGCAAGCGTGCCTTTTCAGTGGCAGGGGGGGGGGGGGGTTGTCTCTGTTAGAAGGGAGCGCCTGCTGCCTGATCATGTGGAGCAACTCATATTTCTTCATGATAACATGTAGTCATTACTTTCATTGTGCCGTGATATTTGCTTGTGTTGTGATGTGCATTGTGCTAGCCTGGACATTCTGTTCTGGAGATAGCAGTGTACGTTGTGTTCCCAGTCAGGCTGTTAATGTTTTTTTTCTTCAAATAGCTACATGTTAAATAAAATATTGTTGCTGTGGAGGCATTTTTCCTTTGATATTCGATATTCGATTCGATATTCGAAGGTGGATATTCGTATTCGATTCGTATTCGAAAAATTTGATATTCGCACACCCCTAGTATTGATCCGTTGTTTGACAAGAAATCTGTTCTATCATTTTTAAACGATGTTGGTACACTGAAAATAATTTGCCCATAAGAATCGTAGCGCATCCTCTGCAGGAGGATGCTGCTGCGAAAATAGGATGTTTTAAGTGCACTAAACCTCCGGCTCCTTGCTTACAAGGGGCCGTGTGAGGCAGTAGTGCCTAGAATTCCTTCACCCTTTTTGTATATTCCATGCATTGCACAGTTTTTTAATCCACTACATACATTTCATGTCGCTTTCATTCTTTTAACCACATGTTTTTTACGCACATTTAGCGCACAGCATTTTAAGGCCCCTTTACAGCCACCTTACACCACCATTGATCACGCATTACACCATGTCCTGGCGCTCTTTGGCCACCATTGGCACTTGCGCCATAAAACGCCATATATCATCATGGTTAATGTTAACTGAACGATAAACTCAGCAACTCGCTCCCATGGAAGCCACGCCGCAAGGAACGCACATTTTTCTCATCGACAGAGTATGATGTTGAAGAATTGAATATTGCAATGGGTCGCCTCCGTGTGACACCCACACGAAGCCATTGGTAAAAAAAAAACTGAAGGAATGGGTTTTTACTCACCGGTCCGTATATTCTCGGGCTTGAAACGAGTGTCATCCGGTGAAAGCTTCAACGGTCCCTTCGTTCCCCCGAAGTCAGCTGAATGCACTTCGCGAAAGCATTTTAACGAGTCGAAACGAACAGAACAAAAGCGAGTGTGTCGGCCGGCAGTGGCTCGAAACATTTACAGCGAAACGAAACAGCGCGAGACCCATCCCAATGCACCGCGAACCGTTACCTGCCGTTGCGCCGCCGTATATTTTGAAATGAAGATAATGATGCCGATAGGCTGCTGACAACTAAGAGTCTTTTGGAGCAAAAACAATTACAAAAGATTGATGACGCGGTACCTGGCAAGGCAAGGCCACTTCGTATAAACAGCAATTTGTTTTATTGAAGTGTAACAGTAAGCAAACAACTAGACTTCCTTATTTCAGGAATATTTTGATTTGAAGTTTGGCCCCGACGAGGGCGCCCTTACATAAAAAGTGTAATAGCGCGAATGGCGGCCACGACAAGGCCGCCATGTTATCCTAACACAGAGGTTAGTAGGTCCACTCCCGGTGTTTGAAGCTGGAACTCGCCGCGGCGTATTTTTTCGTCCTCTGCGGCGATCGCTGGAACTTGAGACTTTCCGGGGCCTGGGCGAACTCCGAGCGCGACACAACCGACAACACGCCAGCTCGAACACTAGTTGGAAGACTGACCCGAGCGAGGAGGACGGTTAGTTCCCTTGACACGGTTTGCACACGGAACGTATCCATGCACGCGGTGCTGCGCCGTGCTCCCGACCGGGCTGCAGAAATTAAGCGCCTTTTCCTCTTCAAACCACTACCACCACCATCTCCCGTGCCTTTCATCCCTATGCAGACTAACTGGTTTGCACACGGCACTCATTCCTCTCCGCTTGCTCCTACGACGGTCTAACCGTTCATCGCGCGCGCCTATTGGGCTCCGTTACTCCTCGTTCGGGTAATTTTGCCTTACAGTGTATATGTTTCGAGCCACTGCCGGCTGACACACTCGCTATCGTTCTGTTTGTTTTGATTCGTTAAAATGCTTTCGCGAAGGGCATTCAGCTGACTTCGGGGGAACGAAGGGACCGTTGAAGCTTTCACCGAATGATCCTCGTTTCAAGCCCGAGAATATACGGACCGGTGAGTAAAAACTCATTGCTTCAGTGTTTTTACCAATGGCTTTGTGTGGGTGTCGCACGGAGGCGACGTACTGCAATATTCAATTTTTCAACGTGTCATACTTCGTCGATGAGAAAACGTGCGTTCCTTGTGGCGTGGCTTCAAGTGGGAGCGAGTTGCTGAGTTTAACATTAACCAGGCCGCTGCAATAAAAAAAGGCAACTGTATCACTAACGCCTCGCATGTATCTTCGTAACTAGCCCGTATGTCAGTGCAAAACACATACGAGGTATAGTTTGCCGCAGTCGTATTTGAGAAGCCAGGTTTAGAGGTCTCATTTCTCCTGTTCTCAGTTTAGGTTATTTTTGCCACAAATTTAGTGCAACAAAAGCTTCACATAGTTATGAGCGTACATCCATTTTAGTGTGATAAAGAAACCGTCACTATAATAAGAAATATTCTTGGTTTCTTTCCCGCCATAGCCTCCTGGCCTGACAAGGAAACAAGTGTGTGCAATGGGCAAGTCATTTGTTACATGACACACCTTGTAAAGAAGCTTGCCCGAGTGATACAACAACATGTATTATAAGGTACGTTTACATATATGTATAACAAAATGCTGTTTATTTGTTCACTGTGTACTTTTGTAAAATTTAATACTCATTGATTATGCTTATGAATATCTCCTATCATTACTTGTTTTTCCAGGATTGCCAGGCAACGACAGGATGAATACCCCTGAATGTCCACTCTGCAAGTGCGGTGAAACATGTGAACGTCTGCTACAACAGGTCATCTTGAACCTCACGCTTCCAACGCTATATTTGTGAATGGTTTACCAGGCATCTCATGGAGGGGTGCTTACAATCGCCCACAAGCATTAGCTGTCTACTGTGTCACGCAATATGTACCACAATAGCATTGAAATTCAACACTAGCTCCGTGCATTAGTTACATTACGTGGTACTGCTGAGCAGTGGCGTAGCCAGAATGTTTTTTCGGGGGGGGGGGGGGCTGGCTGGCATGTCAATATATACATATATATATATATATATATATATATATATATATATATATATATATATATATATATATATATATATATATATATATATATATATATATATATATATATATATATGTATATATATGTGACGCTATGAATGAGAGATGTCCAGCGTCACAGACGCCATACCTTTATTCTATTCACGCGCCACGTCTTCTTCGTCGGCTTCTACCAGACATCACTGCCTTTATACGTCACAGGATTCCCCCTCCCCCCAAAAGAACGCGCGAGTTTAACAACAAAAGATGAACAAGCAGAGTACTAAAGCGTAAATGTCAAAATGCGGAGTAGTTCCATGTCACAAGAGTGTTCCGTAAAACCACTAAAACTTTCAAACAGTGTCCAGCAGTCCGGTGATATTAAACGCAGCTCTGGTGGGCGAGGCTGGCTGTTCCACATTGGATGACATAAGTGTGCCGGGCTCGTGGACACTGATGATGACACGGTTCTTGGGAGGAACGAATAAGGTTGAGAGCCCTTGTAGTAGATGGTCGGATATCGCATGAGTCGGATTCTGTGCCGTGGCTGGCACGGACACTTTGCTTCCGGTTTGCGTGTGCGATGATCAAGGCTGATAGGGTGATTTCTGTGTTCTTGCGTTATAGCTTCTGGCCACTTCCGTGGTTTTCTGTGGTTCCGTCTCAGGTGGTTCATTCGTAGGCACAGTCTTGATACCTGACATTGAAGGCGTCTCTGGCGACGTTCCTTTCGGCGAAGTTGTCTTGAATTTGATGTCCTCTTTGTTTTGAGCGAGGCGTCTTGAATTTTTCTTAAATTCAGTTGATTTGCATTCAGACGCCTTTCTTTAGGCTTCGATGGTTGTAGTTGTCCTTGTCGGAGTACCTTTTGTTGCTTAAGTCGATCGATTTGCTTGTGCTGGCTTCGCTGATGATGCTGCAGAAATTGCCGAGGTGGTAGCACTTTTGGAACATGACAATGATTTTCTTGGTAACTTGGTCCACTAGGTAGCTGCTGCTATGCTTTTCGGGCAGTGAAGTTGGTGCGAGCTCTTCAGAGGCTGCTGCAACGCCGTTAATTACAGACGCCTGTGGCAGCCGGCAACGTTCGAGGTTTGATGCCTCTGAGCTTTCTGTGTTGTTTCGACTCTCAGGTGGGTGTGGACTTGACGGTGATGCCGTAACAGGCGTGGCTTGGTCAGACTCCGATTGCGAAAGGTTGTCTCTATGCGCACCTACCGAGCGACGCTGGTCTGACGCATGAATCTGTACGGAAGGGACACGGCTTGGTCGAGTATCTTCAAAGTTTCTCAGCTCTAACCCGACCGTAGCGAGCTTGTGAGGTGTGAGGTGAACGTTGGGAGCAACTGGAGATCCACATGATGCAAAACCAGGTGGTGGGTGAGGTGTGCGATACGGGGAGCAGAGTGCATAAGGTGGTTCAGTAACATGAGTCCTATGGTTCAATGATGACGTAGAAAAGGCTGATTTTCGTGCAGTAGCAAAGCCCGGTGGAAGATTGAGTCTCCGTGGAAGATCTCTATGCCTTTCAGTGAGCGGATGCTTTAATCTGTCTGTGGGGAATCGCGAATTCATGCTTGGTGTTCGGATGCGTGAAGACTGCTTTTGACTGTCACGACTAAGTGCGATTGTCTCCACATGGTTGTTTATAAGCAAGTCTTTGTCGTAGTCGTTAAAACGGGTAATCATCTCTTCTCTGATCTTTTTCCATGACTCGTTGTTTTGAAATATGTGTGTGAGGTAAAATCGGAATGCCTCACCGGTGACGTAGTCATTGAAGTTGGCGACCATCTCCCTTTCCGACCATGATGCAGCGGTAGCATGGAGCTCGAATAGGTCGAACCACTCCTGCACGGGTCCATCGTCCGCTGATCCGGTGTACTTGGGGATGTCAAGGTCAGCCGATGGTTCTGTCATGATGGTGGTCGCTGTGTGCAGCAGGATCTGCTTCGGTGGTCTGCATGCGGTCAACGCGTCTTGCTGATGGCTTTGCTGCTGATGTGCGGATGATGAGTTGGCTGCGAGGTCTCCATCCTGTCGACTTGTGTGACGCTATGAATGAGAGATGTCCAGCGTCACAGACGCCATACCTTTATTCTATTCACGCGCCACGTCTTCTTCGTCGGCTTCTACCAGACATCACTGCCTTTATACGTCATATATATATATATATATATATATATATATATATATATATATATATATATATATATATATATATATATATATATATATATATATATATATATATATATATATATAAACTTCGGGTATGAAGATCGACGGATCCGGTACGATAGATGGGTGAAAAGAAGGACTCACGTACGAAATGTAGTTTTATTAACGTTTCGGCTGGTGGGCCAGCCTTCGTCAGAATGAATGTACTGCCCGTGACAGACACTATTTATAAGTGTGTGGCTACACACCGTGGTGCGGAATAACAGTGATGGGCGCACGACACACACACACACACACACACACACACACACACACACATATATATATATATATATATATATATATATATTCCGCACCACGGTATGTAGCCACACACTTATAAATAGTGTCTGTCACGGGCAGTACGTTCATTCTGACGAAGGCTGGCCCACCAGCCGAAACGTTAATAAAACTACATTTCGTACGTGAGTCCTTCTTTTCACCCATCTTCGCAAAAAAATGTTGCTCAGGATGGGTGCCACTCTCGACCCTATGCACACGCCGGAACGTTGAACTAATACAGCATTGTTCAACGTGATACATTGGATTCATTGTGCGCTTCGCTCACAATGAATCCTAAACATCTACCCCAATTAGCAGTTCTGTTAGGACATAGCTTCGACTCAAACGATGCGACAATGTTGGCTCGGAAACGAAAGTGGGGCAGATGAGAACTACTGGAATCGTGGTTCATTCGTCTTAAACCATCGGCTTGCAACAACAGCCGCGGCCCCCTACTGGACGTTTACAAGGACATATGCGACATTGGTCGATCTCCGCTCAATGCCACCTGCACAGGTGGCGAAACTAGACTCCCGAGAAAAACTGCTCTGCAATCCCATCCGCCGCAAGAAGGCTCGCAAGCATTCATGCAGACTCCTCGACTCCTTGGCTCGTCGCACACTAGCTTTTGTTTACTTTTCAACTTGTGTTATAGTTAGCCACGGTTAAGCATATATATATACATAGATATATATATTCATTGTGAGCGATATATACATATATATATATATATATATATATATATATATATATATATATATATTTATATAATGTCACGAGGCGTTCTGGGTGACCAAGCCCTCAGATGGTAGAGCCGAGCAGCGAGAGATGACAATCGGGACAACACCGAAACGTAGCTTTTATGAATAATCTCGTCGTCGTCTTCTCCTTCCAAGCCAGATCCCCACTACCCATTATTTCCAGTACAATATATATATATATATATATATATATATATATATTCGCTAACAGTTCAAAAGCATATGCTTAACCGTGGCTAACTATAACACAAGTTGAAAAGTAAACAAAAGCTAGTGTGTAGTGGCGGATGGGATTGCAGAGCAGTTTTTCTCGGGAGTCTAGTTTCGCCACCTGTGCAGGTGGCATTGAGCGGAGATCGACCAATGTCGCATATGTCCTTGTAAGCGTCCAGTAGGGGGCCGCGGCTGTTGTTGCAAGCCGATGGTTTAAGACGAATGAACCACGATTCCAGTAGTTCTCATTTGCCCCACTTTCGTTTCTGAGCCAACGTTGTCGCATCGTTTGAGTCGAAGCTATGTCCTAACAGAACTGCGAATTGGGGTAGATGTTTAGGATTCATTGTGAGCGAATCGCACAATGAATCCAATGTATCATGTTGAACAATGCTGTATTAGTTCAACGTTCCGGCGTGTGCATAGGGTCGAGAGTGGCACCCATCCTGAGCAACATTTTTTTGCGAAACTTGACAGAGCTGTTGACAGGAATCTGAACGGCGTAGTTGAAAAAAATGTTTCGGTACGCTGATGATTTCCTTGTCTTTGTAACGAATGAAAACGTCAACGGGAAGATGATAGACACCTTGAAAGCTTTTAAAGAGCTTGGCTTGGGGCTGCATTTCACGGTAGAAGCTGCAATAGACAATAAGTTGCAGTACCTAGACCTTAGGCTCGATTTTTCTGGCGCCCATGTCTGCTGGCAGTATCTCCCAAGATCAATAAAACCTATCCTGGACTTCAGATCCAGTCACTCCAAGCTGGTAAAAATAGGCATAGCCACGTCATGTTTGCGGTCGGCTCTTTTGTGAGCGCCCGCATGTGCCGCCTATCTTATCACTAGCGCCACCTACAGCGCTGCTATGCCGACTCAACACCAAGCCCAAGCGAGGGAGGGGTCAGGTTCGCTACCGCCGCCGCGACGGACGGTCACGGTTTTGGCGCGCTTCACTATGTTCTTTAATAAATAGTTTGTTACCTTGCTACTCTCGCCTCAGCCTTCATGCCTCAGCCATCACGCCCAGCCCTCACACTTTCAAAATCTTGCATTCACTCTTTGCAAGCGAGCGCGATGTCGCAAATCAAAAGACCGAAAGAAGTTGGCTATCCCAATTCAGTAATTTCACTGTCTTGTGAAAAAGTGCTAAGAAGCCTCAAGGAAGTAGAGTGCGGGGAAGGCAGTGCCAAGGCTGATACCAAGCAAGTGGTGGCCACAAGGGCGTCCGCAGAACTTTTTGCAGGGAGGTGCATACGCAAGGGGGGGGGGGGGCATTCAGCACTGACAGCCTTTCTTTCACGTGACATGACAGGCCGTGACATGACAGGCAAGATTAGTCAGTAGTTCGTAACGCGCGAAATGGAATGGCAAACCCGAAGGCCAGGACCTGAGTGGTGCTAATCAAGCTGTGTAGCTTATCGCAACTGCATAGAAAAATATTATCCGCAATTCCAAGGGGTGGCGTCCGCCCCCCCTTGCACCCCCCTCCGGTCACCCATGGGTGGCCATTCCCTATGTTCATGCTCTGTCTCACCGCCTGAAAAAAGTGGCCAGGAATTACAAGGTTGATGTGGTTTTTACGTCGCGTCGTAAATTAGGAACAATTTGTGTTGCAGTTACTAGAAAAGACCGTGACAATTCATCCGGGCAAGCCACATGTAATGTGAAGCATAAAATGAAATTTGTGCCTTGTGAGTGCGGGGTGGTTTACTAGAGTGCCTCGATGCGCGCGCCCCCGCTTAGAGTGGTGTCAGCTTTTGAAAGGGCAAATGCCGCCTCCTCGGCCTTCGCGGCACCTGCCGTTTTGAATCCACCGCCCCGTCACTTGTGCGTGGCGTGCGTGCTGTTGTTAGGTCGGTGCTCGTTTTCCTCTAGTTTCATGCGCTCGCTACCATCACCATGGCCGGGTCTTGCGTGCCGCAGTGCACCAATCATTCCAGGAACGCTGGGAGCTGTATCGTTTTCGAAGATACGAGGTTTCTTTGGACAGTAAAAATCAAACGTGACAAGTGGCACCCGAGGCATTATGCATTTGCAGCGCAAGTTTCCGGCCGGTATTTCGAATGGACATACAAGGAAAACTTCTGCCGGTGTCAACCTTGCGTAATAAATGGACACACTGATATCAGCTACATGCTTAAAATATTTTGGTTCACGTGTGCATGAAAACTGCATTTTACTTCGTAAACATTCCCCAGCTGCACTTGGTTGGTACTCTCTTTGATTTTTGCTTCCGCTATTTTTTTGTGATGTGAAATGTATCATGGAATACATTATGCGTGTTTGTCTGCAGATGATATCGTTCTTTATTTTTCTAATATTAATTATCTGTGAGAATTTATGTCCCCAAAACCACGATATGATTATGAGAGGTGCCGTATATAGTGGAGGGCTCCTAAAATTTTGACCATCTGTTGTTCTTTAACGTACACCTAAATCTAAGTACACGGGCCTCTGGCAATTAACCTCCGTCGAAATGTGGCCGCTGCGGCCAGGATTTGATCCCGTAACCTTCGGGTCACCAGTCGAGCACCATAACTATTATAAAACCACGGCAGGTTCTTGTTTTAGATGTGAAGCATCTTATAGCGGAGTTCAATCCGGTGGTGGTGGTGGTGGTGGTGGTGTGAGGCGTGACAACCCTTACTGCGCATGCGCATACCCTCTCCACTCCTCCTCTCCACATCCCCTCTCCACTTTCCCTCTCCACTCCTCCTCTCCACTTCCCCTTTCCCTTCTCCCCTCTCCAAGCTTACTCTGAAACGCAGGCTAGACCACTGATCTCCACTAGGAGGAGCTGGATGGCGCATCGAGCACGCGGGCGTGAAGCCACCGGAAGCCGCCGTTTTTGTCCCGGAAGAGAACTTTTCTCTTCTTTTTTTAAAGAAATACCTGCCTGTGGCGCAGTAAACTGTACGAATCGACCGGAAAAGTCGTCAGGGAAGACATTTCACGCGTAAGTACCTCAAAGTTTCATTCCTTTTTACGCATTTTGTCCGTTGCAGCGCTCCGCCATATTCGGACGGTGTCGGCACGGCGTCTGTCATATTTCGTGTAGCGTTCGTCGGCGTCTAAAGTGAGGCGTAATCGCAGAGTTTAAAAAAATAAAAAAGAAAAACGATCATAACAACAGCTGCCACCCGAGAATATTTGAATTGCGCGACTGAGACAGACAGAAGACGCCAGCTTCCGGGACAAACAAGGGACCTTCCGGTGGCTTCACAAGCGCCCGCCTCGCAGAGCGGGGATGCGCCGTCCAGCCTTTTTAATGGAGGTCAGTGGGCTAGACATGCCGAAATTCTCTCCTGCGCAACGCCGCGATAAGCACCAGGGCATGTGCGTCCCTTCCCCCTCTCTCTCCTCTCCTACGCTGCCGCCCTCTCGCGCTCCTGTCGACCGCGTTCCCCGCTCGCCCTGTGAGAATTAACGGCCAGGCTAGAGAGAAGACAAGACGCGCGTAGCGTTCCTCTTCGCGTTGCACGACGCGAGGTCGGTAGCATGCCCAGCGAACGCCATCGGAACGCGATCGTGCAAGTGCTCCGGCTTCGCATCGCTCGTGGTCCCCGTTAGCGGGAAATGGTGCAATTTTTTCTATGTTCCTTCCCGTGGTTCAAGTACGCGTTCTGTACTGGTCTGATGCCCATGTATGCATGTGCGCAGTTAAATGTTTTTTATCCTTCAGTGTTTCTGTGTTTCAAGATTACCTTTTCGTCCTGTCTTAAATCATAACGCAGTCCTTTTTCTTATTCATTCATGACGACCGTGAAGCGACTAGTGGCAGTTGTGTTTGATTGTGTAAGTTGCGTTTTATTTGTTTAATTACTTCTTTCAGCGGAGCATTAATGCGCACAAATAAATGACCTGTACACTAGATATTAACACACACACACACACACACAAACACACACACACACACACACACATTCAGTATTTATTGTCGTTCAGCAAGCATAATTTATTTATTTTGTAGAGAGAGAGAGACGTGAAGGCGGCCGACGTGGCCGTGCCGAAGTCTCGCCACTTTATTCGAAGGCCCTAGTACAAGCAGAGCGGCAGCGGCTGCCGGCGTCCAGCTTCCAGTAGCGTGAGCTTGTCCTTCACTGCTCGAGCCTCGAGCTCTAGGCATGAGCTGCGCGAGAGACGTGGCGCGGTGGTTGGAAAATGACGATGATGATGAATGGCGATGATGATTACGCTACAATTTATTAATAATGTAAGCCATGAAGGCTCATACAGGAATGCTAATACAAACAGTACTCGCGAAGCGTCTATACAGAGAAGACGCATGAAAACAACAGGACGACGGGGCAGCATAGTGTACAGTACACATGCTATGTCAGTAAAAGAAATACAAGAAAGAAAGTCAAGTTGTACAATGAGTAAGTACTTCATGAAAAAAAACGCCAGGCCTGCGCGGAAAGCGCAGCACAGTCACAGCGAAAGCTGGGAGAGCGTCATTTCTAGAGCCCGTTGTAAACTCTCTTGGGGCTACAAATAAAAGTACACTAGCAAGGTACCCACTACGCCATAAATCACAATATTTGTGAAGTTTAGAAGCACCTACAGCACCATTATTTGTCATTCTGCGCAGAAGCGAGGTTCCAGCTACAAATCTGAAGGCATTATGTGCACTTTGTTTACGTGACGACTGTTGACGATGAAGAATTGTGGCTCAGCCCTTTGGAAGCTTTAAACGACTAACCAGTTACGTAATTCTCATTGTGTGTCGCCCGGTGGCTATTTCACTTTCCCACCATGCAATATAACATACGTTGACGTGAGAAAGAGGTACAGAGAGAGGGGGGAAGAACTTTATTGAGACCCTGAGGAAATGGATCATGGGCTTATGGGCTCCCTTGGCAACCAATGCAAGTGCACTTAAGAGGAACCCACTACGCTATAAATCATCGTAATTTCTGTGAAGTAGGGAAGCAGCCACTATGCCATTTTTTGTCATTCAACGGAGAGCCGTGGTACCCGCTAAAAACACGTAAGGCATTATGCGCACTTTGTTGGTGTTGTGCCTGATGACGATGAAGAATTATTGCAGAGTCCTTTGTAATGGGTTGGAAGCATCCAACAGCCCTTTCGTTGCGCAATTCGCATTGTGTGACGCCTGGTTACAGAATTCGCATTGTATGACGCTTGGTTTTCATTTTACTCTTCTACCCCACTAAATTACATATGTTAATGTGGTTCCTTCCGGACATGAAGCCTGTATAGCGTCTTTTTGCAAGGCAGTTTCAAGCACCTTGATGTCGCTGCATGTTGATGGGGAAGGCCGTCTTATTTGCTGCGACATCACTTTTCATTATCATAATTGGAGGTTTGTTTGCGTCTACGCTCCCTTAAAAGTGAATGAAAGGAAGGCTTTCTTCCTGTCCTTAGCCTCGTTGCTGAACACTGATAGACATTTAATTGTGTCGGGGGACTTTAATTGTGTTTGTGACTCTAGGGATCACTCATATTTAACAAATCGTTATGATGCAAGTGCCGCTTTACCGCAGCAGTTACCGCAGCTTTACCGCAGCAGTACCACAGCAGGGTATGCGCCTTCCTCGTTAAGGTTTACGCACTTTCAAGGGGTCTCTCATGCTCGGCTTGACCGTGTGTATGTCTCTATACGAAGTGTCTCTCGGCGGGGAGGATACCAGAATCTTGGAAGAATGCCAACATCATCTTGATCCGTAAGAAAGGGGACGTCAAGGACCTGAAAAAATACAGGCCCATCAGCTTACTGTCCGTTGTCTACAAGCTATTCACAAAAGTAATTGCTAACAGAATTAATACGACATTAGAGTTCAATCAACCAAGGGACCAGGCAGGATTTCGTACAGGCTTCTCAACAATAGACCATATTCATACTATCAATCAAGTGATAGAGAAATGCGCGGAATACAACCAACCCCTATACATAGCCTTCATGGATTACGAGAAGGCATTTGATTCGGTGGAGACATCAGCAGTCATGCAGGCACTGCGGAATCAGGGAATCGACGAAGCCTATATACAGTGGAACCTCGGTGATACGAATCTCACGGGACCACCTAAAATATTCGTATCATCCGAAATTCGTATCACCAGAAAGCATGGAAAATTAGCATGTGACAAAAGAAAGTTGGCGTACATTTTCAATTATTGTTTTTCAGGGCCGCAGCAAGGTCAGGAAGAACCCTGAATGATTGTCAGTTAAGTTTTTAGATGTCGGCAATCATACCAGCACTCATAAATATACGGACCGTATACGCGTATTTAATTAATGAACCAGGTGCGTTGTGACCCGCGACAGCAGTAGCCCCTTCCCAATTTTAGTATGCCTTTTTGCATGAAACCGAAGTACTGCAGCGAAAGTAACAAAAGAAGCGCTTTGACGCGATGGATCAAGGCCACAAAATTAGAGAACCACGGTCCTGTGTTATGATTTTCTTATCACGGAGGTACTGGGGATGTTTTTTTGGCATATTTACGGCCGTGCCCGCACAGGTGCGACCTCAACGGTCGCGCATGTTGACGTTGTGAGGCCTGAGTCCTTCGCCAAGACCGTCCTCGCCTTCTTTCGGTCTTCGTCTACCTTTCATAGGATTTTTGATGCACGAGGCAGGCACGTGTAAACACAGTACAATGACAGCAGCCTGCGTCGACGCGATAAAAAAAAAAGAAAGCATGGCGCTAATGTCCTCTGTAATCTAAAGGCGAAGGAACACGGAGGCACATAAGAGCCTCAAAGATTCGCGCACACAATCTCGGAGGCCATGACGCCTCTCTGAAGGTTTATTCTGACCGTAAGAAAAGTGTCTTTCTTACACTGTGATTCTGACGATTTGGCGGTGCGGCGCGCATGCCCACGCTTGCGTGGCGCGTCTTCTGCGACAGCGCGGACAGCACCTCTTCTTACCTGGGCGGTAGCGTACGTTCGTATCAAACGTCGCTGGGTGAAAATCGGTTCGCAACAACCGTACTGCATTACATTTCAGGCCAATGGGCCTTGACCGGGACGAACAAAAAATTCGTATCACCCCGAAATTCGTATGAGCTGTGACCGTATCACCGAGGTTTCACTGTAAACATAATGGAAGAAATCTACAGCGCATCCACAGCCACTATAGTCTTTCATAAAGAAAGCGACAGAATCCCAATAAAGAAGGGCGTACGGCAGGGAGACACGATCTCCCCAATGCTATTCACCGCGTGTTTACAGGAGGTTTTCAGGGCCTTATATTGGGAAGAATTAGGGATAAGAGTTAATGGAGAGTATCTCAGTAACCTGCGATTCACTGATGACATTGCATTGACGAGTAACGCGGGAGACGAATTACAGCTCATGATTACTGAACTGGGTACGGAAAGTAGAAGAGTAGGTCTGAAATTAATATGCATAAAACTAAAGTAATGTGGGACAATCTTGGCAGAGAACAGCGCTTTGCGATAGGTGGAGAGACGCTGGAAGTTGTAAAGGAGTACGTCTACTTAGGACAGGTAGTAACCGCGGAGCGGAACCATGAGAGTGAAATAACTAGAAGAATAAGGATGGGATGGGGCTCATTCGGCAAGCATTATCAAATCATGAATGGTAGTCTACCACTATCCCTCAAGAGGAAGGTATATAACAGCTGCATCTTACCGGTACTTACCTACGGAGCAGAAACCTGGAGACTTACAAAGAGGGTTCAACTTAAATTGAGGACGACGCAGCGAGCGATGGAAATGAAAATGATAGGTGTAACCTTAAGAGACAGGAAGAGAGCAGAGTGGGTCAGGGAACAAACGGGGGTTAAGGATATCATAGTTGAAATCAAGCAGATGAAATGGAGATGGGCCGGGCACGTAGCACGTCGGCAGGATAACCGGTTGTCATTAAGGGTAACTGACTGGATTCCAAGAGATGGCAAACGCGTGAGGGGGAGACAGAAAATTAGGTGGGTAGATGAGATTAAGAAGTTTGTAGGTATAACGTGGCAGCAGAAAGCGCAGGACCGGGTTGATTGGCGGAACATGGTAGAGGCCTTTGCCCTGCAGTGGGCGTAGACAGGCTGATGATGATGATGATGTCTCTATAAGCCTCTGGTCTCACGTTCACAACTATGCTGTAAAGCCTATATTTTTCACAGACCATTGTTTAGTAGCTGTTTCACGGGGTCCTCGAAAATTTCGTAAGGTTCCTCCAAACTGGGAATTATGGAAGCTAAACGTACAGCTCTTGCAGGAAGAATGTTTTGTAAAAACAGTCAAACAATTACTCCATGAGGTAACACAATATCGGCAGCTGCCAATTTCTGCTCAATGGGAAATGTTCAAAGAAAAAGTTAAGTACGAAGCGATTGGTATCTCATGCGAGCTAGCCCAAAGAAAAAATGCTGAAAAACATTATCTTTACGATTTACTTAATAAGCTACATGCTTTTGAAAGCCAGGAGCCGGGATTGTACGGGGATGAAATAAATATAGTTCGAGCACAAATACAGAAACATGATACGGAATCATACTGAGGGGCAATGATTCGTTCACGTGTTATTCGTTTTACTGAAGATGAACCCACCAAAAGAAGTCTTGGGGATGAAACGCGATACGCGCTTTCCAAACAGATATTGCAAATTGAATCATGCGGTACCATATGCACAGAGACACAGCAAATAAGAGCCGCATTTGAAGATCATTACAAGAACATGTTCACTTCGTCTGAGTTTCTGGATAACTACGAAGAAAAAGCTGACCGTTTCATTTACAGGAGGATGATCGGCTCACCGTTGAGGGGCCTATAACTAAGGAGGAAATTAAGTTTGCAACCGGAACATTGCAGAAAAACAAAACTCCAGGTCCAGATGGCATTAGCGCAGAATTTTACCTGACATTTCAAGAACTTCTCATTCCTTTTCTTGAGCCACTTTTTAAGGAAGCCTACGAACGTGGCGAACTTCCTCCTTCTTTCTATCAAGGACATACAACTTTGATCCCGAAAAGTACCGACAGTGAAGTATTAAAGAGCGCAACTGGATATAGGCCGATATCTTTATGTAACGTTGATTATAAGATATTTGCGAAAATTCTCACGAACAGGTTGTAAACAGTGATGCCCACCAAACATGTGACATTCGAGGCCGCTCTATACAAACCAATATTCATATAGCACGGTCAGTCCTTGAGTGTATTGATGGTAGCATGAATCAAGTAGCTCTTCTTCAGATTGACCTTGCTAAAGCTTTTGATAAGGTACGGCACGATTTTTTGTTCCGACTGCTAAGACATCTCCAGTTAGGAGATGTATTGTACAATGGCATATTACTGTTATAAAAGATACACCACAAGATTAATTGTGAATCGCACGCTTTCAGGTATCATAGAGGTAAATGCGTCAGTACGTCAGGGGTGCCCGCTCTCACGTTTGCTTTTTGCAATATATTTAGAACCACTTTGTTTAAGTGTTCTGTTTAATTCTGACATTAAAGGATATACATATGAAGCCGAGGAGATTAAAGTTCTACATTACGCAGATGACATTTCCTTGTTTTGCGTGGATAAACCGAGTGTCCAGGAAGCAGTGAACACTACTATGTGTTTTTGTGAAATTTCCGGAGCTAGTATAAATTTCGATAAAAGCAGAGGATTCTGGCTGGGCATGTGGGCTCTAACTCCCTCGGTATTTGCAAATATTCATTGGGATGACACTCCGATCCGTCATCTAGGTGTGCCTCTTGATAACTACCGTAATAGTGGTCCTCATTAGACGTCCGCGTTAACCACTATCCGTCGCGACGTGTCAACTTGGCAAGGACGCAACCTTTCCGTTTTCGCGAAAGCTAAAGCATGCAACATATTTCTTGCATCAAAGCTTATCTACATTTTACAGGTGCTGCACTGCTCTCGTGTACATATTCAGGCATTTCACAGAATATTCGCCTGCTTTATCTAGAGTTCATCATGGGAAGCCATGAGAAGGGACAACCTTTTTCTTCCGCTTGAGAAGGGTGGGCTTAGTCTTGTGCGTTTGTTTGTGCGACAACTGGTGCTGCGATTTAGTCTTCCACGATACCAAAAACACCACACTTGCTGTGAGAACACGCTTAATAAGCGAGAAAACGCGCAGGTAGAAAACACAGGTGGCGACGCCACCTTGGAATTCCCGCACCATTTGGCGTGACGTCACATACTTTTGACGGCGCCTCCTTGGGCCTGCGTAGTTCCTAATCGGTTAAATCGAAGTACATTGTCCTCTGAGGGGGCCAGAGACTTGACATAACGAGTTTGTGGAAATTTTGTTGAGCCAGTGGCGCCAAAATACGTTCAATGCTCTTTGAAATCTTTTGCGTCACGAATGACAAAGTTCGGCGCGAAATTTAAAAATGAAACTTTGAACTTGGTTTTCTCCTCTAATAATAAACCTATGGTGGTGAAATAAACTACACAAGAGTCTCCGAGCACACTTTATCAATCTAAACCAATTCATTGTTTCTGTTTAGTGTCCCTTTAAGGATATCTGTCACCCGTTTCTTCTGGCAGTTATACGGAACCGTCTTTCTCACCATCTCCCTTTTCTTGTTATCACAACAAGAGTGGCGTAAGAATCGCAGTTATGGGGTTTCTTGAAAGAGATTGACGACACTGTCCAGTTTTTGAAAGCCACATTCACGTTAGAGTATTGTACAACGTGGACAGAAAGACGCTAACCGCCGCACTTGTAAACACCCTTTTCCCTGAACCTGTTTACCGACAGCACTATTTATCTCATTCTGGTCATGATGTATTCTGCCGTGTACGTAAAATGTGTATATCGCCAGCTGGGTGATTCCACGTAAGATCGAACAATCGATAGCTGGTCGACCTCTCAAATTTATTTCAAAATTTTATATATTATTGCCTGATGAGTGGAAAGAAGAGATCCGCAATTTGTTTTGCCGCCAAAAATTTTTTCGAAGCACAGGAAATCAATAATGACGGAGAGGTGGAAGAAGAAGAACAACTTTATTAATGCGCACAGGTAGTCCTGGTGCGGATGGGTGGAGCCCCTATTCCAGGGCCCCACTGGCTTCTGCGGCTCGCCGGGCCTGGCCGAGGGTTGCCAGCTGGCTTCCCAAATCCAGATCGGAGAGTCGCGCCTCCCACGGCCAGTTTGCTAGTGAGTCTTTGACTAGCGGCGAGACGGCGCCTGCAGGGCGCATCTGGCATTCGTATGTGATGTGGCGGAGTGTTGGTGTGTCTTCACACCAAGGGCATTTATTTTCGTGTCTGTCGGAATACATCTTGTGTAGTCTTTGCAATGAGGAAATGTGTTTGTCTGTAGTCGGCGCCAATCTCTCGCCTGGCCCCTTTTGAGCTTGGGATGGGGAGGAGCCTTGGATCTTCGTCCGAATCTCTGAAGCTCCAGAATTTCTCGTGGCGTGCCGGGTGTGGGGGCGTTCGTTGGGGCGGAGTGCTCCGCGGCTCGGCCTGTCATACCTCGAGCCAGGCGGTCCACCCGTTCGTTGCCGTCCACTCCGGCATGTGCTGGGCACCAGGTTATTCCGTGGTCCTGTGTGAGGGTCGGCCCCAGGATGCGTAGGACACTGGCTGGCAAGACTCCCCGCAGGTATAGGCGGCATGCGTCCTGTGAGTCTGTAAGTATATATGCCGATTGTTCCTTGGCTTCGGCGGCTCGTATGGCCAGGGCGACAGCCGCGGCTTCCGCCGTTGCAATGGATGAGGTGCGTACAGATGCAGCCGCGACCGTGCGCTCCCTATTTGTCGCGACCGCAGCGAAAGCGGGCCTCGGTGTTGCTGTGCGCGGGTACAGACTTGCGCCCGCAAAATACAAGTCTGGGTCGTCCTGCCTCCTCAGCAGAGCTGTCGCCCTAGCTCGTCTCCGTTTTGCGTGGTATGTAGGGTGCATGTTGCGCGGAATGGGGTCTACATGTAGCCGTGTTCGCAGTGCGTGTGGTAGCATTTCAGTCTCGTCCCCGCAAAACTGCGGCGCCAGGGGGTAGTGTAGGCGTCTCAACAAACAACGTCCCTGGGGCGTCGCGTTGAGTCGCTCTCGCTGAGCGATGATCGTGGCTGCGGCGAGTTCTTCGTAGGTGTTGTGCATCCCTAGTTCCAGTAGGGGCTCCGTGCTGGTGCTCTCTGGAAGGCCGAGCGCCGCCTTGCAGGCGATTCGGATCAGTTTGTCCACCTGGTCAGTCTCGGTGCGGCGCGTGGCTTGAAAGGGTAGCGCGTAAGTTATGCGACTAATGACGAAGGCTTGCACCAATCGCAAGGTGTCCGCCTCCGTCATTCCCTCTTTGCCACGCGCGATTATGTTGACGAGTGTGGATTTTGCTGCGTACCGTGCGCTTGAGTTTGGAGAGTACGATGCAGACGCTGCCCGTTTCTTGTACCTGCATCCCGAGAACCCGAATATTTGGTGTCCTCTTGATGGGTTCGCCATCGAGAAATAGTTGTAGGGCCGGTGCTCTATTCACCTGAGTGTGCTTGGGTCTGACGTGTAGGTAGGCCGACTTGGAAGGGGCGCATTTCATGCCAGCTTCTTTCGCAAAGGCCTGGACCATGTCAATGGCCCTTTGGAGGGTGTCCTGCCGGTCGCCGTACGAGCCTCGAGTGGCCCAGAGCGTGATGTCATCCGCGTATATGGCACATCCTAGATCATGATGTTTATCCAGTTGTAGTGCTAGTTTGTGTAGACCGATATTAAATAGTAGCGGTGATAGTATCGAGCCTTGAGGGGTGCCTCGTCCCGGTAGGTCGTACGGGAGTGAGCGTGTCGTACCGATTCCAACGCAGGCGGTGCGGTTGCTCAAGAAGTCTTGCACGTAGCCATATATTCTGTCTCCACACCCGACGTCTTCGAGCCCCTCAAGAATGGTGGAGTGCGAGATAGTGTCAAATGCTTTTTGAATGTCGAGTGCGAGCAAGATTCTGTCGGGACTTCCCGGTTGTGGGTTCAGGACTTCGTCTTTCAGCAGTAGGAAAACGTCTTGAGCCGATACTCCTCTCCTGAAGCCGAACATTGTGTACGGAAGCAGGTCTTTTTGCTCTATGTAGGTCTCTAATCTGTTGAGGACTACTCGAAAAGTTTGCCCAGGCATGATGTGAGCGATATGGGCCGTAGTAGTAGTTCACGCGGTTTACCCGGCTTCGGTATTAGAATTATGTTCGCCGTTTTCCAATCGAAGGGTAGTCTACCGTTGGGTTTCCATACCATGTCATTAAAGAAGTCGGTTAGCTGTTGGATGGTCGCATCACTCAGGTTTCTCAGCATTGCGTTGGTAACCCGATCAGGGCCTGGTGCCGTGTTCTTCTTGAAAGTCTGAGTAGCAGCATAGAGTTCTGCGAAAGTGATGGGGCATCAAGATCTCCGTTTTCTTGGCCGTGATAGTCTCTGGGGCAGGTTGAGGGTGTCTGTGCTTCTCCGGTGTAAGTGTCCTTAAGCAGTTGGATGAGCTCATCTTCCGTACCTGGGTATTCTCCGATGAGTTTCCTCATGACGTTATTTGTTTCCGTGCGCGTGCTGGTTGGATCTAGAATGCAACGAAGAATAGCCCAGGTCTTCTTGGTACTAAGGGTGCCTCGTAGGGAGTCGCAGAAACTTCGCCAGTTGTTGTTATTGAGCTCTCTGGCATAGGCGTTTGCTTCTTCTGCCAAATGGGCTATCCGGCGACGCAGTTTGTTGTTGTGTCTTTGGCGCTTCCAACGCTTTACTAGACTTCTGCGGGCCTCCCAGAGGTGTGCCAGGTGGTTGTCTACCGCCGGAGTTTCCGGTGTGGTGTGATACTCCTTGGTAGTGGCGTTGTATGTGTCTTTAAGGAAAAAGCTCCATTCTCCTGCCGAGGCTGGTGTTGAAAGTGCTGTCTCTTGTTTTTCTCTGTACTTTTTCCAGTCAGTGAGCTTGGCCGTCCCCAGGGATTGGCGTACTTTTGCCGTGTTGCAGGTTACATTGATAATATAGTGGTCACTGCCTAGCGTCTCGTTCAGGTTGCTCCAGGTCGGAGAGGTGGAGTGAAGCGCTCATCCGCTCTGCTGTTTTGGCCAACTTTCGTTCTGAATTGCACAAAATATATTAAAGTTAGGCAGCTGAAATTTCTTTAACTAAATATATGCATGTTTTTACTTCTGCCCAGGTATTTTTAGTTTTGATGTGTAGTGTAGATGTTTTTATAAAAAACCTCAAAATTGGCCCAGGGAACGTTATTTTCTTTAATTTGAAGGTCTTTATCTCAAAAAATCCTTGTAGCAGAGCGACAAAAATTGCGCATTACGTTCTTCGCACGCTTATCTACTACACTGCCGAATCTTACTTTTATGAAACGTTTCAGTAAAGAGATATGATCGGGCTAAGTTAAAGAAAACACCGGACAATGGAAATTTCTGACGACATTTAAAAAAAAAACATTTTTTATATTTCTTAAACTTTGTCCACTTATTCTCCTCCACATCAGCTTTCGTAATCATTCAAAACATGTTGCATAATGTCGTTGCACTAATAGTTACGACCCCTCCAATGAGACCCTTAGGCAAGGATTGGCAATTCCGACTTCTTGCCCAGCAAGTGTATAAAATGCAGGCAGGATTGAATTTCTTTTTATTAAAAGGCCAGCAGGTACCGAAAAGGTGTCGCCGGCATTGAAGACGTTAATTTTGAAATTATTTGGTCACTGCAGCGGCCACGAGCGCGGGGCTACCGAGCAGGCGCGCGCGCACCCGAGATGCTCGTTGTAAGAGACGGCGCAGTGAGAGCTCGTTTTCGCGTCCTCAGACCGATTGAGCTCGAAACAGCAACACCTCTCGGGTGACTTGAACGCACGTGCACCGGTAGTCGCAGTGATCTGATTAATGACGTCGATTTCTTTTTCAAGGGACATAAGAATGTCATCGTTAAACTGTGCGTTCCGGGAAGATCTTTCATTGCAGTGGTAGCAAAAGCACGCGTAGCACAAGTAGTCCGTCTCAGTGGCAGTCACTGATCCTTCGGGCGTTAAACGTTCCTTCAAAGCGTATATGCCTAGGTCGGTAACTCTGCGAAATTTTGGCTTCTTTGCAATAATTAAAGGAGTACTGACACGATTTTGAGACATCGCAAAAGGGAGATATTTTGCTTCGCTGGTATGCAGTGTCAACGCTGTCCACACAATGGAGTCGGAGAACACGTATAAAATATTTTAATTTGACTTTGAAGTTTTCGTCGCTGAGCATCTGCAAGCCAGGTCCACTGCAAGGACATTATCCCGACGAGTCAAGACAGTTCCCCCGAGTTTGCGAGTTCTGCGTCCTGCATGCAGCCTAAATCGTAGAAATCACTGTCAGGGTCACAGGACGACAATTCACTCATCGACGTTTATGTGCACCACGAGCGGATGACGAATTTGCTGCTAGTTCGTCGCGAGTTTCTGTATCTCCGTGACGTCACACTGCTATGAAACGACACTGAGAAGCCACCCCCTCGATATCTAAACCGAAAGTGTCTTTTTAAGGTGGCGCTAATTAAAATATATACCATGCATTCCCAGGCACCACAATAGTCGTTTTAGGTTTCTCGACACCAGTATATTTTATTTAGAGCAACAATCCGAAATTTTTAAAAATACGTGTCAGTACTCCTTTAAGCTTCTTGAGCTTCAAAAGGTAGTCTCCACAATACACTCATTCAGAGCTATACTTTCTCGTCATGAGACGCACAGGAGGAGTAGAGTAAGAGCAAAGCACAAGAACTATCCCGCGCCTAATGAAGTGTGAACAGCGCTATGAACGCGCGGCCAGTTCAGGCCGTCTGCTGCCGACATCTAAGGTAGGCAAGGGCATCCGGTTACCGATAGTTTTACTTTTCTTTCCTTTGACATTCCATATTTTTGTTTTGCCACTGGAGCGCCACGTTAATGCTTTCCACTGATCGCAACTGGCGCAACGCAGTTTCTCTGGCAGCAGCGTGTTTGAAGCGAGTGCTCATTTCTCCCTTATAGACTTTTCATCTTGCTTCCATCTCTGCCGTGTTATCAGCGCCTAGCTGCGGTGTAAACACAGGGTGGATAAAATAGCGAAGCTCCAGTGCACGTGCGTTCTAGTCACCCGAGCGGTGTTGCTGTTTCGAACTCAATCGGTCTGAGGACGCGAAAACGAGCTCTCACTGCGCCGTCTCTTACAACGAGCATCTCGGGTGCGCGCGCGCCTGCTCGGTAGCCCCGCGCTCGTGGCCGCTGCATTGACGAAATAATTTCAAAATTAACGTGTTCAGTGCCGGCGACACCTTTTTTGGTACCTGCTGGCCTTTTCATAAAAACAAATTCAATCGTGCCTGCATTTTATACACTTGCTGGGCAAGAAGCCGGAATTGCCAATCCTTGCCTAAGGGTCTCATTGGAGGGGTCGTAACTATTAGTGCAACGACATTATGCAACATAATCGTATCCCGAGACTATCCCACACAATGTACTTGCAGCCAACATCTGTCGCTGAAGTAACAATGCTGTATCAGAAACTTAGGAACAGCCGTAGCCGAGATGTGGATGATTTAGAAATAAAACCAATCAAATACGTTATAGACTTAATTGCACCAGTGCTTACACATATATATAACGTCTCTATCTCTACTGGGATTTTTCCAGACAGCATGCAGGTGGCTAGAGTTTCAGTGATTTACAAGAATGGAGACAAAAATAGCTTAAGCAACTATCGTCCTGTGTCAATATTACCTATCTTTTCAAAGGGACTCGAAAAAGTAATAAACTGTCGTATTGAGAAATTTACTACAAAATACAACCTATTAACAGATCACCAATTCGGCTTCAGAAAGGGACGTTGCACTGAGACAGCACTTCTAGTTCAAAAAGAGGAAATATTATACAATTTTGAAAATAAGGTCATGACACTGGGTATATTTCTAGATTTTAGTAAAGCTTTCGATAGGGTAAACCACTCAATTTTATTTGAAAAGTTAGAACATTATAGGTTACGTGGGACAGTATTAAAACTTGTTAAATCTTATTTGAAAACGCGCTACCAATACGTTGAACTAAATAAATGTAAATCAAACCTTCGGCCTATTGAATTTGGGGTTCCTCAGGGTAGCATACTAGGACCGATTCTCTTCCTTTTCTATATTAATGATATTGTGAGAATCTATGAGGATTGTAAATATATTATTTATGCCGACGATTGCTCGGTACTTCTTGAAGGAAGAGACTTGGAGACCATAAAACGAAAGGGTGACACATTCTGTCATAACTTACAGGCCTGGTGCAAGTTCAATAGGCTTACTTTAAACGAATCGAAAACTAAATGTGTGTTGTTCCGTGCCCCGGGAATTTTAAGAAACATCGACGATTATATAATTCTCGGGCCATTTCAAATCAAAGTAGAGAAACATATTAAGATTCTCGGCGTAATTTTTTTCCGAAAATATGTCCTGGAATGAACATGTGAAACCTTATTGCCAAAATTAAGCAGAGTAGCCGGTGTATTAAGCCGGAACCGTCACACTTTTCCTGTTAGCATTAAAAGAATGTTATATTTCGCGCTCTTCAACTCTCACTTATATTATTGCACACTAATATGGGGAAACACAACATTATCAAACTTACAGCAAATATTCATGGCCCAGAAAAAAGCACTTCGTTCAATAGAAAACGCCTCCTTTCTAGAACACACAGAACCTCTATTCCACAAACATAAAATTATGAAGATTCACAACATATACAAACATAAACTACTGAGAACATACAAAAATGCCACATTAGGAAGAACAGAGCTATTCGAAGCAATAGCAAATCTCCGAGCAAATACAATTTCCTATCCTTTCAGGTATCACCCACCATACCACGTTCCTTTCTCGCGTGCCCATTATGGAAAAGAAAAACTTGATTACGTACTCGCAACCACACTAAATGAACTAGAACAAAGAAATGTTGATGTTCTTAACTGTACTAAAAAAACCTTACTAGATCTGTTTATATAAATGTGTTGGAACTACTCATGTTCGTATATTTACAGCAGCCGGTTTCACTAAAGTGATTGCACATTAAAACATTTTTTTGTTTCAGTTCAACAACGTAGATTAGGTAACTACTTTTGGTAGTAGCATAGACTTGCTTAGATGTTTCGTCCTGTCACTGCTGCTGTACGGGTGACCAGAGCTTAGTCAAGCTGCGCAAGCGCAGCTTTTTTCTCTGGTCCCCTATTTTCGCAGTGACAATGCACTGTATTGTCTGAAGCGAAAATAAAATTTGATTTGATTGATTGATTGATTTGATTGATGTTTTGAATGATTATGAAAGCTGATGTGGAGGAGAATAAGTGGACAAAGTTTAAGAAATATAAAAAATGGGTTTTTTTTAATGTCGAAAGAAGTTTCCATTGTCCGGTGTTTTCTTTAACTTAGCCCGATCATATCTCTTTACTGAAACGTTACATAAATGTAAGATTCGGCAGTGTGGTAGATAAGCGTGCGAAGAACGTAATGCGCAATTTTTGTCGCTCTGTATACAAGGTTTTTTTGAGATAAAGACGTTCAAAGTAAAGAAAATAACGTTCCCTGGGCCAATTTTGAGGTTTTTTATAAAAACATCTACACTACACATCAAAACTAAAAATACCTGAGCAGAAGCAAAAACATGCATATATTTAGTTAAAGAAATTTCAGCTACCTAACTTTAATATGTTTTGTGCAATTCAGAACGAAAGTAGGTCAAAACAGCAGAGCGGATGAGCGCTTCACTCCACCTCTCCGTCATTATTGATTTCCTGTGCTTCGAAAAAATTTTTGGCGGCAAAACAAATTGCGGATCTCTTCTTTCCACTCATCAGGCAATAATATATAAAATTTTGAAATAAATTTGAGAGGTCGACCAGCCATCGATTGTTCGATCTTACGTGGAATCACCCAGCTGTGAAAACGTTTTTCTTTAAGCTGCACACATCCACTTTACCCGTAAAGACATGGCTTCATGAAAAAGGGATATACGTGCCCTGGTCTGTAAATTGCATACTATGCAACAAGCCTGAAACAATCGAAGATTGTTTTATTCATTGCCGTGATGCATTTCATTTCTGGGACATTCTTAAGAGAACCCTCAGAAAAGAATTTCCAATTACATCGCATGGTGTGAGGTTCCTGCCGTTCAAAAAGAGCATCAACAATAATGCACCATATGATTTAATCATGCTGCTAGGTCTGTATTCGCTATGGAGAAGCCGCATGATTGAAAGACATGCTGAGCCACCTCGCTCGACACGGTCTTTCTTTCCAGAAGCAGCAGCTAAGGTGCGTAGTGTTGCTGAGACTTTTGACCCCGTTCCGGCGTGGCTTGGCCTTCTGGACGTTTTGTGTCTGTTTAATGGACTTTTGAAGATTCCTTGGACTATGTCAAATTATGTGTTTTGTGCATATGTGCATGTGAGTGTAATTCTAAAGTGATGAATTATGTTGTAATAGATGGCAAGATTTGATGGCATTATTACCATGGATTAGAGAGAAAAAATAAAGCACCGGCATGGCTCAGAGGTAGAACACTGGGCTCCCACGCATAGGGCGCAGGTTCGAACCCCGTTCCATCCTGGAAATTTTTCTTATTTCGTTTTTCTTATTTCGAGCGATAGTGGTTACGGACACCGGCGGCGGTGGCGGCGGCGGACAACTACGGCGCCAAAAACGGCCGTTGAAATGATCTCATAACAGCTTTTGCTGTAAAACCAATAAATACAATAAAAAAGACGTCTGCCTCGGTGGTATAGTGGTTACGGTGCTCGGCTGCCGACCCGAGGTTCGCGGGTTCGATCCCGGCTGCGGCGGTCGCATTTCGGTGGAGGCGAAATGCCAGAGGGCTGTGTAGTGCGCGCTGCTAGTGCACGCTAGAGAACTCTAGGTGGTCAAAATTTCCGGAGCCCTCCACAACGGCGTGCGTCGTAATCATATTCTGGTTTTGGAACGTAAATCCGCAGATATTATTATTAATAAAAAAGTCAAACAAATAGCGCAGTGGATGTGCCACACAAAATGCAAAACAGCATTGGAAACACTCAATAACATGGGCACGGAAACGGGCATGCGAACAAAGAGAAAGAAAACTGCAGATACAAAAAAAACGAAGAACGCACCGATACTGCGCGTGTATGGAAAGTTTTATGGCATACTACACAACAACGAATTCATAATTCTGATAAGGACTCAGTGTGCAAACCGAGTGCCGATACAAATGTGGCCCGAGATTGTGAGCAAGAAATGTAAGCAATAATACTGATAAAGAAAGAGAGAGAAAAACTTCATTTTTAAAATCAGTCAATTACGTCAGGCATTGCCCGTCGCCCCTAGCCGTCGGCCGGAATCCCTTGAGACACGGCAGCAGCAAGGGCTTGACTGATGAGGTCCCGCTGGACGTTGGGGTCTGGGTTGGAAGCTCTCATTTCATCTTAGCAGGATGTTCGCACCATACTGCCCATCGGACCTTTATCCTGTGTACAATATGTACGATGCCATTTATAATAAACGAGTAAATTGTGTTGTAAACTTAGCAAAATAAGCAACCTTAATCGCGCTTAGGTAGCTTCGCATCACTAAAGTGCGTGTGTTGGGATACATGTACTGCTGCCGCGGCTGCTGACGTGTATATGAATACTTTAAACGATTCTTTATGTATTTGGAATGCAGAGTTTACGAGGAAATTAAGTAAGGCTTTAGACTTAACTCTGTCGTTTCCGACGTAAGGAAGAAGATTCGTTTTCAACGTAAGAAAATCTACCGCTAGCGCATAACGCATGCACAGGCCGTCAGCTGACATAAATTACATGCTCCCTTAATAAGCATACAGGCAAGAACAGCACTGAAAGCTGTCCAAGCTTCAATAAAGAAAAGAAAAAGGGAAAGCTGGTTAGCGTGCATTGATTTCCGGTCGCATCCGTGCACCGCAAGCCCGTTGTATAGCTCGTTTTGCATGCTGCCTAGCTGCGTCGGGAGGCGGAATGGCGGCCGTCGTAGCAGGCGACGCGGCTGTCCTCGCCCTCAGCGGAGCGCGCGGGCATCAAGGCACCTTAGAATAGCGCTGTCGTGGGCGCGCGTGTTGCTCTTCCCGTAGTTGCTTGGCCGCGTGCGTGGCTGTCGCGTTTTTAAAGACGATAGTCTTTCTTGGGGAACTTAAACGCAGAAATTTTGGTCTGTCTTTCTGTCTGTCCTTCTGTCTGTCCTTATGTCTGTCTTTCTGTTTGTCGGCACGTCCCTCGATTCAGCCACTCGGCCAAAGTTGAACCACTTGCCCAAGGGCCAGCCATCGTGAACGGCTGAATAGGTTCATACTTGTGTACATTGTTGATCAAAAAGCAAACATTACGCATATCTGAGGCGCAACATCACTAGGTAAGTATTAGGCGGTGTGTTCCTTTAACAGAAAATACATAGATATGCAATGTTAAAGACCTCGATGGTATGCGTTTAACGTTGAGACAGTAACGCGTTTATTAAAAAGATTGCCACAGCTGAAGCGATCAGCGGTCCAAGCCGAGCAAGCGCGAGCGCCAACAACAACCGTCTTCGTCGTCTTCTTTCGCAGGCGTTCTTGTCTGCGCCCTACCATGTTAGAAATGACTCCCCCGCGGAAAAGGAGCCATCCTGGCCTCCTGGCGACCTAATGAACAGGTACAACTGGTGGGTCATAATGCGGCTTCAGTCGATCGACGTGAACAGTCTCGCGGCCGCGACGACTGCGGTCCGTAGATGATTGAACAGGCTCAGTCATATAGTTAACTGGGGATGCTTGACGTAGGACGCGGTAGGGGCCTTCGTACTTAGGCAGTAGCTTTGTGGAAAGGCCAGGAGCGGAGGAGGGAACGCGAAGCCACACCAACGTTACAGGCGAATACGACTGAGGAGGCAGGTTTTCGTCGTGACGGTCCTTCTGGCCCTACTCGCCCTACAATGGTACAACCCTAGTTTCTTAAGGTGCGCTGAAAATGTGACTGCGCTGAAACTTGTCTTCCTCCGTGCCCTCTGCACAAGCTCATGTTGTGTTTCGGTTTCGGTTCAGTATTGCATTGTACGAGTGACAGGGGGCGCCGCTCTGGCATTCCTGTTTTACCCAGGCGACGTGTAAGTAAGAGAGTTTGTGGAGAGTACTCGTTGAGTGCGGACGTTTCTTCTCCTTCGGCGCATCGCGCCAAACAGCGTGTTCGGGCTGGCCGGCGTCCCCACCGGTCGCGTTGGTCACCGCCGGTCTTCGCCTGCCGCTGCGCCGGGACTACCAGCCCGCAACACAGCACTCGTGTTTCCCGACGTATTGCCAGATGGCGTCCATATCTCACGCAGCGCCTCTTCTATCCTGTTTAGACGACATTTGCAGCGAAGCACGCAGATACGCGGCCAATTTTTAACACGAAAGTGTTTTATGCCGGGGTTCCCCACGGCTCCACTGACGTATTTCCGTCATAGTAATGACGTTGTAAAATCTAAAGACTAACAGATGGCAAAGAAAAAACTAGAAGCAAAGTTCCGTCACCGTGAGTCGAACTTACGTCCCCTCGCTACGCAGCGCGCGGCGCGAAACGATTCGGCCACAGACGGCACGTTCTTCGCCATGCTAACGGCGAGCTACATTTATACACCATTTTCCGGTGGCGGTAGTCAGAGATCGGTGGTACATCAGCGTGTTTTCATTATCATTAGAGAGATGGCGCGAAGGGCTCGAAGGGCGGGCTTTAAAGGTTGTCGCCCCACGCGTTGCTATGAGCGCGCTTTTAGAGGGCGTGGTCGCTCGTGCGTGTGCGTCTCACGTGATGGCAGTGGTTTGTACGACGTGTGCTCTCACGACAATTTTGCGTTGGGAGCACGAAGGTCACTTCGCTCACTGCAGCGGCCGCTTTTGCGAAAGGAGCGCGGCTCATGCAGAAATAAGTTTTAACTGACAGTTCGCGCTAGCAGGCCTTGCCGCTCTTCTCCCGTCAAGGCCTGCAAGCGGCTTTCACTAAAACCCTTTTTCGCCGTTAAAACCCACAAGCAAGGGAACCCTTTTAGAACAGTCGTTGAAGACAGAGGGACCTGGCAGACGCACATCGCAAGGTTTCTGCAGAGACAGCTGTCATTTCTCAGCGCTGAGGACCCTTTCCGCATCCGAAGCTCGGAAGAGCTGACGGCGTTTCTAGCTGGGGCCAAGCCAGTGCAGTGCGTTTCACTGGAAGTTAAGGACGTGTTCTTCGAAATTCCCAGGCAAGATTTGCTCAAGTCTGTGAGGAACGCTGTCCATGATTTTGGCGAGGCCAGGTTTGTGGAAAAAAACATGGTTGATCCCTCCGTCATGGGAATCGGAATAACACGAAAGTAAAGCGTGCCTTTACAGAAGTACCTAACTGAATGTTTAATGTACATTCATATCAGAGAGTTTGAACAATGTATATTGATGTCTGGCAGCTATAGCACCGTTTAACGTGGATATACCCACTTTGATGATTGGTGGTACATCACCATCCGATCACTAACGTCCATGCTAAGTGATTAAACAAACCCTCGTGGTAGCTGTGGTAGTTAACGGTGAAAGCGTAATCAGAGAACGAGGTGTGATAGCCAGAAGAGCGTTGCATATTGGACGCAGAACTTGGTCGCCATCCCGCGGGATGTTAGAATGTGATTGAACACCACGGCCGGACTAGATGGAAACGCAAAGCGCGTCGTGCCGCCCCGGTAGCCCGGCCGTGATTTTAGGGGCGAAGCTCCTTATGCCGTGGGTCTGTCCATCCTCCGTTTGTTTGTAGCGTTGTAGTAGCCACCTCTATCTCGTGAGAAGCGCGCGTTCTGGTATGCAGTAGAAGAAGAAGACGACGTTGACGAGTGAGACTCTCGTGCGTGTTCGCCTGTGCGGCATTCTTTCTTCTTTACTACGTCTCGTGTTTTCAACGACACCCGAAGACAACATTTTAGAAGTAACGCGCCATGAGACTCCCTCTTGGCACGCTTTCTCTTTAGCTCGGAGTCGCCAGATGGAAGACAAGGCTGCGGAACGGAGGGCACGGAAGGCGGCGGCAGCTCGCGCTCGCAGACAGAATCCTGAGGTGAGAGCCCGCGAGGCCAAAGCTGCAAGTCGACGCCGCGAAGCAGATTCCGCCGTCGTGCCCGCGAAGCCGAAGCTGCTCGACAAGCTGCACGGCTGCGGCAAGAAGACCCCGCCATTCGAGCCCGCGAGGCCGAAGCTGCTCGACAAGCTGCAGGGCTGCGGCGAGAAGACCCCGCCGTTCGAGTCCGCGAGGCCGATGCTGCTCGACAAGCTCCACGGCTGCGGCGCGAAGACCCCGCCATTCGAGCCCGCGAGGCCGAAGCTGCTCGACAAACTGTAGGGCTGCGGCGAGAAGACCCCGCCGTTCGAGCCCGCGAGGCCGAAGCTGCTCGACAAGCTGCACGGCTGCGGCGAGAAGACCCCGCCATTCGAGCCCGCGAGGCCGAAGCTGCTCGACAAGCGGCAGGGCTGCGGCGAGAAGACCCCGCTGTTCGAGCCCGCGAGGCCGAAGCTGCTCGACAAGCTGCACGGCTGCGGCGAGAAGACCCCGCCATTCGAGCCCGCGAGGCCGAAGCTGCTCGACAAGCTGCAGGGCTGCGGCGAGAAGACCCCGCCGTTCGAGCCCGCGAGGCCGAAGCTGCTCGACAAGCGGCAGGGCTGCGGCGAGAAGACCCCGCCGTTCGAGCCCGCGAGGCCGAAGCTGCTCGACAAGCTGCACGGCTGCGGCGAGAAGACCCCGCCATTCGAGTCCGCGAGGCCGAAGCTGCTCGACAAGCTGCACGGCTGCGGCGAGAAGACCCCGCCGTTCGAGCCCGTGAGGCCGATGCTGCTCGACAAGCTGCACGGCTGCGGCGCGAAGACCCCGCCGTTCGAGCCCGCGTGGCCGAAGCTGTATGGCTGCGGCGCGAATCGGACCTCAAAATGTGAAGGACCGTGAAGCGGCGAGAAAGCGCTCGTACCGGCAGGCAGAGCCCGAGGCTGTGCGAGCGAAACGCTTCAGGCGGGCTCCGCCCGAAGGCGCCGACGCGCGCTTCCAGCGGGACTTCCTTGATAACAGTTTCGGCGATAATTGCGGTGTGTGCAACAGATTGTGGTTCTCAAACAATCTAGTCACAATATCTTCCATCAAGAAAAAAAAAAAGGACCACACTCGCGCCAATGCCATCGCCGTGCTGCAGCGCGAGTTCGCTTCGCCCCACTCATCATCATTCACCACGAGGATATGCTGTGATTTTTTTTTAGGGGCGAAGCTCCTTAAGGCGGCACCCGTTCGTCCCTCGTAGTCGTAGTAGTCGTAGTGCGTAACCAGTCGTAACGCTAGTACCAGATCTTGACCTCCAAGGTGGTGCCGGTGGGAGATTTTTCCTGTGCGGTGTTGAACAATAAAAAATTCGCAGCGTGCGCGTTAACTAAAAGCCGAATTCTTCTGTCTCTCATTCCCCATTAGCAGCCATTGGCATGTTCCAGTAGGAAACGTTAGTAGAAGTAGAAGTGTAAGTGTTAGCTAAAAGCCGACTTCTGTCTCTCATTCCCATTAGCAGCCATTGTTTACCTCCAAGATTTCTCCTGTGCGTGATTAAACAATAAAAACTTTGTTCAAAACGCCGTTGATTGATGAAATAAACCAACGAAAGACGCCATATGTTTTCTAAAAGCAAAACGAAAGAACGCCAGATGTTTCTAAAGCAAAACGAAAAGACGCCAGCTGCTTAACGAAAGACGCCAGATGTTTTCTAAAGAAATGGTTTTCTAAACAATGAAAATTCACAGCGTACATGTAAAATTAAAGTGAGCTGCAAGTCGTCATAACTCATCGAACCTTTAGTATAAACGCGCCCGATCTCACCTTGGTGATGATGTACGGGGCAGAATTCACGGAATATTCACGGTTTACCGATGAACCTCCGCAGCTTCGCCCACTCATCATCATTCACTCCGTGAATATGCTGTGATTTTTTTTTTGGTTTGGATTAGCGTGATGACATCAGCGAGGTCAACGCTTTTACAACGCTAGGGCTATGGTCCCCACCTCGCGGTGTGTTAATTCATTGAAAAGCTTGAACTTCTATTGAAAACGCGCCGAATGGGACGGACGTGTAACGCGGTGCAAGGGCTAGTCGCGGAGGCTACAGTAATGACAAATTACTTTACCTTACCGCTCCCCGAGGGCAACACCACCCCGCCGACCAGGGAGAGTGGTAGATATAAAAGGCGCGTTTGTAAAGCCTCCGCATTCTGTGACCGTGGCCCTGTGGATAGCGTGCCGGGCATTTGTTGTTGCTGACCGCGCGGTCGTGGGTTCGATGCCCGTTGATGGAACTTTTTTCTTTGTCATCTGATCGTGTATATTTTTTCGACGTCATTTCCGTGACGGAAATACGTCACGGAACGCTTTGTGGACCCCGGCATAAAACACTTTCGTGTTAAAAAGTGAGACGCGCCTGCGTGACTTCAGTGACATTATGAACTTGTATTTCACTTAACTGTACATTGAATTTGAAGGGTCTTTATACTCCCACAAAGACAGTATTTCCATGGGGTCCTGCATAGGGCCTATCCTGTCAGATCTGTACGTGGCCGAAGGAAACAGATGTCTGGAACCACTTCTTCGCGAACGAGGCGTTGTTGCCTGCTTTAGGTATGTAGACGATTACCTTCTTTGCGCCCCTATGGAGGTGGAACATAACCCTTTAATGAATGCTTTGCCCATGTTCCAAAGCCAATTTCAAGGCCTAGAGATCACGTTGGAATCCCCTACCGGTGGTGTTATACAGTTCCTTGATATAAAAATAATTCTTAACAAGCATCGTACGTGTTGGGGAGAGAAAGAACTAGTTAGGTTCGATTCTGGGCCGTCGAAACTGCTAAAAAGAGCAGTGGCTTTGCTTTGTGTGCAGCAACCTATCTAGAAGTCGTGCTTCCACACGGCACCGGCCAGCCTTGAAGCAGAGACTTCCAGGTTAAAAAAAGGCGTTGTACCCGGATAAGGTTATCTGCTCGGTTGCTGAAAACTTCCTTGCAATCCTCACTACTGGGAAGATAGAGCAACCGTCGAGGTCGAGTGGGAGCTTGGATAGACCGGCTGTCATTCCGTACATCCATAATCTCTCGCACAGGATTAAGAAAGTCATGTCAAAGTTTGACGTACGAGTTGTTTTTTTCAGCGCCAAACAAACTAAAAGGGCTTTGCAAAAGGGTCAACAGTGGTGAAAGCCGAAGGAAGGAAACGAGCTATAGTGTTAGGCACAGAAACAAATTTGTCGAATGCTCAGAGGGCGTTGTTTACGGCATCCCCCTCTCCTGCAATAGGAAGTACATAGGCCAAACGGGGAGGTGCATTAATGAGAGACTAAACGAGCATAATTACGTTGTATCGCTATTAACACACCCTGGTCGTTTGGCTTCCCACTGCGCAGAATGTAAATGCACGGTAATGTTCCCCGACACAAAAGTTTTGGCACGATCATTTGATCAGACAGATAGGGAAATTACCGAAGCATTTTACATGCATATCAGCGAAGGATGCGTTAGCACACCCTCGATCCCCCTTTCTCAAAAAAGAAATTAACTTTTTGAAGGAAACCGTATCACCACATACGTAATTTATTAACACGTTTTCGGTGACATTGTTTGAAGCCCTGATATGTTTATTTACCTTATTTTTTGTGTTCGACATCCTATCACTGAACACCCCTCCCCCCTCGGTCATTTCGTGTTCCTTCTTTCTTGTACGTACATCATGCTGTACATGATCGAAATTAAGTAGATGTGAGTTTGCGCATCACCCTGTGTTTTCGTCGTTTCTTTTTTTCTCGTCCTTGTCCACTGGCAACGCACTACCAGCATGAAGACGTACCAACTAGCCCATGTTGCCGCCTTATTAAACTAGTGTGGTCTTGATGCAACGGCCATGGGAAGGAGCAGGGCAAGGCGAGTACTTTGTCACAATGGATGCCTGCGAAGCGGGCACATGTCAAGTTCGCGAGCAATATAATTAAAGTACGTGTCCTCTGTTAAGTAACTAGAGTAAAGGGCAAGTACAGTGTTTGCGCAATTACAATTTTGGCGTGCGCAAATGCTGATGCAACACCCTGCGCGCTAGCAGACGACTCTCGCTCTCCTAGAGCAAACCGCGACTGCAGGGCTGTGGTGGCGGGTGTGGCGACAGGCCGCCTTCTCCCTGTGCGCGCCACGAGGAGTTGCGGAACTGAAAAAGTATCTATAAATGTTGCTCATGCCGTATGATACTAATTTTCGGGAATATCCAGGCAGCAAAACGGCCGGAAGCGCACCAAGACAGCGTCATGTAAATGATGCGATACATGAAATGCATGTTATAATTTGCATGTTAGAACCTGTCATTTATGTCGTCATGCAGTCACGTCACGCAATGCCAGTTTTCGTGTATATCAACCTAAGAAAACGGCCGTGAGAGCCGGATACCATGTCATGTAAATCTTGCTGTGCATGACATACGTGTCATGATTTGCACGATAAGACCTGTCACTTATGTTTGTCATACACTCTTGTCATGCCATATATATATATATATATATATATATATATATATATATATATATATATATATATATATATATATATACCGATTTTGGTATATATCAAGTTAACGAAACGGCCGCAAGAGCACCAACATTGTGGCATGTAAATCATGCTGATCATGACAAAGATGTCATGATTTTCATGTTATGACTTATCATTTATGTGCTTCATGGAGTCATGTTGTGTCACACCAATTTTGGTATACATCCCATTAACGAAACGGCGAGGAGAGCGCAAAGTCGTAGGCGGCTATATATATATATATATATATATATATATATATATATATATATATATATATATATATATATATATATATATATATATATATATATATATATATTGTAGCGAAGCGTTCCAACTTGGTAATGGGTCGTCCTCTCGAGCACCTTCTAGTGGGTCGCCCTCTTCGGCTCTTTTCGAAGAGAACGCAGCTCGCGCTGAGAGTCGTTTATTCCTTCGGCACTTGATTTATTCCTCATTCTTTATTTAAAAAAATTAAATTAACCGCTGGTTTCATGGCCGATCCCCCGTAGTGGGTAAGAGCCAACAAACGGGATCAGGCAAGCAAGCAAGCAAGCAAGCCCCGCCTTGACGGTCGCTGTATCGTCGAGTATCGTCGCCGCTAATAAACCTCTTTATAATTTGGTGGAGAGTGCTGGGCCTTTACAACAACAAAGCAATGCACCGATTGCCTTCCTGTAATTCCATGGGAGGTCCTCTCTTGTTAGATTATCATTGTTGCCTCTCTGGTACTTGTGTCCAGGATCTAAAGGAGATGACGCTGTTTTTGCGTCTGCCATGCCAAACGTCTCCAGTATATCCTCAGCATAGGCCGTCTGGTCAAGCGTCAGCCTTCCGTCTCTTTCCTTTTTCAGTCGTATGGAAAGGATGTGTCTGGCTTCACCTAAGTCCTTTGCATCAAACTTTTCACCCAAGCGGCTCTTGAAATTGGCAATCTCCTTTTCATCTTCTGCGATGATCAGCAAGTCATCCACGTAGATGCCTACAATGAGCTTCTTACTGATATAAACGCAGGGGTCTGCTTTTGATCTTGTCATCCCCTCCGACTTCAGAACTTTGTCGAAAGTGAAGTTCCACTCTCTTCCAGACTGCCGTAGACCATAGAGGCTCCTCTTCAGAAGGCAAACTTCATTCTTCTCAGTCACCGAAGGGGGACGGTTGTTCCATGTATATAGTATCTTTAAGCGTACCGTTTAAGTACGCTGCCGTGATGTCAACCTGGTGAATCTTCCAATTTCTCTCAACCGCTATGGCTAACAGTGTTCTGATAGATTTTAACTTCACCACAGGAGAGAAGGTTTCTTTGTAGTCGGTACCTTCCACTTGAGAGTACCCGCATGCAACCAGCCGAGCCTTGTAACGCCGTAGGTGACGATTTTCGTCGTACTTCTTGCGGAACACCAACTTGCATTTAATGACCTTTCTGTCTTTTGGTCGTGGCACCAGTTCCCACGTGTTAGAAGCTTCGAGGCTATCTAGTTAACTCTGTATAGCTGCCTTCCATTCTTTCTTGTCTGGTGCAGATAAGGCTTCATGCAGCGTCTCTGGGTCAGCCTGGTTGGTTTGCTTAGCTATACAGCAGCCTAGGCAGTCACCTTGAGGTCGTCTCTTATTTGCCAGTCTTTCTGACCGCCTTAATGCCTGTGCGCCTTGATCTGGAGCGCTGGACAGGTGTTGTACAGCTCTTCCATCCTGTGTCGCTGTCTCGTCTTCATCAGCAGATGAGCCAACCTCTTCAGGATTGTTGTTCTCAGTATCATCATGATTTGAATCGCAAACATCATGTGGCCTGCTCAAGCTGTCTTCCACTTGAAACAAGATTGTGCTACTAATGTTGTTATCTGCTTCAATGTTCCCACTTGCAGATTTTGCATGTTTGCATGGAAAGGAGTCTTCTTCAAAAACGACATTCCGACTCGCAAAAAAACGATCTTCTTTTCGGTTCCACAACTTGTACCCCTTTACTACATCTGGGTAGCCGACCAGTATGCATTCCTCCGCTTTCAGGTCTAGCTTGTCTCCCTTGCGCAGTCTGTTTCGCACGCTCCATGCTTTGCACCCGAACATTCATAAGTGGTCCAGTTTCACTTCTCCCCCTGTCCACAGAGCTTCTGGCGACTCTCCTCCTACTGCCTTTGACGGGCACTTGTTTCTAATGTAGCTTGCAGTGACAATGGCATCAGCCCAAAGTTCCTTGGTGACACCAGATTCGATGAGGAGGCACCTCGTCATGTCAAGCAGTGTTTGGTTCATTCTTTCAGCAACTCCATTTTGCTCAGGTGCACCAGGAATGGTCAGCTGGTGTTTTATGCCGTGGTCAGCCAGGTACATGTTGAACTCTTTGCTTGTGTACTCGCCTCCATTGTCACTACGCAACGTGTTCACCTTTGTGTTGTGGATGTTTTCCACCATGCGTCTGTACTTGTCAAAGTTCTGAAGCACTTCATTTTTAGCCTTCATGGGATACACCACAGTGTATCTTGAGTAGTCATCTATGAAGGTTACAAAGTAACAGGAGCCCCCTCTGGATGTTTGTGTGATTTTTCCAACCACATCTGAATGGACAATCTCCAGTGGAACCTTGGCCCGTGTTGCCTCACCCTTCGGGAAACTGTTTCGTCTTAACTTTCCCAGACAACATGTGTCACACTTGTCCTTCACAGGATTTTCACTGGCTCCACAGAGGCGACGAACAGCATCATAGTGAATGTGTCCTAGTCGTCTGTGCCATAAGGCTGTGTTTTTGGTCTGTGCCATCATCGTCGACTTTGTTGCTTCTTTGACAGAATACAGTCGTCCTTCTCGAGTTGCGTAAAGGATCAGCTCACCAGTGTCCTTTGTGACTTCGGCTTTGCCCTCAGCGAACGTCACATGGAACCCCCGCTCTTCAATTCTTCCAACTGACAGTAGGTTTCCATTCAAATCGGGCACATAAAGGACATCTTCAAGTGTGACGTATCTTCCACCGCACTCCTCAGACAACTGAATTTCAGCTTTTCCTCTCCCCATCACACTCATCGATTCTCTGTTTGCAGTCTCCACTGCTGACTCACATGGCTTGAAGTCTTTGACCTTTGTCCTGTGCGACGTCATGTGGTCTGTCGCACCGCTATCCAGTTGCCACACGTAAGCATGTGCTGTTGCCAAATTTTTGCTGCACAAAGCTACCTGAGTAGCAATTCTTGCCTGTGGCGGGTTTCTCTTCAGTCGATCATCTCCTTCGTCTGAAAATTGGTCACAATCTTTCGCTATAAGACCAATTTTGCCGCAGGCAAAGCATCGTACTTTCTTCTTCTGTGTACTTGAAGTACACTGACGATTTTTCTTCTCATCCTTTTTGACGTTGGGTGGATGCACTTTCTCGTTGTGTTGCTTACTCTCAATCTTTGACCAAGCTTTTGAGATCAGGGCCATTGTCCGACTCTCTTCATCGCTTGTACACTCTTCGCTACGACGCAGCTTTCTCTTCTCCTCGATCAGCAATCTTGTCTTCACTGTTCTGGTCGTGAGCGTTTCTTCATCTTGCTCTAAATTCAGAATGAGTTGCTCGTACGTCTCAGGAAGTCCCATCAACATCACTAAAGCAACTTCTCTGTCTGTAAGTGCATAGCCTGCACTTGACAACTTCCTGTGAAGATCCATCAATCTTCCGAGGTAATCTTGCATTGACTCGTCTCTTCATTTTCACGTTGAAAAAATCACGCATCAGCTGGAGTATATGCAAGAGTCCAAACTGGGTGTGCATGTCCTGTAGCGTATTCCAAGCGTCTCTGGCAGTTGTACATGTCCCAATGTCGTCCAAGTAGTTGTCTTCCACGACAAGGAAAAGAAAAGTCAGTGCCTTGTTGTCGATCGCCTTCTCTCGCTCGTTCACAGCTCCCACCGAGAAACCAGGGTCGATTGCCTCCCAGCATCCTTTCTGTACGAGAGCTGCTCTTGTCTTTATCGACCATGTGTGGTAATTGTCGGACGACAACTTGGGCCGTCTGAACTCGTCTGACGCCGACATGCTCGAACGCACTCCAAGCTGCTTTTCAACTAGCGCGTACACACGAAAATTTGTCAGTCACTTCTCACCTGACAAGTTCGTCGCTAACGTCCACCGAGACCGGTACGTCAGTTGCACTTCTTCAAAACACTTCGGTCACTAGAATGCACGAGCAGCGTTGACACGAGAAACGATTTGCCAGTCACTTCTTTCCGACAATCGCAGATGTAGTACGTCTCGTGCTTCGAACGGCGAACACGCCACTACTAGCACAGATTTCAGTCACTTCTTCCCGAAAGTTTTGCCGCACACACGCCCGACGCGTCCTTGGCCCATCTTCTTGACGAGGAAAAAGACGAAACGCACCTCTCACTTTCGTCACAGACGTACAACAGTTGTCAGTCACTTCTTCCTGACAGTTCAGCAGTACTTATACGCCGGTCTAACCTTCCGAAGACATGGTCATGTCGAGGCGATGATGGTGCAGCTTGACGCTTTATCCTTCAACGTAGTCGCGTCTCTTCCACGCAATCCAC
The DNA here is from genome assembly GCF_013339695.2 of Rhipicephalus sanguineus. Classification (NCBI taxonomy): domain Eukaryota; kingdom Metazoa; phylum Arthropoda; class Arachnida; order Ixodida; family Ixodidae; genus Rhipicephalus; species Rhipicephalus sanguineus. The sequence continues at coordinate 201,466,928 of NC_051179.1, forward strand.
TCACATTTCTTCAAAATAACGGTCGATGCGTCGTCCTGGGCCCATAACCTGTTGGTTTTTGTGGCAAACGCAGCGCGACCGAACTCATAAAAACGCTGATTGAGTGGCTTTCTCCGCTCAAGATCACGGACGCGACACAACGCTGACAAGCGGCATTTCTTTTATTACGTCAGAGAGAGCTAAAAAAAACAGCAGCAGCGAACTTCCGGGTACGTAGTACCATCTGGTGACAATCCATTACACCATTAACATTTGGGCGCCCTGCGGTTCGTAAGCTGCAGGCCGAACAGCGCTTACGTGAACGCGCTCAGCAGGCCGGTGAATCATTCGCCAGTTACATTGAAGACGTTCTCGATTTCTGTAAGAAAGCCGACGCCACCATGTCCGATTCTGACAAGATCAGGCGCATCATGAAAGGCATCGACGACGACGCCTTCACCATGCTGCTCGCCAAGAACCCCAGCACAGTGGCAGAGGTCATAACGCTCTGCGAAAGCTATGAGGAGCTGCGCCGGCAGCGATTGATGACCCGTCGCTCTCCATCACGCGAAGCCGAGCTCGCTGGCTTGTCGACCATATCCGACCACTCCGCGTTGCTCGCAGAGATCAAGACCTTCGTGCGCGAGGAAATCGCGCTCCAGTTCTCTCTGTTGGACTTTACTCGCCCTCGGTACGCTCAACAGCCGTCGACCACCCTTCTGCCCCCCCTCCGTCAAGCAATGTGCAGGAAATCGCAGAGGTCATGCCCGAGTACCACCAGCACCATCCGGCTCCTGCACCTTTGAGTTACGCCCAAGTTGTCGCAAGAACGCCCCCACCAATCGCTACGGCTGCCCCATACATTTACGCCGAAGCCTCCGCTCGACCTCACTCTTGCAAAGCGGATGTACCGGTAACCTACGCCGACGTCACGCACAGGCCACGGCTGCAGCCCACCATGCAGTCCTATCAGTTGCCGCCCCGTCAATCCCGTCCTGCACTATGGGCGGGCCCTGCCCCAGCGAACCGATGGCGCACACCTGACAACCGCCCCATATGCTTCGCATGCGGTTACGCCAGCCACGTGGCGCGCTATTGTAATCGCGTCCAGCCGCCTAGAGACGTGTCGCCTGCCACCAGCGAGTCGAATCGCCCATATTACGACCCAGCTGCCGCCTATGTCACCGACGTCACGGCCAGGTCCATCTACCCGTCATTCACCGTCCCCACGACGCCGCTCACATTCACCGATGCGGCCTCGTCCGGTCGCACGAGACCAGGAAAACTAGTCGTCGCAGTCCAAGAGGCAAGGGCTGCGACGCTATCGAACAGCCAAAGCCCTCAGCAAAGCCCATCGAACGTAGTTGACGTGTTTATAGATGGTGTGCGCACATTGGCCCTTGTAGACACTGGAGCTGCCGTTTCCGTATGGACGCTAAATTTAGCCGACTGCTACGAAAAGTGACGACGCCACTTTCCGGGCTCTCCCTCCGTACAGCCAGCGCTCACAGTATTCACCCGACAGCGGTGTGCACAGCCCGTGTCATGATTCAGGACGCTCTGTACGCCGTCGAATTCATCATAATTTCCTCATGATCTCACGACGTCATCCTGGGATGGGATTTTCTCGCCCGTCACGCCGCCGTAATTCGTTGCGCACCAGCCGAAATAGAGCTGTCACCATTCTCAGATTTGACGCCGGCGGACAGTCCACCGGCTGCGACCAAGGTACTCGTCAAACACGACACCACACTTCCTGCAAACTCGTCAACGGCTGTGTCAGTCTGCTGCACCGGTCTCGCCGACGCCGTTGCACTCCTCTCTCCATCTGACCGCGTCTTCACTAGAAAAGGCTTGTTGGTGCCATTTGCGACCGTGCAAGTCATTCAGGGCGACACCGATATTTTTGTTACGAACCCATCCCCGTATATTGTTAGGTTGGTGCGAGGGGAATGTCTCGGCAGAGCGGAAGCCCTCGAAGACGCACAAGTTATGGACGCACCGGGTGACACGCACTGCGCCAGCTCCCATTCGCTCAGTGCTGTTTCCACATCTGATTCGTCATCCGCTGATGTATTTGGTTCCTCGATTGCTGAACACCTTACATCGGTCGAGCGTTCCCAGCTTCTATGCCTGTTGGAAGAATTTCGTTCTTCGTTCGATGTAGCGCAAACTTCTCTCGGCCGCACGTCTGCTGTCACGCATCGCATCGACACTGGCACCCAACCACCACTGCGGCAACGTCCATATCGCGTAGTCGCCAACAGAGCGTCGTGTAATTACGAGCAAGTCGACGACATGCTTCGCCGCGATGTTATTCGACCCTCAAACAGTCCGTGGGCGTCTCCTGTCGTTCTCGTTGCGAAGAAGGACGGCTCTGTGCGGTTCTGTGTGGACGACCGACGACTCAATAAGATCACCCGTAAGGACGTTTATCCCCTACCTCGAATAGACGATGCCATTGACAGCCTGCAAGGAGCAGAGTTCTTTTCAGTCGCTCGATTTGCGCTCAGGGTACTGGCAAGTACCGTATGGCTGATGACGCTCGACCGAAGACAGCGTTTGTCAGACCGACTGGCTTGTACGAATTCAACGTCATGCCGTTTGGGCTGTGCAATGCGCCCTCGACCTTTGAGCGCATGATAGGATACCGTTCTGCGCAACATTGAAATGGCACACGTGCCTATGCTACCTCGACGACGTCGTCGTTTTCGCCCCGGACTTCTCAACACACCTTCAACGCCTGCGGCAGGTTTTGACGCGCTTGAGCGATGCCGGGCTACAACTGAATCTCAAGAAGTGCCGATTTGCAGCACGGCAGCTGACGATACTAGGATACGTGGTGTCCAAGGACGGCATCCTCCCAGATCCAGCCAAGCTTCGGGCCGTGACAGAGTTCCCCACACCTACGTCCGTCAAAGAACTGCGCAGTTTCGTAGGACTATGCTCCTACTTTCGGCGCTTCATCCGAAACTTCGCGACTATCATATCAGCGCTGACGAAGCTCCTTGGAAGTAACGGGCCCCTCAATTCGTGGTCGTCAGAGTGCGACTGACGCATTCGCAAAGCTCCGTAGTTTTTTGACGTCTCCTCCGATACTACGCCACTACGCCCCTACGGCCCCTACAGAGGTACACACGGACGCCAGCGGTGTTGGCCTCGGCGCTGTCCTTGCGCAGCGCAAACCTAGGTTCCCGGAATACGTCGTGGCATATGCAAGTCGTACTCTTACTAAAGCTGAGACCAACTATACCGTTACGGAGAAAGAATGCCTGGCAATCATCTGGGCCCTTACGAAGTTCCGACCTTATTTGTATGGTCGCCCATTTGATGTCGTCACCGACCATCATGCACTGTGCTGGTTGTCGTTCTTGAAGGATCCCTCAGGCCGTCTCGCCCCGTGGGCACTTCGTCTGCAAGACTACGACATCCGCGTGCTGTACCGCAACGGACGCCAGCATGCTGACGCCGACGCCCTGTCCCGCTCTCCCTTGCCTGACGACAATGCCCACAGCTCAGTGTCTCACTTTGCCGTTTCTTCCCTCGACATTCACACCATCGCTACCGAACAGCGCAAGGGTCAATGAATTGCCTCATTGATAGACTTGCTGAATGATCCATCGGCCACACCGTCCTCTCGCACATTGCGTCGTCAAGCCCACCATTTCGCCGTTCGCGACGACCTCCTCCACCGACGCAATTACCACGGCGATGGTCGCCAGTGGCTACTAGTAATACCCCGCCGTCTGCGTTCTCACATATCCGAGTCGTTTCACTCTGATCCGCAGTGTGCGCACTCTGGGGTATCGAAAACCTACCACCGCATTCATCAACGGTACAACGATACGAGAAACAGCGCGACACACTGGACAGTGAAAGAGACGGACCAAGCGCGAAAATGCGCATTGGAAAAGGGCCCAAAATTTTGCGAACCACCGAAATTGGACCAAGTAGAGCACTTGAGCTTGGTCAGGAACACTGCGGCAAGAGCGACTGTTGAAGATAGAGACAGGTGCATTCAAGAAGGAGTGGACTGCCTGTTGCCGATGAAGCAAGCCGGGAGCTCACGCCAAACTTCCGTCATCAAGTCGCTACGCGCCGCAGATATCAAGCTGCTTCAAGCAGACAAGGAAGGTGGATTTGTCCTTGCTCTGACAGCCGTCTATAGAGAGAAGGCGGATGCCGCTGTCACAAGCAACTTTTCAGGTCACGAATGTCAATCCTTCCAAGGTCAAGGCAACGGCGGCCAAACTTTGTGAAGAGGCTGGACTTCAGAAACTGGCGTCGTCAGTGCGGTCGGCGAAGGGCTTGAACCTTTCAGTGTTCTTTTCGGCAAAAACGCATAAGCCGGAGATTCCCTTCCGCGTCATTGTGTCGGAACAGGGCACTTGGCAGCGCCTTGTGGGAACGTTCTTGTAACGTTCCCTATCTGTCCTTGATGTGGAGGATCCCTGCCTCATCAGAAAGCCACAAGAAGTGTCTGACTATCTTCAGCAAGGGTGTCCTTCAAAAGTGAGCTTCTTTTCAGTAGATGTTAAGGACCTATACTATTCCTTGCCGTTGGACCAGGTCTGCGCAGAGGTGAGCGAATGCATCGACCGCTATGGGAGCGTTAGGTTTCAGGACTCGTGTGGAATCAGCGTCAGGAACTTTTTAGAAACGCTGAGCTTTTATTTACGTTCCACATTTATAAAGCATGATGGCAAACTTTATATTCAAAAAGAAGGTGTTTGCATAGGTTCGTGCCTCGCGCCGATCCTAAGTGATATTCTTTTAGCCAAATATGACAGATCCCTCATGGAATGCCTGCATCAGACGACCGCTGTAAAAGTGTTTAGATTCGTGGACGACTTTTTCATATTTTACAGGTCTAACCACTCTGACACACAGCAATGTGCTGATCGAATTGTTGAAGTGTTTCGCTCTTGCATGAGCAAACTGCAACTAACCACTGAATTTCCCGCTGGTAACAGACTTCGGTTTCTTGACCTTGAAATGTTTTTATCTGACCACGTGTGCTGGCAGTATGCCCCCCGCTCCAAGAAAAGCTTGTTACCTTACAGTTCTGCGCATTCTAAACTTGTCAAGCGAGCGATTGCAAAATCTTGTCTAGGGGCAGCGTTGACGCGATCATGCCATCACACTATGTGCACTAGCTTTGACTCGCCTGTGCGCAGACTGCGCATGGCAGGCTACCCGGACAACCTACTGTGTTCCATTGCCGAAGGTCATCTAGAAGGCTTAAAACAGCCAAAAAAACTGATTAGTCGTCAGGAAAAGAGCCCACTTTCAAAAACAGCGGTAATTCCGTATTTGCATAGGGTGTCTCATTGTTTAAAAAAATAGCACAAAAAGCAGGCATCAGAGTTGTCTTTTCAGCAAAAAATAAGTTCTCTGGTATGTGCAATAAGGTGAACAGAGAAGACAGAGGGCCTCGCGTGTGTGATAAGAAACACGCCAAAAAGTTTGTTGAATGCTGTCATAACGCGGTATACGAAATCCCCCTCTCATGCGGTCGCTGCTACATCGACCAAACTGGTCGGTGTGTTAATGACCGCCTCAGGGAACATCGCAATCTAATGCGGGGTTCTGTGGGCAGCCACCTAGCTGCGCACAGCTCCGTATGCGGCTGTCATGCAATGTTAGATCAATGTAAGATACTTCGGCGATACAGGGATCAACGAGCACGTGAGATTTATGAGGCATTTTGCATTGACAAAAAAGGTGATATGTGCGTGAGCGTGCCTTCGTTAGCGCTCCTCACCAGGGAAATTGCCTATCTGTCTAGTGGATGATGGTTTTAATTTTTTTCAGAAGCTTTCACAGAATTCGTGAACAAAGTTCCACGTCACTGTTCTCCTCTCCTTCCTTTCATGTTGCGTGTGCTATACATACCCCCATGTACGGAATAAAACCTTGGTTGTAAGTCAGCGCTTGGTCCGTCTCTTTCACTGTCCCGTGTGTCGCGCTGTTTCTCGTATCGTTGAACATGTACCAACAGGCCCAAATACGCACCTTATTACGTCAACGGTACTTTTGGCGAGGAATGTACCCCAGAAGGAGGAATGTACATGCAGAAGTTCGTTCGCTCCTGCATCGATTGTCAGCGCCGAAAAACTTAAACGCATCTGTCTCCGGCAGGTCTGCAACCTCTACCTTTCCCTGACCGACCGTCTGGGTGCGTTGGCGTCGATTTGTACAGGCCACTTCCTCTGACGTCCGCTGGTAACCGCTGAGCCATCGTCGTTGCAGACTACCTCACGCGATTTGCTGAAACTGCCGCCCTCCCTGCGGCTACAGCGCACGATGTGGCCTCCTTCTTGCTCCACTGCTTAATGCTGCGTCACGGTCCACCCCAGGAGCTGCTCAGTGATCGAGGCCCTGTCTTCTTGTCGGAAGTCGTCGAAGCCATTCTCAAAGAGTGCAACGTTGTTCACCGCAAAACTACCGCTTACCACCCGCAGACGAATGGCCTCACTGAACGCTTTCAACGCTCGGCGTCATGCTCTCAATGTACGTCGCCGCCGACCACACAAATTGGGATGCCATTCTGCCCTTCGTCACGTACGCCTACAATACCGCCCCTCAGAGCACTACTGGTTTCTCACCCTTTTTCTTATTGTACGGCAGGCACCCGAAGCACACAATCGACACATTCTTCCCTACAAGCCGGATCGCTCTGAATGTGCGCCTATTTCTGCCACAGCCAGACTTGCTGAGGAGTGTCGTGAGCTCTCCAAGACCTTCACTACGCATAACCAACAGCGGCAGAAGAGCATTCGCGGGGACACCACCACTTCTGCGCCCACGTTCCTCCCTGGAGCGCTCGTTTGGATCGCTGTCCCTACCACTGCAACTGGCCTCTCTTCCAACCTACTGCCCAAATACGAAGACCCCTACCGTGTCGTCGAACGCACATCCCCGGTCATCTACCTGATCGAACCCAGAGGACCATCTTCGGGCATGCGCCTGTCGAGGGCGCGACATTGTCAACGTGGAGCGCCTGAAGCCCTACCACGACCCCCTCATAGTGACAAGTGGCTAGGTCGCCAGGCGGCTACCTTTTCGTACTCGGGGTAATTGTAGCGAAGTGTTCGAACTTGGTAATGGGTCGTCCTCTCGAGCAACGTCTGGTGGGTCGCCCTCTTCGGCTCTTTTCGGAGAGAACGCAGCTCGCGCCGATATATATATATATATATATATATATATATGTATATATATATATATATATATATATATATATATATATATGTATATGTATATGTATACGCTCAAGGTCGCATACGTTTACTAAGAAATGAATTTCAATGAGGTGGTGTGCTGGGCCAGTTGGTGCAACGTAGTGTAGATTGCATGAGCGTAGAACAGCAGGAACAGAAGCGAAGAACTGGACAGGACAGACGCTCAATTTCCTCAGTGATCCATTTCCTCAGTGTCTATGTAAAGTTGTTCGCCCCCCCCTCTCTCTCTTCCACGTCAACGTATGTTATACAGCATGGCGGGAGAGAGAAATAGCGACCAGGCGTCACCCAATGTAAATTGCGTAACTGGTGGGCCGTTTAATGCTTCCAACCCATTACAAAAGGCTGAGCCATAATTCTTCATCGTCATAAGTCGTCACTTCAACAAAGTGCACATAATGCCTTACACACGTGTAGCTGGTGCCTTGCTTCTCCGCAGAATGACGAATCATGGCCTAGTGGGTGCTTCCCAACTTCACAAATATTGTGATCTATGGCGTAGTGGGTACCTTGCTAGTGTACTTGTATTAGTAGCGCCAAGAAAGCTTACAACGGGCTCTGGAAACGCCGCTCTTCCAGCTTTCGCTGTGACTGTGCTGCGGTTTCAGCACAGGCCTGGCGTTTTTTTGTGCAACCATTCTTGTTCATCTTTCCCTTTCCATGATTTTCAACACAGCTTGGCCAGTTTGCAGCGGGCTGTGAGCACGACGTCAACCCCGTGCTTGCGACCAATCTTCTTCAAATTGTGCGACACAGAATGCACATACGGCATGACAACAATTTTTTTCTGTTTTCCTTTTTTCCTGGGTGTTGACAGCACTTGTCCGCTTTAACTTCTGTAACAGCGTGCCACCCACCGCAATTAGCAGACTGTCAGGGTACCCCGAGCTGAGCAGGCGAGTCACTTGCTTGCGGAAGCTATGCTCTATGTTATGCACACACGATTTCTTCAACGATTAACTAAGGCAGGAAACAGCAATTGCTCTTTTTACGAGCTTACTGTGTGATTAGTCATATGGTAACAGACCTTTCTTAGACCGTGGCGAAAATTCCCAGCAAACATGGTCAACTCGACTAAAAAACAAGGGAACATCTAAAACCTTCAAAGCATCATTGGCTGGCTGTTCATGAGTGAATGATAATGAGCCTGCGCATTTTTTAAAAACAATCTAAAACGTCGTTGGCAGCAGGTGTGGGTGACAAGTTATCCGTTACGTTCAAAATTACTAGAAAGTCGTCAACATATCTGTACACTTTGACTACAGGTTGTGCCACAAGCTGGGCTTGAAGGTGCCTGTCAAATTTTGCTAAAAATATTTCACAGAACACTGGAGCCACACAGGAACCAATGAATATGCCTTTCTTTTGGACAAAAGTCACATTTTCAAGTTTCACCATGGGCGCGCACAAGTAGCAATGTGGAAGCTCTAAGAAATTTCCTACATTAATAAAGCATTATTTTGAAAGGTCACTACCCCGAAAGATTCAATTGTTTCCCGAACAGCTGAAAACAGTTCGTCGTGCGGGATAGAATAAAGCAATTCTACATCGGCTGATATTCCGTAATTAGCTCCAAGCATACCTAACGACAAGTCTTGCACTAAAATGTCCGAAAACTGCAGTTTGAAGGGGTCAACCGTTAGCAATAAGTTTAGGTGTCGTTGCAGGTAAGAGCGGACGATGTGCTGCCAACATCCCCTTTCCGTGACAATGGCTCGCAGAGGACACATGGCCTTGTGGGTCTTGGCCGAAAAGAACACATCGAGAACGTCGAGCGTGAGAGGATCGTAGCGTGCGGCAACCTCATCGCTTCTTCGACTTGCCAAGCAAGGTACCTCGCCTATCATCTTCGGAAGCGCATGTGCCCTCCAGTCGTGGCCCAGCTGTTTGGTGGCATTGGTCCATCGGAGGGACATTGGAAACGGATATGCAAAATACTGAAAGTGGAGTCATGGAAACAAGTTCGCATCCTTGAGGATTGGTTGAGAGTCAGCTGTTTCGAGTGGCAAGGCCAAGGCTCCCGTGGTCATGTGGTGCTGAAGGAAAAGCGGAGGTCAGTAGCAGCGACCACTGAGCTCATGTGGGCTCGCGTTCTCGTTACCGAAACGCGTTGCCAAACGGTCTGGAACGGTAGATACAGTGTTTGTAGGCGGGGCGAAGGTAGCTCCGTTCGTGGAAAAATTACTCATGAAAGGACCCAAATTTAGTTTACAAGCCTCAGTCCCGAAGCATGAGCCACGGCTCACAAGTTGGCTCACTTGGCGCCTAGTGAAGAAAGGGACCGTTGTCTCTCGGAAGCTGTCGAGGCACTAGGCCGGGCGCCGCGCAGCGCGGTTTGCAGCCGTATGGTTCTTCGCAAGGCAGCCGAGTGTGTCAGCAACTTAGGCTTGGAACTCTTAAGTGCGACAAAGAAGGTGGGTTTGCCGTCCTGCCTCAACTACCCTTCAAAGAAATAGCGAAATTAGCTATAGAGAAGAATTTTAAACCATTTCGCGGGTCTCTCGCCAAGGCGAAATCTAGAGCAATAGAGCTCCGGTCGGACATTGGACTGGAAAGCTTCTCCAAAGCTGTGAAGGCTTGCAAGGGTGACGTTCTCGATGCGTTCTTTTCGGCCAAGACCCACAAGGCCATGTGTCCTCTGCGAGCCATTGCCACGGAAAGGGGATGTTGGCAGCACATCGTCAGCTCTTACCTGCAACGACACCTAATTTTATTCGCGCCGGTTGACCCATTCAAACTGATGTGTTCGGACATTTTAGTGCAAGACTTGTCGTTAGGTATGCTTGGAATTGTTTTATTCTATCCCGCACGACGAACTGTTTTTAGCTGTTCGGGAAACCATTGAATCTTTCGGGGTAGTGACCTTTCAAAATAATGCTTTATTAATGTAGGAAATTTCTTAGAGCTTCCACATTGCTACTTTTGCGCGACCATGGTGAAACTTGAAAATGTGACCTTGGTCCAAAAGAAAGGCATATTCATTGGTTCCTGTGTGGCTCCAGTGCTCTGTGAAATATTTTTAGCAAAATTTGACAGGCACTTTCAAGCCCAGCTTGTGGCACAGCCTGTAGTCAAAGTGTACAGATGAGTTGACGACTTTCTAGTAATTTTGAACGTAACGGATAACTTGTCACCCACACCTGCTGCCTACAACGTTTTAGATTGTTTTTAAAAAATGCGCAGGCTCATTATCATTCACTCATGAACAGCCAGCCAATGATGCTTTGAAGGTTTTAGATGTTCCCTTGTTTTTTAGTCGAGTTGACCATGTTTGCTGGGAATTTTCGCCACGGTCTAAGAAAGGTCTGTTACAATATGACTAATCACACAGTAAGCTCATAAAAAGAGCAATTGCTGTTTCCTGCCTTAGTTAATCGTTGAAGAAATCGTGTGTGCATAACATAGAGCATAGCTTCCGCAAGCAAGTGACTCGCCTGCTCAGCTCGGGGTACCCTGACAGTCTGCTAGTTGCGGTGGGTGGCACGTTGTTACAGAAGTTAAAGCGGACAAGTGCTGCCAACACCCAGGAGAAAACGGAAAACACAAAAAAAACTGTTGTCATGCCATATGTGCATTCTGTGTCGCACAATTGGAAGAAGATTGGTCGCAAGCACGGGATTGACGTCGTGCTCACAGCCCCTTGCGAACTGGCCAAGCTGTGTTCCATGGTTCAAAATCATGGGAAGGGAAAGATGAACAAGAAAGGTTGCACAAAAAAACATGCCATGCAATTCGTCCCATCTACCGGGGAGGTTGTGTACAGAATTCCGTTGAGCTGCGGAAAAGTGTACATCGGCCAGACGGGCCGATGTCTAAATGACAGACTCAGAGAACATGCTTCGTCTTTGAGGGTTCTCGCAGGTGACACGCACTTGTCTCTTCATTGCAAAGATTGCGGGTGTAATCCGCTGTTCGCAAGCACTAATGCTCTTTGTAAATCAAAACGCAGTCTGTCCAGGGATATCACGGAAGCTGGACAGATTAAAGCAAACTCAACCACGTGCATCAGTGTCGCCTCGGTAGCGTTGAACGATAGGGAAATAGGCTATCGAAATAGTTAAAGCGCGGAACATATCAGTTCGGAGGAGTAACCTTCCTGTTGGCCTTGTCTTTCTAGCGATAAGGTGGTTGCACATGCGCGATTATGTGCTCTCGTGTGAGACAAAAATTTCCAATAAACTGCAGTTGTAAGTTGAGCGTCTGTCCTGTCCAGTTCTTCGCTTCTGTTCCTGCTGTTCTACGCTCATGCACTCTACAATATGCTAAGAAATGCTTCGCACTTAAAATATGCTAGATGGTATTTGATTGTATCGCAGATGACTCTGTCTTTTCATCAATGATCCAGGCTGCAACCGCTTAAATGTAAATGCGAAACAGCGAAGAATGTAGATGCCGCACGTTCGCCTTCATTTCCATGCCTACTGTACGTATTCTGCAGGCAGTCTGTCAGGCCGTGCTGACGATTCGATACTTGCATTCGACTTTGATAATATTCGCGTTTTATTTTCTATGTCAGGCTATTGCAACTACGTCATCTGCATGCCCGTTGTGTACCACTCTGCAAATTGAAGGGAAAAAAATCACGATTGTCTTTAGTTTATTTCCGTTTATTGATAAAGAACAAAAAACGTGGTTGATCCCTCCGTCATAGGAATCGGAATAACACAAAAGTGTGCCCTTACAGCAGTAACTGAACGCTACTGTACATTGATATAAGAGAGTTTTCACAATGTATATTGATGTCTGGCAGCTATGGCACCGTTTAACGTGGATGCACCCACTTTGATGATTGGTGGTTCATTTCCATCCCGACGACTATCTTCCATGTTCAATGATTAAAAGAGCCCTTGTGGTAGCTGTAGTAGTTAACGGTGAAAGCGTAATCAGAGAACGAGGTGCGATAGCCAGAAGAGCGTCGCATATTGGACGCAGAACTTGGTCGCCATCCCGCGGCATGTTAAAATGTGATTGAACACCACGGCCGGACTAGAGGGAAACGCAAAGCACGTCTAACCGCCCCGGTGCCCGGCCGCAATTTTTCTCGGGGCGAGCGCGTGAGCGGGGAACGCGGTGTACAGCCAGGTGAGGCAGAAGCGCGTCGCAGAGCTATTTTAAATGCGGAGCATTTCTTAGCCGCACCTGCGGCGTCGTCCACACCCCCACTGCGCATGCTCGGCTCGTCTCGTGCCGGCAGCAAGCCCCCTCCCTCCTTTCCCTCCCTCTCCTTCTCCTTCCTCCTCCCTCCCTCCGTCCTCTGCGTCCGTCCCACCTCTCCCTCGAACGCGGAGCGGCGGAGCGCGCGTTCGGAATTCAGTCAAGGGCGTCTTTACTTGGCTTTCGCTTGACTTGACGCTTTGCTTGACCCGAGTAGATGCGACGGAAGCAACAGTACCTTCAATCAGCGTCCCACCACTCGTTGAAGGCAACGTTACCCCACCCTCACCGTCGTCGGCGTCAACAACAGCAAGCAACGCACAAGACAAGGCTGCGAAGAGACGAGCATACGACGCTGAAAGCAAGCGTTTGAAGCGAGCTGCGGACCCGGAACTTCGTGCACGCTGGACCCGTTCAAGTCGTACTTGGCGTGCGCATCGTGTAACAATTAAGCATTCCCAAACCATACCCAATTACGCAGCATTCACGCGGTACGCCCACCACTCTGCGACGCAGTTACTCGAGTTCCCCCCGTGGGAAGATGCGGGCGACTTTTTGGTTTGGATTAGCGTCATGCTATGAGCGAGGCCGACTCTTTTACGACGCTTTGTCTGAGGTCACCACCTCGCGGTGTGTTAAGGCATTGACAAAATTCAACTTATATTGACGGGTGGAACGGACGCGTAGCGCGTTGCAGGTTCTCATCGCGGAGGCCACAGTAATGACGAATTACTTTTGTACCGCTTCGTCCGCCAATACGTGCGTTCATGCTCCAAGTGTCAGCGCCGGAAGAGCCCCCCACGTATAGTCACTGGACCGCTCCAGCCGTTGCCTTGTCCCTCCCGGCCTTTTGATCGCAACGGAATTGATTTGTACGGCCCCCTTCCGTAAACACCAGATGGGAACCGCTGGGTGATCGGAGCTATCGATCATCTGACACGCTATGCTGAGACTGCCGCGCTGCCAGAGGCCACATCACGTGAAGTCGGCTTATTCATACTTCACCAGCTTGTTCTTCGCCACGGCGCGCCTCGCGAGCTACTCAGCGACCGCGGACGCACGTTCCTCTCTGATGCCGTACAAGCCCTCCTCCGTGAATGCAACGTTGTCCACCGGACAACCAGCGCATACCATGCACAAACCAACGGAATGACTGAGCGCTTTAACCGCACACTAGGCGACATGCTGTCCATGTACGTCTCCGCGGACCACACCAACTGGGACCGCATACTACCCTTTGTTACGTACGCTTACAATAGCGCCACTCAATATACGACAGGATTTTCTCCCTTCTTTCTTCTTCACGGCCGCGAACCTTCCTCATTTATGGACACCATTCTTCTGTACCGCCCGGACGCTTCAGAGTCCACAACTCTATCTGAAGTCGCCACCTACGCCGAGGAATGCAGGCAGCTCGCACGTTCCTTAACCGCACAAGACCAAGCACGCCAAAAGGACCGCCATGACGCCAACCTGCCTCCCCAGTCATATTCGCCTGGAGCATTGGTGTGGCTTCGCGTTCCCTCCTCTGCGCCTGGCCTTTCCACAAAGCTACTGCAGAGGTATGAAGGCCCCTACCGCGTCCTAAGTCAAGCCTCTCCCGTCAACTATGTTGTCGAGCCCGTTCAACCATCCGCAGACCGGCGCCGCCGTGGCCGCGAGATTGTTCACGTCGACCGACTGAAGCCGCACTACGACCCACCAGTCGTCCCTGTTCCTTAAGTCGCCAGGATGGCTCCTTTTCTGCGGGGGAGTGATTTGTAGAATGCATAGGGCGCAAGCAGGGGCGCCAGTGGAAGACGAAGACGAGGACGGTTGTTGGTGCTCGTGCTTGCTCCGTTTCGGACTGCCGGTCGCTGAACCTGTGCTGTTTATTCATTAAACGCTCCACGGACTCAACGCTAAACGCGTACCATCACTTTACCGCTTCCAGAGGGCAACACCACCCCGCCGACCGGGAGAGTGGTAGATATAAAAGGCGCGTTTGTAAAGCTTCTAGAGTATGTGACCATGGCGTAGCGGATAGCGTGCCCGGCATCTGTTGTTGCGGACCGAGCGGTCGCGGGTTCGATGCCCGTTGATGGAACTTTCTTTCTTTGCCATCTGATCGCGTATATTTTTTCGACGTCATTTCCTTGACGGAAATACGTCACTGAAGTCTTGGTGGACCCCGGCATAAAACACTTTCGTGTTAAAAAAATTCGGCAGATCCCACGCACTGTGGGAATCGATGTAATGCAAAGCAGCCAACAAAGAGCTGCATACATCGCCTTGTTTGTCTTTGAGCCAATTGAAATCATTCATGCCATGGCGTCTAGTCCACCATATATCGCACGTTTGCCATACACGCATGCATGCACAATCTAGTATACACCATGCCAATGAAACGCATATTCTGGTACATACAATGCATGACCTGTCGTTTATGTTCATCACGCACTCGTGTCACGCCATACCAATTTTGGTATATATCCAGTTAACAAAACGGCCGGAAGCGCACCATGACAGTGGCATGTAAATCATACCGTACATGACATGCATAACATGATTCGCATCTTAAGACCTTTCATTTATGTTCGTCCTACAGTCACACCGCGCAATACAAATTTTGGTCTATATCAAACGAGCGAAATGGCCGCGAATGCACTATGAGTGTAGCATGTAAATAATGCCATGCATGACATGCATATCATGGTTTTTCATGTTACCACCTGTCAGGAATGTTCATCACACAGTCACATGGCGCAATACCAGTTTTGGTGTATATCAAGCTAGCGAAACGGCCGCGAATGCACCATGAGCGTGGCATGTAAATCATGACATACATGGCATGCATGTCATGGTTTTCATGTTACCACCTGTTATTCGTGCTCTTCATAGAGTCACATCGCGCAATACCAATTTTGGTGCATATCAATCTAGCGAAACGGCCACGAGTGCGCCATGAGCATGGCATGTAAATCATGTCGTACATGTCATGCATGCCATGATTTTTATGTTAACACCTTTCATTTACGTTTGTCATACAGTTGCTTCGCGTGATACCAATTTTGGTGTATATCAAGCCAGCGAAACGGCCGCGAATGCACCATGAGCGTTGCATGTAAATCATGACATACATGACATCATGTCACGGTTTTCCTGTTACCACCTATTATTCATGTTCGTCATACAGTCGCGTCGCGCAAGACCAATTATGGTATATATCAAGCTAGGAAAACGGCCGCGAATGTATCATGAGTGTGGCTTGCAAGTCATGTCGTACATGACCTGCATGTCATGATTTCCGTGTTACCACCTCTCATTTACGTTCGTCATGCAGTCGCGTCGCGCAATACCAATTTTGGTCTATATCAAGCAAGCGAAACGGCCACGAGTGCGCCATGAGCATTGCGCGTAAATCATGTCGTACATGTCATGCATGTCATGATTTTTATGTTACCACGTCTCATTTACGTTCGTCATACAGCCGCTGCGCGCAATACCAATTTTGGTGTGTATCAATCTACTGAAACGACCACTAGCGCACCATGAGCGTGGCATGTAAATCAGGTCGTACATGACTTGCATGTCATGATTTTCATGTTACCCCCTCTCACTTACGTTCATCATACGGTCATGTAGCGCAACTTGATCATGCAAGCGAAACGGCCGCCAATGCACCATGAGCGTGGCATGTAAATCATGACATACATGTCATGGATGTCATGGTTTTCATGCTACCACCTGTTTATTCATGTTCTTCATACAGTCACATCGCACAATACTGATTTTGGTGTATATCAATCTAGCGAAACGACCGCGAGTGCGCCATGAGTGTGGCATGTAAATCATGTCGTACATGACATGCATGTCAGGATTTTCATGTTACGACGTGTCAGTTATGTTCGTCATACAGAAATGTCACGTCATACCAGTTTTCGTATATATCCCTTCATTTACACGGCCGCGAGCGCCCAGAGACCATGTCATGTAAATCATGCTGCACATGACATGCGCGTCATGATTTGCCTGTTAGGACCTGTCATTATGTTCGTAATGAATTCTTGTCACGCCGTACCAATTTTGGTGTATATGAAATTAACGGAACGGCCGCAAGAGCCTAAGGCCGTGGAATATAAATCAAGCTGTTCATGACATGCGTGTCCTGATTTTCATGATATGAACTGTCATTTATGTTTGTAATAAGGCCATGTCATGATACACGAATTTTGGTATACATCCTATTAACGAAACGGCCAGGAGAGCACAAAGTCGTAGGCGGCTAGATAGATAGATAGATACGCTCAAAGTCGCAGAAGTTCGCTAACAAATGCTTCGCATTTAAAATACTCACTGTGTCCCTCATGCATTCACCTAAGGCGACTGAAAGGCGAAAGCCATCTTCTTCTGTTTCTTCCCAGTCAATGTATAGAATATCTCCTGCTTCCCTCCGAGATATTTCTGCACGTAACGTGGTTTTCTTACTGCCGCAAGGATCGGAGGCACTGCAAGTTTTCTGCGCCTCTGCTGGTTGTGCACTGCATCCGCGATCGGCACAATTTGACCAAGCGAAGATGTAATATGACGACGTCACGTTACGAGGCGTCACGATGATGTCTAAACACTTTATGATATGTGGCGTAATATGATGACGTCATCACGTAATGATGATTTCTGGCATCACTCGTGTTGATGCTGCCGACGCGAGACGCCACCGACGGTCATTTTTCGCGTTTGATGAAGCATCTAACGCTTTCGCCTTAATACACTGTTCGGCTGTCTTTCTGTGAAATTCCAGCAGCCGCTGGTGTTCGGGAGAGGTGGCTTGAAGGAATTAGGCGGGATAATTGGTCTCCCAATACATCTTCAAACTACACTAGAATACGTAGCCGTCATTTACGACCCGATGATTTCCTATAGTCGGTGACAAGCTAAGAATAAAAATTGGCCGCGTATCTGCGTGCTTCGCTGCAAATGTCGTGTAAAGACGATAGAAGAGGCGCTGTGTGAGATATGGACGCCATCTGGCAATATGTCGGGAAACATGAGTGCTGTGTTGCGTGCTGGTAGTCCCGGCGCAGCAGCAGGCGAAGACCGGCGGTGACCAACGCGACCGGCGGGGACGCCAGCCAGCCCGAAAACGCGGTTTGGCGCGAAGCGCTGAAGCAGAGAAACGTCCGCACTCAACGAGTACTCTCCACACACTCTTTTATTTACACCTCGCCTGGGTAAAACAGGAACGCCAGAGCGGCGCCCACAACCAGCAGCCTGAAGGCCGCCCACAACGCTGCTTTTTCATTTTTTAAATATTTTTTTTCACCTTTTTGGCCTTCTCAAAACTAAAGTTTTTCAACACCAACCCATGGCATTCATACAGTGCAATACAGAACCGAAACCGAAACACAACAATGAGCTCGTGTGAAGGGCACGGAGGAAGGCAAATTTCAGCGCAGTCGCATTTTCAGCTTTGTTGAAACAGCGCTCACTAGACGACGACGAAGTAAAAGAAGGCGTTGTCGGAACGACCACCCGTGCTTTTTGGTTCTGGTGGATTGACTAAGATTCGAGTGCTAGTAGCGGTTTTCCTTTGCATACTTGCGGATTCACTGATAAGTTCTAAAATCGTCAGCTGAGGCCGATGTCTAAAAACTCCCCTGGCAGGGGTTTCTCCCCTTGGACGGCATCTCTCCCACCTAACGACCTCCCTTTGGATTTTTTCTCTCGCAGCGGAGTCACAAGCATCCCGGTGGCCTTGGTACCATCTAGCGGAGGCTCGATTCGTCTGAACAACCCTCAGGCTATCCAGGAATCGCTACATGCTGCCACTCCCTTGTACCAGACGATAACGGATGTGAGACAGTTCGGTCGAGGAGGTATCGTGTGTAGATCGCCAGACCAGAACTGTGTTGCTGATTTGCTCAGGTGTTCCACATTTGCGAGAACTCCGGTGACTGCATTCATTCCTGCTCACCTAGCTTGCACCAAGGGAATTGTAAGAGGTGTCGATTCCAGTCTAACTCCTCAGCAAACACTGGAGAAACTAGCGGCAGCTGGCGTTATTGCAGTTTACCGATTAATAGACTAGTTGACAATACCAGGGTGCCTACTGAGTCAGTTATTGCCACTTTTGCGGGAACAACATGCCCTTCCGAGATTAAGATATGGCCACTCGTATTCAGAGTAGATCAGCTAGCTCCGCGCCCTCTTCAGTGTCATAATTGCTGGCGATTTGGTCACAGTGTCGGCGGGTGTAAATCGGGCCAGCGTTGCTGCAAATGTGGAGAAGACCATGCCCAAAAAGACTGCATTTCAAAAGATGAGCGTTGTTGCCTATGTGGTGGAGACCATACCGCTGATTTTCCCAACTGTTCAGCTCGCGCCCAGGAAGTACAGATTCTGGAAATAATAGAAAAACGGCGATGTTCTAGGAGAGAAGCAATCATCACTGTGAAAGAAAGGGCATTTGGTTATGCAGGAGTTGCTTCTAAACATAATACTGTCTCAGAACAATCCCTCACTTCAATTATTGAAGCAGCTGTGCAGAAAGCAGTAGCGAAGGCTATGGACCAGCTATTGGCGAACCTGGGAGACAGCATTTCACAGGCTATTTCAGAAAAAATGAATACCGCCATGCAAACTGCTGGTCAGTGCTCTGTAACATCTTTGACTACTAAACCTACACAGCGTACCAATGAGGAATCGTTAGGTACTGGTCGGTTGCCACAAGATTGGAAAGTAGCAAATGTAGTCCCAATTCACAAAGGAGGTTCCAAGAAAGACGTCGCGAATTATAGACCTATTTCGCTTACATCGATATCCTGCAAGATTATTGAACATATAATATACAAGGCTATAATGAAGCATTTATTAGATCACAATTTATTAACAAAGAAACAACACGGTTTTCGGAAAGGTTTTTCATGTACAACGCAGCTTCTTGAGTTTTTTAACGACCTAGCATCAGAAATAGACTTGGGTGGGCAAACAGACTGCATTTTTCTCGATTACAGCAAGGCCTTTGACACTGTTTCCCATCCTCTGCTTCTTGGAAAAGTACGAGCGCTAAATATAGACAAAAAAATTCTTCATTGGATTGAAAATTACTTGTTTCAACGCCGCCAATGTGTTGTTTTAAATGGCATTAAATCGGGTTTTCTTGAAGTCACATCCGGCGTCACCCAGGGGTCTGTGCTGGGGCCTCTATTATTTATCATTTTTATTAATGACATTAATGTGGGCATAGGCTCCAATATTCGGCTATTTGCAGATGATTGCGTTATTTACAGAAAAATTCGAAATGAACATGATGTCAGTGAATTACAGGCTGACCTTGAACGTATTTATCAATGGTGTCTTAAGTGGCAAATGAATTTAAACACTAACAAGTGCGTCCATATGTGTTTTTCAAAGAAGAAAAAAATAATTAATGCTAACTATTATTTAAGGGGAAACACTTTAGATAGAAAATGTAGGTACAAATATTTGGGTGTATTATTGTCGCACGATTGTTCCTGGAATGCACATGTGGATTATGTGGTTGCTAAGGCTGCGGTGGCTTTGAACTATATCCAAAGGAACTTGAGATGTGCAGATTATCAGCTTAGGAACACGGCTTACCTCACCTGTATTCGACCAATTTTAGAATATGCTTGTACTCTTTGGGACCCGTCACAAGTAGGCTTGATTAATAAATTAGAAAAAATTCAAAACAGAGCAGCCAGGTTTGTCCTGAGTCGGTATGGAAGAAATCACAGTTGCACCGAAAT
The DNA here is from genome assembly GCF_013339695.2 of Rhipicephalus sanguineus. Classification (NCBI taxonomy): domain Eukaryota; kingdom Metazoa; phylum Arthropoda; class Arachnida; order Ixodida; family Ixodidae; genus Rhipicephalus; species Rhipicephalus sanguineus. Next base: position 201,487,050 of record NC_051179.1, read on the forward strand.
GAAAAAAGAATTAAACTGGGAGTTACTTTCATCACGACGTAAAAAACTACGTTTGAAGTTGTTATATCAGATATTTCATAATAAAACAGGAATTGAGAGAGACACTTACCTAAAACAGCCAGAGTACATATCTGAACGTATCGATCATATACACAAAATAAGGCCATACCGGGCCAGGACGAACCTGTACGCGAATTCATTTTTTGTGAAAACCATTAACGAGTGGAATGGTTTGATGTCTGAGCAAGTGCGCAGTAAAAATGAAGATGTGTTTTTTCAATGTTTGTAACCCCCCTGCTGTAACGCCTCCGGGCAAAGTGGGGTTATGTATGAATAAAGAATAAAGAATAAAGAATACATTGTCAGTCAAGAGGGGTTCCTCAGGGAGCAGTCACCTCGCCTCTCCTCTTTAATGTATTGCTGAGCAATATTCCCAGCCATGATGGTGTATACACATACGTATATGCAGACGACATAGCATTTTTTGCGTCTGACTCTGATATACATTCCCTATATACTCGTTTACAAACGTATATGTACGCCATTGAAAATTGGTTAGAGGCTATCCATTTATGTCTCAATGTTTCAAAGAGCTCAGTTATAGTTTTCCCTTTGGATAACCCAGTTAATATAACACTAACATGCAACCTGCAGAACATACCACAAGTGGACTCGGTAAAATATCTGGGAATAATTTATGATACTCGTCTCCTCTGGCAAACACATATTGAATACATAACAAAGAAAGGAGTACGAGCGCTAGGAGTTTTACGAAGACTTTGCAACAGTCGATCGGGGATGCGAAGAGGCACACTAATTATGATATACAAAATGTATGTACGCCCAGTATTAGAATTCGGATTTGTTTTATATGCGGGTGCACCAGCTTATAAATTGCGTCCACTTGTACTGCTGGAAAGGGAGGCCCTAAGGTTATGCCTCGGACTCCCGAAATTCGTAGCCAATAATGTCCTGTACTTAGAGGCAAGATTGCCCTCTCTTTTGTGAAGATTTAGGATACTAACGGTACAAACTTTTCTAAAGATGTATTAATATCCTATAAAACTAAAAATTATTTTCAGGTCTCACCCAGCGTTATTTTTTCAGTCTTACTGGCCTCGGTTTCATACACCACAGGTGGGTTACGTACAAGCACTTATTGGACCCTTAGATGTTAAACTGAGTGAAGTTCCTTCCATTGACAAGGAAAGGCACAACCTTAAAATCATTTTTGACAATATATATCCAAATCATGCCAAAAATTTGCCTTACCAGATATTAAACGGCCTACTACAAAGGCATTTAGAGGGGATACATACGACAAATATCATAGTTACAGATGCCTCACAATCCGAAGAAAAATCTGGCATTGGTATTTTCTCTGAGACCTTCAACTGGTCATTTTCTTTAAGACTTCCCGATTTCTTATCAGTATTTTCGGCGGAATTTCTAGCGGTAATTATGGCTTTACGAAAGCTGACCCCATCAACATCAAGAGTTGCAATAATTACAGATTCATTATCTTTGTGTTCAGCACTCGCTGCAAATAGCGAATCTCAATTATCACGTACGTTCCATTTTCTTGTTCCCACCCACGTAACTTTAATTAGATTAATCTGGGTACCGGGACACAAAGGGATAAAAATGAATGAAATGGCGGACTCTCTAGCGAAAGCTGCTCTCAGTGGTCCCATATTCTCAATTATTCCCATAACAGCACTCCTAATTCGTGACAGATTTAGAAGGCGTGCCATAATTCAAGACTCCGGCAAAACATTAATCACTCATCTAAACGAATACCGACACCTCTTGTTCCCTTGGCCTAGGAATTTCTGCTCAACAAGAAAAGAAGAAGTTATTTTTACTAAATTACGATGTCGCGTTCCAAAACTAAACTTTATATGCATAGATCTGGTCTGGCTCCCTCCCCTCTTTGCTCGTTTTGTAACCAGGACGAAACAGTTGAACATTATTTCTTATCATGTAACCGTTTCAGTTTACTAAGGAAAAATATTCTCATAGCAGCGTTTAATCGAATTCGATTGGATTTCATTACTTCTAATATTCTATCCTTGGCAGCCTCCTCATTAGGACATTGTCACCGGGATGTCTGTTCCGCTGTACAAAAATTCTTAATTGAATCAGGGCGGTTTTAACTCTGAATTTAAATTAGCATTATGCATTTTTTCTAACTACTCTATAATTCATTGGTCATAGAAATCATATGTGGCCACTTCTACTTTAAATTAATCGTTTCTTGGCCAATCCCCCAGAGTGGGTGTGAGCCATGCATAAAGGAAATCATCATCATCATCATTAACAGGCAGCGCCTGTCCTGTGCCTTCTTTTACTTCGTCGTCGTCTAGTGAGCGCTGTTTCAACAAAGATGAACGCATACCAACTCGCTCAAGCTTCCATTCTTATGCATTTTCAGCGCAGCTTAAGAAACTAGGGTCCTTAAAATTACGTGTGTATGCATTTTCTATTAAAGGAACACGCCACCTGATACTTACCTAGTGATGTTGCACCTCAGATATTCATGATATTTACTTTTTGATCGACAACGTTCACAAGTATGAACAGCCGTACCAGTTCAAGACGGCTGGCCCTTGGGCAAGTGGTTCAACTTTGGCCGAGTGGCTGAATCGAGGGACGTGCCGACAAACAGAAAGACAGACAGAAAGACAGACAGACCAAAATTTCTGCGTTTAAGTTCCCCAAGAAAGACTATCGTCTTTAAAAAGTAAACTGTACCGCTGTCCATTTCTATTATGCGCGTCCAACTACGGCCGGTCTTTACCATGACGTAACGGTTAAGACGAACCAATGAAAACTACAAGATGGCGCCGTTCGCGACGAGAGGCGAGGTACCGCTGCACCGATACCGAGATCCATCAATTCGAATTTCCTGCGGTGTGTTTCTTCCAGAAGAAGCTCTTTCCTACTGTTATCCGCACGTACCGAGCATTATCCTCACCGGTCGTCATTCAAGGCAGTAGAAACTTGTGACTGTGCCGCGTTTGAAGTGCACCGAAGCGGCAGCAGCTCGGAGTGTTTTACAACGCTTCAGCGCGTTCCGTCGTTTCGGCAGCGTCAAGTTGCAACACGGCGTGTGTTCCCTCCATCGCTTGGATACACCAAGCACATCGCCTGAGGGTCACCACATCGGCGATTGTCGTCGCGTTCATTCTTGTGCATTGAGGTGAAGGTGAAGTCGGAATGTGCGCGTCTGTGTACGATTTACCGCCCGCGAAAGCCATGGCATTAGCGTTGCCACATGTGCGTGTGTGTTTGTGTTACTTGGAGCTCACAACGTGGGAATCTTGGTGATCTATTGTGATATGCGCCGTGCGTGCTGTGCGCCTCTATAAGTGACGTATGTGCGGACGAAGCGTGAAAGCGACCAACATAGCCCGTTAGCGCAACGCAATGCGAAAGTAAACAAACCAGGTGTGGAGAATATGCAGTGGTGTGTGTATTGTGATTATGTGACGTGTGCCTATTGGCGCAATTGCGTCGGCTTAACGGAATTCAGTTGCACCAGCCCAGAATGGTGTGCTAGGTTGAAGTGCCCGTCGCGTAAGTATCGCGCTCGATGCACGAACGCCTTGCAATGAGAAACGCCGTGCGAGGTAATCGTTGTCTACAAACCGTCAAACGATGCGCTCGATGTGACATATCGATTTCATGGATCGTGATCTTAACTGAAGTAACGCCGCTTAAACTATTATTGAGTGAAAAAAAAGCTTTGGTTTTTAATGGCGTTGCAATATACTTCACGATATCATATTTGAAATTCTTGTTTTTGTCTAACGTGCTTTTTTTGCATTTCGCGTGTATTGTGTGCATGTATTACGCAGCGATAATTTGTTTAAATTAAACTCGTGAAGCTTATAGTGCATAGACGCCTTTTTAAGCACTTATCCGTTCTTGTGAAGACTCAACCCCTCTCTATGCTTCAAGAACAGAGGGGGGAGCGGGACAGGTGGGGCGTGACAATACACGAAAGCGATGTACTTACTGATTGTGTCAACCGATATTATCTATATAGACATCTATATGTTTTCCTTCATTTTTTTCTTCGAGCATGCTCGAAGAAACCAAAACGTGCATGCATGCACGTTTTGGTTTCTGTCCGAGTGTATATGTGTGGTCTTTTGGCTACTGATTTTTTTATTTCTACATTTTTTTTATTATTTACTTTTTCTCTCTCTCGACCTGCTCGGAGGACGATGCTGTAAAAGCGCATCGAAGCCTCGTAAATTTTGCCTTGATAAAGATCGGTCTCCGATCGAAACGTTGACAAATAAACTGTCTGTTGAGAAGCGTGTATCCCTTTCATATTTGTCTTACGGCAACCGATGACACCCTCTTCACAATCTACCTGTATATATATATATATATATATATATATATATATGCACAGACACACACCTATATAGAAGGCAGGGGCCCCTCTTCCAGCAAAAGTGGGCCCCCATGCTGTAATGCCCACTGGTGCGACGCAGGTATGTGATAAATAATTAATTAATTAAAAACTTGAACGTTCAAGGGCTTAAGGGGCAGTGCCAGTGCAAGTTGTCGAAGCGAGAAACAATCCCACGTAAAGCTTTTAGTCAACTCCAATTGAGCCGCATACATCTCCTTGGCGTGAAAGTAACGGCAACGCATGCAATGACCCCCACAGTTAAACGCCATGTGTGCTACACGCTTTTATTTCGTTGAAACAAGACGTCAAATGAAGTCTTGGCGTTTTCCTTAAATACGATGACAAGCACGGCGACTACAGAGGCAAATGCGGTGTTTACGGCAACACAAGAGTTGAAATTCCCAAAGGAAATCTCGGACCACTTCGCCGTACTTCGCTTTGAGTCATAATTGCCATAGTTACAGCAGACAGTGAAGAAACCTGGCGGCGAAAGTATCGCAAAAAATTACAAACGACCTTATGTCGTTTGTAATGTCGCTGTTTTGTTCTGTGAAACCGTAAAATAACGATTCCTTTATTTTAAGTTTTATGTTACATCTGGCATTCTTTGTTTTAGCGCCATAATAGGTACTGCTCAGAAACATCACCTTTGAGATGTACATTACTTCTTCGTATAGACTCCGAGATGACCTTGGCGGGGGGTGCGATTTAAACAACAGAGATATTGTTATGCTGACGCTGAACTCCGTGCCTTCACAATTTATTTTATCTAGCTTTGCTTTCTTTATTTCAATATCACTGCAGTATCGCAAAATAAGGTTTATATGCGTGAAAGTGATTGCCATTGTTTAGGAACTACTTCCTTTGTAGCGCGGAGGCATGCAAAATATGAGCAATGCGGCCTCGTGGGCGGAGCTTATATTTATTCTTAGGCTGTCACCGACTATAGAATATAACAAGCGGTGCCTCAAGAAGGATGCAGTAGCGTTGGTCTTTGTAGACTACCCTTCACGTTTGCAGCCCAAGGTAACAACACCAAGCGTGGCAAGTATCACGAAACGGAACCGTGCTGCGTCCGAACAGTCAACGAATGAATGTACCAGTAGAAACGCTGCCTCGCGATCCCCGGCGTGTGCAACGCTGACAATAGGTCCCGACTTAGGTAGCACAAAACGGATAATTGACGTTTTATAAACGTTTATCCGAGACGATAAAAACGTTTAGAGAACGTCACGGAATAGAAACTAAAGGACTAGAAAACGTTTTATATCTCGTCTAATGTCCGGCTAGAATCCGTTTTTAAGACCATCTAGAAAACGTTTTTAAGACGATCTAGAAAACGTTTTAAAAACGTCGCAAAAAATCCCATTTTTAAAATAAAAATATCCCATTGCATCGTCTTTGAAAAGACGTTTTCTAAACGTTTTAAGACGTCATGCGGGATCTCTTTTCTCTTAGCTGTTTTGTTTTTGCGCATGCAATTATAATAGTGCACGTTTTTAGGAAGCCCTCTCTGTTATAGTAATTACAGTTACTTTATTATGTAATTACTATTACCGAGTGAGAGCTCAGTCGATTCACAGACAAAAGTGGTCATGTCATAATTTATTATGTAAAACAGCAACGACTCCTGTACAGCATAGAAACGTAAAAACCACGAAATGAAATATAGCATGCGACTATATAATATTATTCAGATGCGGCAAAAGAGCGCAAAATATCGCGGTAATTAAAGTGCAGCTATATAGTATCCAACCTTCAAGAACACTTATTCTTGCACGACTCATCATTCGCAAAATTGTTGTCAAACAACTGACAGTGCAATATGACAAAATTTAGGATCTGGCACAGCCATTCTGCAATATGTAAGCGTCGTCGCATTAGCTTCACTTAAACAAACGCAAGGGTGAAGTGAAGAGAAATTGTCGAAAAGGGAATGTCGCTGAAACCAACGACTCGACAAGGGGACTTGTTTCCGTCAGGCAGGGGCGTAGCCAGAAATTTTTTTGGTGGTGGTGGGGGGGGGGGGGGGCTCAACCATACTTGATGTATGTTCGTGCGTGCGTTTGTATGTGTGCGTGTATATAAACGCGAGCAAAACTGAAAATTTTCGGGGGGGGGGGGGTTGAAACCACCATCCCCCCTCCCCTTGTCTACGCCCCTGCCATCAGGGCCCTGACGAAGACAAGCATTCATGATGAAACATTTCCTCAACGCTTCATCTTCCGCTGAACTTTTTTCTTGTAGGAAGGAGAGAGAGAGAAGGCACAGAGGATAGGCAGGGAGGTTAACTAGCGTCCAGTTTGCTACCCTACTCATGGGAGGAGAATGAGGGAGTATAAATAGAGAGAAAGAGACACATTTCACAACACACACACAGAGGAGTACATCACAGGTGGTCACTCAATTTTGTTGCCTTGAAGTACTGCAGGAGGGCTCGTGTGGTTTTCTGGGCTGATGTGCTATGAAGACAGGCTCCCAAGATCTTTCCTTCGGGAAAAGGCCAACCGTCAAGTCTCCTGAAGGCACACTGGCACACTGGAGAGTCCGGCGATGTGTTTGAAATAGCATACAGCGGCACAAATGATGATCGATAGTCACTACACAGTTGCAGTTATCGCACATTGATAAATCTGTCCTACCAATCCGATAGGTGAATGAGTTAGAAGACGCTACACTGAGCCACAGCCAACACAGCAACACAACAAAAAGACGTGGACAGTAGAAGTGGACAGGACAGCGCTTACTCCTGTCCACTTCTACTGTCCACGTTTTTTTTTCAGTGCGCTTCAACCTAATTTTCCAAACATGAACGTAAACCAACAGGCGCAACTCACCATCTCGCTCCAACACAGCATTCTAAGCAAGAAAGGAGGCATGAATCAAGCATCTGGTGTGTGTCTCCCTTCGTTTCAGAACAATCGTTCAGTAGCGCTATTTAAGACCACAGTTAGTGGAAATCGACTCCAATGTGTTGAAATCACTAATAACAAAACCAAACTGCAAAATAATATTTGCCCCACCCAGCCAAGAATGCGTAATGAAAAAACAACGTAAATTGCTACCAAAATCACTGTTGCTGAACTGTATTGCTCAGAAAATGAAACTTTTAGGAACGTTCCTACTCTGTTGGAACATTTCTCACTGAAAAAATAATGACAAAAAACTCTGGCATCATTACAGAAGTAAGACTAGACATTGGGAAGAAAAGGCGCCATTTTAGACATTAGCTGAAAATATTTGTGGATGCAGCATCCGTGTTTCAAACGGTGCCCACTAAGGAAGTAACGGTTTCAGGCTTCGAAATGCAGCGTACAAAACTTATCACAGAAATCATGGTCTGACATCCCTAGAGAACACGCAGTTAAGCTTAAATGTGCCATGTCTAGCAGAAAATATGAACACTGTAAATTACAGCGACATAGAACAAAAAGTACAACTAAACCAGCGGTAGCGCGAAAACAAAATGTATGAACAGAAAACTAATTGAAACGACCACAAAAATTCCAATGAATGAGCCACTTACAAAAATGAATAAATAAAAATTAAGAATATGAAAATACCAGCCTGATAAAAAAAACATCTTTCTTTTATGATGCCCAGTATGAGAAAATGTTAGGCTAGAAGAGCAAATTAACATAATGATAAGACATATCAGCTAAATAAATTGGGATTCTTCCCCATTTTTTACTCGAAAAGCCCACAGCTGTAAACTCAGGATTGTCAGAGGCAGATCAGGGCATTGCACTTAGTATATCACATTGCTCAGTGTCAAAATATCACAATGTGTGGCAAGTCAGTCTGAACACATGGCTTCATGACAGGTACTTGATGGAAATCACTAGGCACATCCGGAAGTCTGCAAAGAACACTACAAACGGCATACACACGAATGTTGTTGTGCCATTAGCAGCACGGGGCAGCGTTCTACGTCAAATGTATTTTAGCACAATAGCCCCAGTGCGGTTTCTTGAAGATGCCGACAAACACGCTCAACAAGGTTAGCTGCTTTACAAACTGTGACCTTTTCTTTTTGAAAGTTTCCAAGGAAAAGAGAAAAATGTCAATCTCTTGACATCCATCTTTTTTCTTACTAAAACCTGTCAGTCAGCCCATCAAAAAGAAGAAAGTAATAATTTAGTTGGTGTAGCCTTTGTTTCTAAACATCTAGGGCAAGTACCATCTGCAATAAATAGGAGAAAAGATCATTTCAGTATTTCTTATTATGCCTATAGGACGGTGTGAAAAGATGAAAACTCGATAACACCGTACGGCGACAGAGAGCGAGTCTGCTATATTTAACCAGGCACAAGAGACGCGCAAGAGAACCTCTTCGTTCTGCTAAGAGCTGCAGACTTTACCGAGAAAGGAGGAGGTTAACAGAGTAGGGGAGACAAATCCCAAGTCCGAAAGCGCATAGAGATAGTCAAGGCAGCACCTAGAAAAAATGCCGAACTCCTCCCCGTGAAATGCGTCTTTGACTCTCATGCCCTCAGAAATTCGCAACAGAAAAGCGTGCCCAGCCTCTCGTTACATGCAGCTAGTACTGTGGAATAAACCATGAACCAGTACGCTGTCGCTGCAAAGATTCTCTCATCCACAAACTTCAGTGACACAATAAAACAGGTAGCACATGGCGTAACTTCCAACAATGCAGTTTTAAAATTGGGTGCGCGAAGCTCTGCGTTCGTTCATCGCCAGTGCGCATGCATGATGCGCTACGTACGCAACAAACGCTATCTGCGTATCCCATTGTAAAACTGGCTACTCCGCATGCGTCGTACATCATCCTCTTGCGTACTCACGTTAAGTGGCGGAAATAGCATATGCGCCCAACGAACGCTATCTTTGCGTACCCTATTCTAAAACTGCTTCTTACGCGGCACACGTAGCTTAAGCTAATGTGTATCTTGAAATTACCTCATCAAGCGGCCAAGAAAAGACAGTAATTTTACTGAAATTAGGTTAACAAATATAAATACGGTTTTCGCTCATGTTCGTTCGAGCATGAACGGAAACCATGACGTGCATTTACGTTTAGACAGCTTTATCATATGTGCTGAATAAATTCCGCAGTAACGTACTGCTGAAACATGTCGCACATGCAGCCCGTGATGCAATGGAACACGCTTTTTCATTTGCCATAGTTCTCAAATACTGAGCGCAAATGCAGTAAGAATGAACTTACCTTCAAAAATGAGAAAAGCCCGTGGTTTACAGTATCCGCGAATCCACAGAAAACTAATCGCACATCAAAGTAACCACGCCTGTCCCTCGAGCATAGAAGAAAGGAAGTTGCGAGAGCGTCCCGCGCGCAAGCTGATGAGTCAATTTTTCCGCAGAGAATCTTACGGGACTCTAACCGTCAGTCAGCGTAACAGTCGCTCCACAGAGACATACTAGCATTCGGGTCCACAAGTTTAACACGCAGCGAAGTAGTTTCTTCACAGCTGCGTTTATAACCTCCACGAACCACGACACAAGCACGAAATATAGCAAAAAGTGTATGACCGGTGAGCTCGACCGCCCATGCAAAATCGGCGAGCTTAACTGACATTGCAGAAGCAACGGCCACGCGGATGGATACAGTCAGCGCTAAGGCCTTCGTGCGGAAGTTAGACGGTTATCGCTGCGAGTAAATTACAGTAAATGACGTAAAGTTTACTGGTTAAGGAACTTTGAAGTCTTCATTATTGCTGATGGAATGTAGACACTACATGCCTTTATCCTTTTGCGCGTTACTTCCTTTATCGCAATGAGAGATGGCGTGCGCAGGCTCGAGTTCAAATTTCAATTCGCGGTGGTTCATGCATGCCCATGCATGCATGGGCCAAGTGGCGCGCGGTCCGCTGCTGGGCGACAAAACGTCTTATGAAGTGCGTCTTCTAGACGTCACGAACAAGACGTTTTTAAAACATCGAAATTGGTTTAGGATCGAGCAAACGTCTCGAAATATACGTTCCAGACCAAAATGGTCTTAAAAAATACGTTTTCTAGACGTTATCAAAAACGGATATAATACGGATCTTCTGTGACGTTTCTAAAACGTCGAAATTGGTTTAGAATCGAATAAACGTCTTCAAATATACTTTGCAGACCGAAATGGTCTTAAAAAATACGTTTTCTATCCGTTATCAAAAACGGATATAATACGGATTTTCTGTGACGTTTTTAAAACGTCGAAATTGGTTTAGAATCGAACAAACGTCTTGAAATATACGTTCCAGACGAAAATGGCCTTAAAAAATGCGTTTTCTAGACGTTATCAAAAACGGATGTAATACGGATTTTCTATGACGTTTTTAAAACGTCGAAATTGGTTTAGAATCCGTTTTATCCGTTTCATTCCTAAAAAAAAAAACGTTTTCTAGACCATGTGTGCTACCTGGGGAAGCTGAAGAATCGGAGCCCATGAACACCACATGCGCTACCGGCGAAACACCCGACAATCATCATGTACAGTCTCACAATTAATGCGTGCACAAGGCTAAGCAGGCTGCCCCATGCGACAAAAGTGTCGAGGTAGACCGCCTCTACTTTGCTCACTACCGAAATGGTCAAATGAAAGAGAAAAGAAAGAGAGCTGAGGAGCCAGATACTGAGGCTACAACAATCCGTCGACAAATACAAAGGCGAGCTCAAGCAACTGACAGCAGGCCGCATTTTTCACGCCTATGACATTGGTTCAAGTTGAGAGTCGGCACTATGGTTTTAGACTTGAAGAGCGACTGTATACATACATTGGCCAGTTTTAGAGAAAGCGCACCGCATATGCAGGTGTTCTTTGTTTTTCGTACGACCACGATTTCATTGCTTTAAGCTCTCAAATGGTGGAATCACCTCGCAGAGTTCCTCATTTTCTGGCACCAGCTATTGCTTTCTTTCGGTGGCAACAAACGTATTTTTCAAAAGCTTTACGAAGGGAACGGGTAATCACGTATACGCCTGGAATTAGTCTAGTAACAGTTCGCGCTATTTAGTGCACGGACTCCAGGCTTGCGTATGATGTGCTACACAAGTGGACGGCAGTATGCACCAGGGAACATTACTAACATACTACCTAATAACATAGATGCTGCTACAGACAACCTACCACTACTAATGCTACTACTAATACTATAACTACTACCACCACCACTACTACTACTACTACTACTACTACTACTACTACTACTACTACTACTACTGCGTTGACGACGACCATAGGCGTGCGCAGGGGGGGAGGAGCAGGGTGGCGGCCACCCTCCCGCCCCCCTAGTCACCCATACATTGACTTAATAGGCAGGGTGCGCTGCGAAGAATCTTCGCTGCCCCCTGAAGGGGAACCCTGCGCATGCCTATGACGACGACGATGACGATGACCGCCAGCACAAGCACAACCACCACTACAATTAGACTACAAAATCAATTTATTTCAGGTATAAACACTTTCTTCTCCGCGTAAATTCAGAACATTAATGGCATACAGTGAACATTTAATGGCATACAGTGAGCATGCGCTATTACTAGGGCATGCTCCTTTTCATTTGCCTCCGTTAATTTTGTTCTAACCCTGCGATGTTAAACACGGAACAATGAGCACCCACCGCAAGCTGAGAAACAAGAACCAGTATTGTATAAGACTTGCTCACGCCAAACAAAGTAGCGCCTCGTTAGTACCTAATTGTTTTCAGTCTTGGAGCTTGAAGTGTGTATCCATGGGGCTCCTCCGGCTAAGGTTGCGGATCCACTCTCGGTCGGAAGTGCAGAAGCAGCGCGAGCCTTTGCAGTAGCCTGTAGTCCACTCGCCATGCTCGCGAACACACTGTCGCGTGCAGCGAATGCCCTCGCAGTACACAAGCTCTGTTTGAAATGTGAAAACAAAGCAGTCAGTGCGACAGGACAAAAATCACTCTTGAAATTCGGGCTCAACGCGCTCCAACTTGATTCTCTGTTTATCTCCGATTTTGAGAAATAAAGTATCGGTGCCCCGAACCCGCTCGTGAAATGGTTTCGCAAAATCACACCTATCTTAGTGTTACAGCGTTACTGACTTGATCCAATGAAAAAAAAATCATAGGTATAAGCCCAGATTAAAAAAAAAAAGGTCTGGCTCTCCTGCAAACGAGAGTAGATATAAGCATGAAATGGCTACCGGCAAATGAGAATGGCTAGAAATTTGATTAGCCACAGTCTTGTATGCATGTTCGCATCTCACTAAACTACACCACACTACACTGTGCACTCGTCCATGAACGCAGTTGTTTGCTGTCACTGAGTAAGATAAATCTTAGACATTGCCTAGCGCGCAGCCGAGAAATCCTAAAGACTGCGCACACAAGGCCGGCGCCAGCTCCCTTGGTGGGCCGATTAAAACGTCGAAGGTCGTCGGCTTGAGTGACTGCTTCGCGCGCGTTTTCGACGGAGCGCGTGCTGCAGGTGACTGCGTTTCCGAGTTGCAAAGAACACCGATTTATTCCCCAAGATGGTACACGCAATTTTCATGCTAAGGCACGTTGCCGGGCTAGTTGGTTGGGATTCATAATTCGTATGGCGTAGCGCACCACGACAAGGACGGAGAAAAGGGACGCACACACACAGCGCGCACACACAGCATTTTTATGTCGCGCAGGGCCCCATAGCACTGAGAAGACGATAGGCACCGCAAACAACAATAACTACAAAAAAGGAGGACGCCTCAAGAGTAGAACGCGACTGCGTAATCGTCTTCTCGCTTCTCGGTGGACACCTCAAGCATGCCGCCAGGGAAGGAGCGCGAGTAACACTGGCCGTTTAAAGCTATCCTACAATGCCAGCAGTAAGTATAGGCTTCCAAAGCAACGTCGAGTGGCGCCATTGCTCTTTTCGCAAATGGAGGCATCCACGGCCACGACACTGCCGCTTCCGCGCACACGCAGAGCTCTCGGATTGCATCTGCGGTGCGTCACAATATAACTCTTGCTGACTCGCTGTGCTCGGGCCAAATGTGGAGCGCATGAGCGCACGTGTCCTTGCCGCGGTCGCTGGCAAATCCGGCGAGCAACCGCCTTCGCGGGCGACGTCTAGCCCCAGAAACGCATAGCTCAGTGTGATGTATGCGATGGCGCCACGTGTTGAGCGGCCAGCTGAGCTGCCCAGTAAGCATGTGATCCGACTAACTATAAAGCTGGAATGTTTCGGCTGCCTCCCCGCTCATTTTTCTCTTCCTTTTGTACCGTTGTACTTGCGGCACGATGTAGCAATAAAGTGCTTGCCTACGTTCGTAGATTTAGGTGCACATTAAAGAACCCCAGGTGGTCGAAATTTCCGGAGCCTCCACTACGGCGTCTCTCATAATCATATCGTGGTTTTGGGACGTTAAACCCCAGATAATATTATTGTAAAGATGTTTATTGGGCGAGCCGAACGAACGAGAACCGCACCGAGGCCGACACTGCTGGCGTCAGTGTGAACCTCAGTGGCCGCTGTAGGATCGTAGTGGCGAAATATTGGTGGTGATGTTAGGAGACGACGGAGGGTGGAGAATGCACGGTCACACTCGGAAGACCATGATGAAATATCGGTGGCGCTGCTTAAAAGCTGGGTCAGAGGCGCAATAATAGAGGCGAAGTTGCGCACAAACCGGCGAAAGTAGGAGCATAACCCTACGAAGCTCCGTAACTGCTTCACAGTCGTCGGTTTGGGGAAGTCGGCGACAGCACGTATTTTGGCCGGGTCTGGAAGTATACCGTCCTTTGATACGACGAGACCGAGAATCGTAAGTTCCCGTGCAGCGTAGCGGCACTTCTTGAGATTCAGTTGGAGCTGCGCATTCTTCAGACACGTCAGGACGTGTGTCAAGCGTTCCAGATGCGTTGCGAAATCTGGCGCAAAGACAACAATATCGCCGAGGTAGCAGAGACAGGTCTGCCACTTCAAACCCCGTAACACAGAGTCCATCATGCGCTCGAAGGTGGCAGGCGCATTGCAGAGGCTGAAGGGCATGACATTAAATTCATATAGACCGTCGGGTGTCACAAAGGCTGTCTTTGGACGATCACCATCTGCTAGGGGCACCTGCCAATACCCCGAACGCAAATCTAACGATGAAAAAAACTCGGCGCCTTGTAAACTATCAAGGGCACACTGACGTGATTGCGGTTACAGTTTACGTGCGTCCATATAGTGGCAGCGCTCATCGGTTGCGTATCGGATGGCTCGCTCATCTGCGTCGAACTCATCCTGGGTGCCCAGTGCTAGTCGGGGGAGACTTCAATGCACCTCATCAGTCGTGGGGCTACCCTACTTCCAGTGCGAGAGGCAACATCGTGCTAGACACATTTACAGACGCGCACTTTGTCCTTTTGAATGCCCCGGCCACTTCTACACGTTGATGGTATCATTCCAGTGTTCGGCCGTATGCACCCGATCTCTCGTGGTGGTTGGGTATGTGTGCCGTTTCCTGGTACCGAGAACCAGACTGTTGGGGAAGTGATCACCACCCGTTGATAATTGGTTTGGCCGCGAATAGCCAGCGCCGCCTCCGCCGCCGATGCTACACAACCGACTGGGACTTATTCCGCAAGGAACTCAATGCCTTGATTGCAGCTCCATCGTCTGATCCGTTGCAGGTGTTAAGCAAAGCTTTACAAGCCGCCACGCAGTCCAGCTGGGTGGAGGAGAGCAGAACACCTCCAAATTTACATCTTTTGCGTCTCTGAGCAGCACGCCGTCGGACAGAATTAGCCTTAAACCAAGATCCGGCCACCGCTGAGCTTCGTGATAACCTCAACAGACTAACCGCAGCAGCACGTCGCTGCGAGAAGCGACTCTCCCGGGAACGGTGGATGGACTGGTGTGCGTCCCTCGGCCCATCGTCTTCATCCGCATCGACCTGGCGAACGTTCCGGAGCATGGAATTAGGCGCTCGCATGCCGGACCCAGCGCCCAGTGCGTGTCTATCTTCTAGATGCACGCCAAGACAGTTCGCTCCAGAAGTAGCTAAGGCTTTCTTCCCAGCGTACGACCAGGCCCCACCACGATTCGACTGTCCGTATAATCTGCCTCCGGAGGTTGGTGTGACTCCCAGCCAGTCAGACATCGAAGGCATGCAAGCGCCGTACACGATGGCGGAGCTGCAGGCAGCAATGGACCAAGCAAAAGTACGCAAGGCGCCTGGACCAGATGGGATCTCTTATGAAGTGTTCAAAAACACCGATGGCCCTGCCCTACAGTGGCTGCTGGACACGCTTAACGTAATTTGGACGACCGGAGAGCTGCCTGAATCATGGAAGCATGCCGAAGTGGTGCCGATACCAAAGCCAGGAAAGCACCCAGGCAACCGCTCTAATCTTCGGCCGATCGCTCTAACGTGTACGTTGTGCAAGCTTCTTGAACGCATGTTGGCGTCGCGTATCTCCTCGTGGTTGGAAAAGGACGCCTGGTACCATCCGGACTAGATTGGTTTTCGACCGCATTTGGGCAGCGAAGATGGCCTTGACCATGTGACGTCAATGGTGCTCGTGGGAGGGAGAACAAGCAGCATTCGAACCCTTCTCGCAATGGACGTTCAAAAGGCCTACGACAACGTCAGCCACACTGCCATCATTCGCGTAATGCAATGGCTTCAACTTCCGCCTCGTGTCTGCGACATCGTGGTGTCTTTTCTGGCAAACCGTACCTTCGGCATCCGAGTCGGCAAGGAAAGAACCGGGCACATTGTCACGAAGCGGGGTGTGCCATAGGGCTCGGTGCTGGCTCCGATACTCTATAATGTTGCCCTATTGCCACTCGCGTGGCAACTAGCAAGCATTCCAGATGCCTTCTTCATCCTGTACGCGGATGATTTGACTGTGTGGACACTACATCCAGACCTGCAACGCCAGCAGCATGCACTCCAGAGTGCTCTGGACAAGGCCTCGGACTGGTGTGCGCGCATAGGACTGACACTATCGGCCACGAAGACGGCGTTCATGTCTATCACCAACAGACGAGGTAGCCGTCGCCTTCTGCAGCCGCCTATTTGTTTGAGCCTAAATGGCCAAGCCCTGAGCACCGTATCCACTATCCGTGTGCTCGGAGTCGAAGTGGACGCATCTGGTTCCGCGAGTGCATGGGTTCGCTCTGCTCGTCGAAAGAGTGCTAATACCCTCCATCTTATTCGACGTACTTCTGAAAAAAAAATTGGGCAGATCTCACGTACCGTGGGAATCGATGTTATGTGAACCATGCGCGCAATGGTGACTGTACAGTAATTTTTCACATTGAGCGGAACGTTATGGAATGACGCTAGAGAAATATGGAAGTGCTATACGCACACTCATATGGTGAAGAGTCGCATATCTATTATATAACCAGTTGTTTACAGTTGTGTAACGATCGTAACAGCAACATGGGTGTTAACAACACCAGACGCGGTAAGCTGATATGCAGTGCGTATATTCTTCAATACTGGATAGCGCGAATCCGGACAGGACATAGAAAGAACACAGATGCACAGGACAGGCGTTACCCGCAACTGAGCTTCATTATGGCCAGTTTCCGTAGATATATACACAGCCGAGTGGCACGCGCAGGCGCGCTGCACGTAGGTTACAGTCACAGTTACAGTTGTTATGCTTATACTTGTCCGTTATTATGGAGAACACACGCACGTTTAACGAACCCGTGTGTATGTGTAGAAGGGGTTCTTGACAGTTCTTGAACAAGGTCATCGTCACCGTGATCAGTGTGCACCAGCAGCTTGACCGTACTTGTTAATCGGATCCGTTCGTGATCGCGGCTATGAGGAGGCAAGTTTAGTGAAGTACGAGGTCTAGTGCAGCTGGTGGAAATTGTGGATGCCTTTTACGATGGAATGATCTATAATGCCTCCTATCGTGGACGTGGCAGCGAGGTCTTTTGATGCTCTCTCCACATCCAATCCGTCTTTCACACAGTATAAGGACCAAGCGTTGTTGGGCCTTGATAAATCAATGTTGAAGTCACCTGTAATGATGAGAGGCCTGGTTCTCTCAGCAGATTAATTGTAGGAAGCACTGACGCCGTTATTGAGTAATCCACGTGATCCGCATTACGGACCACGTGGACGAGTGGATAGTAGTTGAGCGTCTTCCAAGGTGTTCTGTGTTCAGTTTCCTTACTTTCCTTTGTCCGCCGCTGTGGTGTAGCGGTTAAGGTGCTTGGCTGCTGACCCGAAGGTCGCGGGTTCGATCCAGGCCGCGGCGGTCACATTTCGATGGAGGCAAAATGCTAGATGCCCGTGTTCTGTGCGATCTCAGTACACGTTATAGAATACCCGGTGGTCAAAATTTCCGGAGCCCTTCAACACGGCGTCTCTCATATCATGTGGTGGTTCTCGGACATAAAACCCTAAGAATTATTATTATTATCACTTTCCTTGCGTGTCAATGTGTGTGTTCGCGGTTACTGTGTTGGTTGAGACTCTGTATCACCTGTGGCACATACCCGCATAACATTAACTCTGATTTACGGGTATGTGCCACACGTGACTGAGAGAAAGGGTTTCATGACGTACGCGCCAGGTATTTTGCGTTATTCATGTCATCCTCATCTGTGAATCGTGTTCGTCATACACTGATCCTCTGCTGTGCCAATTTTGGTATATTACAAGTTATGGAGACGACCAGGAGAGCGCCCAGACGTAGGCGGCTAGATAGATAGATAGATAGATAGATAGATAGATACGTAGATAGAAACGCCCAAAGTGCCTGAGGTTCGCTAAGAAATGCTTCGCATTTAAAAAATCACAGCATGTCCATGTGGTGTATGATGATGAGTGGGACGAAGCGAACTCGCGCTGCAGCACGGCGATGGCATTGGCGCGAGCGTGGTCCTTCTTGATGGAAGATATTGTGACTAGATTGTTTGAGAACTGCAATCTGTCGCACACACAACTATGGCTGAAACTGTTATCAAGGAAGTCCAGCTGGAAGCGCGCGTCGGCGCCTTCGGGCAGAGCCCGCCTGATGCGTTTTGCAGCCACTTCACGTGCTCGCACAGCCTCGGGCTCTGCCTGCCGGTACGCGCGCTTTCTCTCCGCTTCATGGTCCTTCACATTTTGAAGATCCGATTCGCGCCGCAGCCGTGCAGCTTCGGCCTCGCGGGCTCGAACGGCGGGGTCTTCGCGCCGCAGCCGCGCAGCTTGTCGAGCAGCTTCGGCCTCGCAGGCTCGAACCGCGGGGTCTTCTCGCCGCAGCCATGCAGCTTGTCGAGCAGCTTCCGCTTCGCGGGGTCGAACAGCGGAATCTGCTTCGCGGCGTCGACGTGCAGCTTCGGCCTCGCGGGCTCTAACTCAGGATTCTGTCTGCGAGCGCGCGCTGCCGCCGCCTTCCGTGCCCTCCGTTACGCAGCCGTGTCTTCCATCTGGCGACTCCGAGCTAAAGAGAAAGTGTGCCAAGAGGGAGCCTCATGGCGCGTTACTTCTGAGATGCTGTCTTCGGGTGTCGTTGAAAACACGAGACGTAGTAAAGAAGAAAGAACGTCACACAGGCGAACACGCAAAACGAGACTGTCACTCGTCAACGTCGTCTTCTTCTGCTACTGCATACCAGAACGCGCACAGTAAAGAAGAAAGAATGCCACACAGGCGAACACGCACGAGAGTCTCAGTCGTCAACGTCGCCTTCTTCTTCTACTGCATACCAGAACGCGCGCTTCTCACGAGCTAGAGGTGGCTACTACAACGCTACAAACAAACGGAGGATGGACAGACCCACGGCATGAGGAGCTTCGCCCCTAAATACCGGAGGTGCTTGCTCTCGAATGGCCCGTGTTTTAGTGCGGTAGATCCTGCAACCTCGGCTTGTTTATCAAGCTCAGTTTCAACGCCTGACATTGAGAGATTGGGACTTGCTCGAAACCGCCAACCGAGATGCCATGAGGGCGATCACATGCCTTCCTCGGATAACACCTATCTCCACCCTCCAGGCGGAAGCACAGCTCAATACTATCGACGAAATCGTACACCAGCGTCGAACGGCTCCCCACCTAAAAAGTCAAGCTGTTCCTGCGGCGGCGGCTCTAGCTCACTACTATAATTCAACGCCGCCACAGCCTGTCGCACCTTTGCCAGAACTTCAACCATGGCAGGCCAGCGACAACCGACCACTGACTCGCGTGCGACAATCCAAGCGACAAGCGGAACAGGAAGCCGTCGTCACTACCATCGACGACTCACTAGCGGCATACGTAGATGCAGTATATCGATAGCTGCGTTTTGCACACCAGCCTCGTATGCCGCACGTTACCTGAAACGCAACATACATGCTTCTATGTTACAGAGGCACCATTCCCATCAGTGTTGGCGAAGGTCGCAGCTATACAGGACGGCTTAACACTCATTATACACAAGGTGGATTGCTTGTCACTCAATAGGCTGCTTGTGTATACGGACTCCACGCAGGCAGTTTGAGAGTTGCGAAAAGTGACCAGCTCCCTAGATATTGTCACGTGGTCGTGACGTCGACGAAGACAGCAGTCGGCGTTTACAAGAGGAAACTGTTTATTTGGCCGAACTTGTGGCCGGGAAACGGAAAGTTGATTTACAGCAATACACACGGCATGCACTGATAGCGGCGAGCAGAGCGTCGACCGTCGATCACCCACGTTGGATCCCGACCGCCGCTGCCCACGTTGGATCCTGATTCATCATGGAAAGCGCCATCGTCAGTGACATCGTCGCACACGTCAGCTATAAAACCGCCCCTGTTGTCCCCCGCAAACTGTGGGCTCGGTGGCTGTGCTCCAGCGCAGACCACTAATCCGCTGTGTTTCGCCATGCAGGTCAGTGGATCGTATCTTTCTTTCGGGAAGAAATCCAGCAACTATTTTCTAATACAGCTGCCGAGCCCACGGTGCTGCGCTACAATTGTTGTCGAATGTGTTCATGTCGTGAAATGCTTGTTGCTCTTGTCGGGTGATATAGAAACCAATCCCGGCCCGCCTGATATTAAGGACGTAATGACTGAGTTAGGAAAGCTAACTGCTGGTCAATCAAAGCTAATCAACGAAGTACTCGACCTAAAAAACAAACTACTGGCAACAGACAAGACGCTGTACGACCTACGTAAGCGCATGACTGATTTAGAAGAACATTATAAAGCCATCTCAACCTTAAGAACCGAGCTAGATACAATAAGATCAGATACCACTCATACGGCTGGCCAGATCGCTCGCCTTGCTACACAGATGGAAGATGCCGAGAACAGGTCGCGTCGTAATAATCTCATATTTTATAACATTCCGGATCCTAACCCGAAGGAAACTTTTGCCGAATCCGAAGAAATCATCAGTCGCCACTGCAAAGAGCATTTGAACTTCATAGTTGATCCGAATCACATTGACCGTGCGCATCGTCTTGGACGCCATTCAGTAGGCCGTGCTCGGCCACTTATAGTAAAATTTAACAACTTCAAAACCAAGGAATCTATCCTTCGAAATGGCCCCAAATTTAAGGGCAGTAAGTTTAGCGTCGGAGAAGATTTTTCTCAGTCTATTAGATTTGCTCGCTAACACCTCATCGCTTTCGGCAAATCGAAATCTACGGCCTATTCTCTGCGCTTCAAAACATTGCACATTGGAACCAAACGATACGTGTTTGACCATTCAACTGATTCTGTTAAAGAAATATAGCAATTGCCTAGTCATCAACATGTGCCTTTCCGCCCTCAGCGCACCCCGCAATCAAACTTGTCGCTTTCTGCTATCTTCACTAACATACGCAGCTTCCTCCCAAAACGTGACATTATTTCTAATCTGGTTTCGTTATCTCGCAGCAACCTTCTAGTATTAACGGAAACGTGGCTTACAGGAGACGTAACGGACAGTGAGGTGCTTGCTGACCTACCAAATTTTCAACTGTTTCGAAACGATCGTAGGTCTACACGGGGCGGAGGGGTACTTGTCGCCGTGAGCCAAGATATACCCTGTACATTTGACAACTTTCTGTCCGATCTTGAAATCCTATGGCTTAAATGCCATGCTACACCTCATTCAGTCCTACTAGGCGTTTGCTACAGGCGCCCTCAAAGCCCCCCAGACTTCTCTTTCAAGCTAAGCAACATCCTAAGTGAAATAACGACCAAACACCCAAATATGCATGTAATTCTGTTTGGAGACTTTAATTTTCCAAATATCGCTTGGTCGAACCCGCCTACTCCAGTGGCTACATCAAGGGAATCGAACGAGTTCCTTGAGGTATGCCTAAACTATAACTTATCCCAAGTGCTCACAGAACCGACCCGTGTCACCGGTACCTGTCAAAGTATTCTAGACCTTATATTAACAAATTATCCCGAGGGTGTCTCATCCGTTGCGTATCTTCCCGAGATCAGCGACCATAAAGTCATTCACGTTGACTTCGTAATCAAACCTATCTTGACACGTACTGTTAAAAAAACTATTCGTTTATATGATAAGGGCAATTACGAAGCAATTAGTCACAAACTTACGCAATATTACCCTACTTTTGAAAGTGCCTTTCTTTCGCATAGCGTAGACGAAAACTGGTGCATTTTCAAAGAGAAACTAGGCAATTTGGTAGACAAATACATTCCCCAAATTAGCATTCGTTCCAACTTAGCGCAACCCTGGTTCAACAAAGCTCTGAAGCGATTAGAAAACAAAAGAAGCTTCTCTTCCGCGCAGCTAAGTTTCGTAACACACCCGAAGCGTGGTATAAGTACAAAGCAGCTGAAACTGCTTATCTGGAAGCCATACGCCATGCCAAACGTTCATTCTTTCACTCTGAAGTGCCGAACATGCTTAAGAACAGCCCGAAAAAATTCTGGCAAGTCCTTAACCTACAGGACACGCGCACCATTACCTTATCAAGCGAGTCAGGTGATGCCTAACCGACGCTGAATGTGCCCGTGTGTTTAACACCGCTTTTGCATAAGTTTTTACTCAAGAAATTGAACTGTCATTCTCTGTTCCCCATGCCACTTTTGAATGTACCATGCAACCAATTACATTTTTTTATCCGGCATTACATCCCTAATAGACAATATAAAGCTTTCATCGTCAGCTGGTGTGGATGAAATTACTTCTAAAGTTCTCAAAAACACTAAACACATTTGTGCAGCATATCTCTTTTTATTGTTTTCGCAGTCACTTTCAACAGGCATGCTCCCTCCTGACTGGAAACACGAAAAGGTCGTTCCAGTCTTCAAATCAGGCAACAAACACTCCCCATTAAATTATCGCCCCATCTCATTGACCAGTGTACCCTGCAAAATACTTGAACATATCATATACACCCATATCATGGACTTCCTCGATGCTAACAATTTTTTTTTCATTCATCGCAGCATGGCTTCAGGAAAGGTTTTTCCTGCGAAACGCAACTGGCTATGTTTGTTCACGACCTGCATGTAAATCTTGACTCTAACCTACAGACTGACGCCATCTTTTTAGACTTCTCAAAAGCTTTTGACAAAGTTCCTTATGAGCGTCTACTACTAAAACTTGCCGCGTTACATCTAAATGCCGATATCTTAGCATGGATCAAAACATTCTTAAGTAACCGTTCACAATCAGTCATCGTTAACAATCAAACTTCCAGCGCTACCCCCGTAACGTCAGGCGTCCCTCAAGGGTCCGTACTTGGCCCACTACTGTTTTTGATCTACATTAACGACCTACCATTGCATGTGTCCTCTAACATCCGTATGTTTGCAGATGATTGCGTAATTTATCGTAAAATTAACAGCGTTTCAGATAACACGTCACTTCAAGATGATTTGCGAAGCGTGCAAGAATGGTGTTGCCTGTGGCTAATGGAACTAAACCCTAACAAATGCAAAACCGTCTCTTTCCACCGCCGTAAAAATCCACTCATTTTCTCTTACCGAATTGCTAATGCCAACCTTGAATTGGTTCATTCTTACAAATATCTCGGAGTAACCCTTTGTAGTGACAACCTGGGCAACACACATTACGAACATCATTTCATCTGCTAATAAAACACTCGGGTTCCTAAAACGTCATCTGCGCCATGCCCCTCTACGTGTAAAACTACTCGCCTATCAGTCTCTCATCAGGACGAAATTAGAATACGCATCCCCCATTTGGAACCCGCGTCAAATACATCTCATCAATCAAATCGAGTCGCTTCAAAATCGAGCTACAAGATTTATTCACTGTAAGTACTCATATGACGTCAGTATATCGGCACTGAAAACAGAATCCGGATTATCATTACTCGCATCTCGTCGCCGCACTGCTAGCATTTGTCTTTTTCATAAGTTGTATTACAGCTCACTCGGCCAGCCACCATATATCCTCCCCCAGACACGCATCTCCAGTCGCACCAGTCACCCGCAAAAGTTGTGCGGCCGCGTGCGCGCACCGTCACTTTTTCGTCCTCATTCTTCGACCGGGCAGCAACAGACTGGAACGGCCTTTCCAATGACATTACAGCCATCACTTGTCCCTCAACTTTTTTGGCCACCTTAACAGATTACGTTGCACTGTATTAAAATATGGCTTTGATTTCTTTATGTATGTACCCACCCCTTATGTAATACCCCTTCAATGGGGTCTTTAAGGAATAAAAATGAAATGAAATGAAATGAACTGAAAAGCGGTCAAGCGCGTCGGCTTTTATACAGGCGCTATGGAGCTTTCCAGCAATATCGCTGGCGGCGGCGTTATCTCTCGACAAAGCTGGAACATTCGCGTACGGCGCGCAATCTTAACAAAACGAAATACTATAATCGTGAAGCTTCTCGAACACTGCTTCGCGGCCGGCGTCGAGCTTTGATAACCGTCCTTGCTGGTCAAACTCGAACACATCAAAATAAAAGAAGAAGCGGGCGTGGCATTGCCCCCTCTGAAAAAAAGCATCGTCCGGATGCTTGCAACAGAGCATGGAAAGGAAAAAAAAACAAGTGCATACACAAATAAATTACAATAACAAAGGAAAAAGTAGAGTTCCCAGGTTCGCTAATGCGCAAAAACGGCTTAAGGCGCACGACATGGACGACTTCAGGTCGTGCGCGGCGTCGCTGGGAGTTCGTAATGCCGTCCGGGACGACCTCGTAGTCAAGAGCGCCGTGACGTCGAAGCACCTTGTATGGGCCGAAGTATCGCCGGAGAAGTTTTTCACTGAGCCCACGTCGGCGTATCGGCGTCCAGACCCACACACGGTCACCGGGTTGGTACTCCATGTGGCGTCGTCGAAGATTATAGTGACGGCTGTCGACCCTCTGCTGGTTCTTGATGTGCAGGCGGGCGAGCTGTCGGGCTTCTTCGGCGCGTTGCAAATAGGCGGCAACGTCGAGATCGTCTTCGTCGGTGGCGGTTGGTAGCATTGCGTCGAGCGTCGTTGCCGGGCTCCTTCCGTAGACTAGCTTGTACGGCGTCATTTGCGTCGTTTCTTGCATGGCCGTGTTGTATACGAAGGTCACATACGAAAGGATGGCATCCCATGTCTTGTGTTCGACGTCGACATACATGGCCAGCATGTCGGCGATGGTCTTGTTTAGCCGCTCGGTGAGGCCATTGGTCTGTGGGTGGTACGCTGTGGTCCGGCGGTGGCTTGTTTGGCTGTATCTCAGTATTGCCTGAGTTAGGTCAGTAGTAAACGCCGTACCTCTGTCAGTGATGAGGACCTCTGGGGCGCCATGACGCAGGAGGATGTTCTCAACGAAGAACTTCGCTACCTCGGCGGCACTGCCTCTGGGTAGGGCCCTTGTCTCGGCGTAGCGGGTGAGGTAGTCGGTAGCTACGACGATCCATTTGTTTCCGGTATTGGACGTCGGGAACGGCCCCAGTAAGTCCATCCCAATTTGCTGGAACGGCCGTCGAGGTGGCTCGATAGGCTGCAGAAGTCCGGCTGGCCTAGTCGGCGGTGTCTTGCGTCGCTGACAGTCCCGGCAGGTCTTGACGTAGCGAGTTACGTCGGCGACAAGGCGCGGCCAGTAGTGCTTTTCCTGTATTCTTGCGAGCGTGCGAGAAACACCCAGGTGTCCAGACGTCGGGTCGTCATGTAGAGCCTGGAGGACCTCTGGTTGCAATGTCGAGGGCACTACGAGAAGAGAATCGGCTCGAAGCGGCGAGAAGTTCTTCTTAGGAGAGCACCGTTGCGCAAGAAAAACGACGTCAGTCCTCGCGTGAATACCTTGGGAACAACGGTGGTCCTGCCCTCGAGGTATTCCACAAGGCTCCTGAGTTCTGGGTCCGCTCGCTGTCGTTCGGGGGAGTCTTCGGTACTTATGGTTCCCAAGAAGCAGTCATCCTCCATGTCGTCCTGCGGCGGTGGGTCGAAGGGGGCGCGGGACAGGCAGTCAGCGTCGGAGTGTTTTCTTCCGGACTTTTAAACGACGGTTATGTCAAATTCTTGAAGTCGCAGGCTCCACCGTGAGAGGCGACCTGAAGGGTCCTTCAAGTTAGCTAGCCAACACAAGGCGTGGTGGTCGCTCACAACTTTGAAGGGCCGGCCGTAGAGGTAGGGGCGAAACTTCGATGTAGCCCAGATGATGGCGAGGCACTCCTTTTCTGTTGTGGAGTAGTTGATTTCTGCCTTTGATAGCGACCGGCTAGCATAACTGATGACCCTTTCGAATCCGTCGGTCTTTTGCACAAGGACGGCGCCGAGTCCTACGCTGCTTGCGTCGGTGTGGATTGCCGTGTCGGCGTATTCGTCGAAATGCGCAAGTACGGGAGGCGTCTGCAGACGTCGTTTCAATTCTTGAAATGCTTGAACTTGCGACGTTTTCCACCTGAATTCGACGTCGGCCTCCGTGAGTTGCGTCAGTGGCTCGGCGATCCGTGAAAATTCCTTGACGAAACGTCTGTAATAGGCGCACAAGCCGAGAAAATGGCGTGCGGCCTTCTTGTCGGTGGGCGTCGGGAAGTCGGCGATGGCAGCTGTTTTCCGCGGGTCCGGGCGAACACCATCCTTGCTGATCACGTGACCCAAGAACAAGAGCTCCTCGTACGCGAAGCGGCACTTTTCAGGCTTCAAGGTGAGTCCGGAGGTCTTTATTACTTGAAGTACAATTTCAAGGCGCCGAAGGTGTTCGTCGAAGTTTGAGGAAAACACAACGACATCGTCCACGTACACGAGGCACGTCTGCCACTTCAAGCCGGCCAGCACTGTATCCATAACCCGTTGAAAAGTCGCAGGTGCCGAGCAAAGACCAACGGGCATGACCTTGAACTCGAACAGGCCGTCTGGTGTTATAAAAGCAGTCTTTTCTCGGTCTCTCTCGTCGACTTCTATTTGCCAGCAACCGGTCTTGAGGTCCATCGACGAAAAGTACTTTGCGTTGTGTAATCGATCCAGGGTGTCGTCTATCCGGGGAAGGGGATATACGTCCTTCTTCGTGACTTTGTTCTGGCGACGATAATCGACGCAAAAACGTAGAGTCCCATCCTTCTTCTTCACTAGCGCCACCGGAGATGCCCACGGACTCTTCGACGGCTGGATGATGTCGTCACGTAGCATTTCTTCAAAATTGGCTAGCGCGAAAATGGACAAAGACTGAGAAGGAACACTGATGTACAGGACAGGCGCTACACGCAACTAAGCTTTATACAGAAACGTCTTCCTACATATATACACAGCCGAGTGGCGCGCGCAGGCGCAATGCACATGACAGTCGACAATGCTAATCAGGATCGGGATACCAAAACATATTCGCATCATAACCAAGTATCTAAGGACAGTCTTTCCTTACTGCGCAGAACAACAGAAGTGTCACTGATACATTCACGGTCTTTCTTTTTAATGTGATAAGCCTCCATTAGTTCTCTCGCCAGCGCATTCCCACTTCTGCCCAGAATTCGAATGCTAGACAGCACTGGCTCACAGGCACAGGTCCTACAATGCATAGGCAGATGAAAAGTCAAATTATTTTTAACAGATCGCTCGTGTTCCCGTGCTCGATCGTTGACGCAACGACCAGTTTGTCCGATATAAACCTTGCCACAAGTGAGTGGGATTTCGTACACGACGCCTACGGCGCATGTGACGTAGGGCCGAACGTGCTTTTTTCCGCACGTCGGTTTTTTAAGTGGTCCCGAAATGCGAGGGCATAGCCCAGCCAGTTTATGCGGCGCTGAAAAAACTATAGGTACATTGTACCTATTTGCCACATTTTTTAAATTGTGTGCCACTTTGTGCACATACGGCACCACTTCCGGCCTTTGTTCTGCACGAGCAGAGCCAGGCCTCTTCTTCCCCTTCAGTTTCTGAAGGAGGGTTTCGGACACAGCAGTCAAGTTCGAGCAGGGGAACCCAGCCACCTGTAGGCGCTCAATCTGGATATTAAAGCTATCCTGAGCCAAGTGAATGCAGGACTTTGCCAGCACCGATTCAAGGCATTGTGAGGCAATAGCTCGTTTTACAACCTTACTATGAGCACAATCAAAGGGTAAAAGCTCTTTTTGGGCTCGCGGATTGTAGTTCCAGCAAATATGCTGCCCCCTTAAAAGCATATTAAGATCTAAAAATTGCAAGGTGTCATTGTTAGGAAGTTCATGTGTGAAGGTTAAACCCTTTCCATGTCGTCTAAACAGGTTTAAAATATCATTAACAGCACTAGTATTCGTCTGGAAGGGATTAGTGCTTAAAATCACGAGAAAGTCGTCTACATATCTAAAAATTCGTAGAACTTTCTCGCTGTCCAATAGGTTATTCAAGACGCGGTCAATTGCAGAGCACTGGGGCATATTGCAGAGCACTGGGGCAACACATGAACCAATACAAATTCCCTTTCGCTGGATGAACGTCTCGCTGTCAGAAGCAACATAAGTTGAGGATAGGTAGTACTCTAGTAAGGTCATAAAATTATCGACCGAGATACCGGTGGAATTCTGGAAAGCGACATCTCCGTTCTTTTCTATACAACAGCGCACGGCAGGTAAAAGGGCATCGTGGGAAACGGTGTAGAACATGTCCTCTACATCTATCGAAAAGGCAGACTTGCAGGAATCAAGAGATGCCAGAAACGTTGTCACTTCTTTAGAATTTTTAACAATAAATGGATCATCAATAACTAGAGTGTTTAAGTTTTTTAACAAAAACTGACTTAGCTGCTGCTGCCAAGTATTCTGCTCAGTAACTATACTTCTAAAAGGCATGTCCACCTTATGGGTTTTAACACTGAAGAATACGGACAATGACAAAAGCTTACTGTCCATAATAGCCTTACACAACCCTGAAAGTTGCATCTCTTTACACAAAGAAACGGCTTTTGTTTTTACCTTGCTCAGGTTTACTTTTGCAGGAGCGAAGTTCTTGGTCAAAGCTTCAGTGGCTTTTTGACGAAACGTCGTTGAAGGCAATAACACAAAACCACTGTCCTTATCTGCTTTCGTCGACCTGTTTCTTCACGGCCTCGCGTTCTCGCGTCGAAACTCTGTACGGGCTCTCACGGAGTGGTCTGGCGCTTTCCTCTGTTGTGATGCGATGTTTTGCCACGGGAGTCTGCCTAATTCTTGACGACGAAAAGCAGTCCTTGTATTGCAAGAGCAGGGTTTTGAGCTGTTCTTGTTTGTGCTTCTGAAGGCTGGGATTGATGTCGAAAGCTGGTTGCGGCGCTTTATTCATCGGAGTAGGCTCGGGAGAATCGGTGAGGCCGAAAGCATTGCTGGCTTCTACGATTTCTTCGATGTAGGCGACCGTCGTGCCTTTGCTCACGTGCTTGTACTCGTTGCTGAAGTTCGTGAGCATAACTGTTGCTTTCTTTGCCCGCAGCTCTGCTACTCCTCTTGCGACGCAAATCTTGCGGTTAATCAAGTGGTGCTGGTCGCCTTCAACAAAGCCTTCCAGGTCTGCTGATTTCTGAGTGCCGACAGAAATGATGACGCTGGAGCGAGGGGGAATGGTGACCTGGTCTTCCAGCACAGGCAAGGCGTGCTTTCTTGGCGGAGTGTGCGGCGGTAGTGCCTTTTCCGTGGATAGTGTTATTGACTTAGACCTCAGGTCGATGATTGCACCACGAAGGCCTAAGAAGTCCATACCAAGGATGACATCTCTCGAGCAACGCGGCAGGATTACGAAGTTCGCGGGATAAATACGGTTGTTAACGGTGAGTCTAGCTGTGCAGATTCCCTCCGGCGTTACGAGGTGACCTCCAGCTGTCCGGATTTCGGGGCCTTCCCAGGCTGTCCTAACTTTCTTCAGCTTCGTGGCGAACGGTCCACTGATGACAGAATAGTCGGCTCCGGTGTCGACGAGGGCTGTGACGCTATGGCCGTCGATAAGAACGTCGAGGTCGCTAGTTCGTCGTCTTGCGTTGCAGTTAGGTCGTGGCGTCGGGTCACGGCTACGTCGGTTTGTTCCGCTGCTTCCACGCTGTGTCGTCAGGTCTACTTCGGTCCGCGACGTTTCGTCGTTAGGGGTTCGCGTCGTGTCCTGAAGCCTTCGTCGTGGCGGCGGCATCGGTAGCGGAGGGTCTTCGGTATTTCGTCGTACAGCAACAGCACCTCCATCGGTTGCTGCCCTTAGTTTTCCGGATGCGGGCTAGGTGACGGGCCCCGGGTTGGGCCAGTGTATGGTCGGCGTTTGGGAGAGGCGTAGCGGCCTGGCGACGGCGATCGGGAAGGTCCTCGGGGGGTCCACTGCGCTCCTGCCAGATAGTCGGCGATGTCACGTGGTCGTTCACCCTGCTGTGGACGCGGCGCGTCGACGGCGAACCCACGCAGTCCGATCTGTCGATAATGGCAGCGGCGGTAGGTGTGGCCGGCTTCTCCGCAGTGGTAGCAGAGTGGACGATGGTCGGGGGCGCGCCAAACGTAGGTCTTCCTAGGCGCGGATCGCTGGCCGGCTGGCGTGCGGTATGACGTCGGTGGTGGCGGCGGTGGTGCCTGGCGGCGGAACTGCTGGTGCGGCGCGGCGTCTTGACGTGGGCGAGGAGGGGGGGCGTTGCGTCGGGCTGCAGCAGCATAGCTCATTGCTTGCAGCTGCGGCGGTGCCGGCTGAGGAACACCCAGTGACTGTTGGATTTCCTCGCGTACAACGTCCGCAATCGACGTCACTTCGGGCTGTGCAAAGGGTGCGAGCTTTCGCAGCTCCTCTCGCACGATGGCTCGGATCGTTTCGCACAAGTCGTCGGAGCCGAGAGCATGAACTGCTGCGCTCTCTTGGAATGCGCTGCGATTGTACTGCCGGGTTCGCATTTCCAGCGTCTTCTCGATGGTTGTGGCTTCGGAAACAAATTCCTGGACTGTCTTGGGTGGGTTCCGCATGAGCCCAGCGAAGAGCTCCTGCTTAACTCCTCTCATGAGGAGGCGAACTTTTTTTTCTTCGGGCATGGTAGGGTCTGCGTGGCGAAACAGCCTGGTCATCTCTTGCGTGAAGAGCGCCACGTTTTCGTTCGGCATCTGAACGCGGGTCTCGAGCAGAGCTTCAGCCCTCTCTTTGCGGACGACGCTCGTGAATGTGGCGAGAAACCTGGCGCGAAAAATGTCCCACGTTGTCGGGCTTCGCTCTTGGTTCTCGAACCAGGTCCAAGCGGCGTCTTCCAAAGCGAAATACACATGCCGTAGCTTGTCTTCGCTGGTCCAGGTATTGAAAAGGGCGACTCGGTGGTAGGCTTCAAGCCAGCTTTCCGGGTCTGCGAGTGATGATCCGCGGAAGGTTGGCGGCTCCTTGAGCTGCCGGAGAAGGATCGGCGCAGGCTGCACGGGATCGGTCAACGTTGTTGCGGTCGATGTTGGGATCTGGGGCTGCCTGGTTTTTTCGGGAAGGAGCCCGCACTCTGGATGTAGTCCCTTCTGCCTGCGGCTTGTTCGGCGATCCGGGTTTTCTTTGTCGTAGTCCTTGTCTCGGCTTGGGCTTGGGTCAGCGCTTCGCGGGGGCGTCCGGATCATGGAAGAAGCAGCACCTCCACCAGATGTCGCGTGGTCGTGACGTCGACGAAGACAGCAGTCGGCGTTTTCAAGAGGAAACTGTTTATTTGGCCGCACTTGTGGCCGGGAAACGGAAAGTTGATTTACAGCAATACACACGGTATGCACTGATAGCGGCGAGCAGAGCGTCGACCGTCGATCAACTGAAAAGCGGTCAAGCGCGTCGGCTTTTATACAGGTGCTATGGAACTTTCCAGCAATATCGCTGGCGGCGGCGTTATTTCTCGACAAAGCTGGAACATTCGCGTGCGGCGCGCAATCTTAAAAAACGATCTACTATAATCGTGAAGCTTCTCGAACACTGCTTCGCGGCCAGCGTCAAGCTTTGATAACCGTCCTTGCTGGCCAAACTCGAACACATCAAAATAAAAGAAGCGTGCGTGGCAATTAATATAGCTTCCGATGTGCACCGACTAATTCACTCGTGCGCCTGCCCTGTCGGCGTATTGTGGACCCGTCGGTCTACACTGGCTCAAATGGCCGCAGATGCCACTTGCCATCCAGCGGAAGTTCAACACCCGCTGCCTCTACTTCGTTTGTCCCCAAAGGACAGCTTGCTCCTGCACAAAGAAACCCTCCGGCGCTCCACGCGTGCACTCATTCCTCCGCGTGGATCGGACCTTCCCGGCGGCTTAACTCGCCGAGGGAAGGTTGCGCTCAGGAGGATTCGTGTGGGCGCCGCGTTGACTCCTGCCATCCGAGCTGCATGGACATCCGGTGCACAGCCTCCCCCAACGACATGCCCCTTCTGCGTTGCTCCAGCCGCAGAGCCAACGATCGATCACCTACTTGGGACCTGTCCGGGCGTTCACAAGGCTCGCACCCGCCACCTACGAGGCCTTGACTACCGCCCCGGTCGACCACCTGACTTAACACGCTGGACGCACGGGCCTTTGCATCGACCGCCCCGGTCTTTATCCGCGAAACTGAACTCTTTCTTTTTATTTAACTTATGCCGTATGGCATACTGGTGCCAATAAAAAAACAAAACCCTTGGATGACCTCTGCTTTATTAACGAATCTCAAGAGAAAAAAAACATGGCTGATCCCTTTCTCATAGGAATCGGTATAACACAAAAGTGGAACGTGTCTTCAAAGACGTAGTTGAGCGTTTGTTGCGCATTCTTTCGCCCCAATGGCGAAGGAATGAATGCTACAACAACAAATTGTAATGTCACGCGAAGAACGGCAAGCAGCTCGAAACTTGCAACGCGCTGCTCAAGCAGAAAGGACGCACGGAACGAACATACACAGGATGCAAGCGAACTGTCACATTTGTAACTTATTTCTGCGTAAGCACCGCGCTCCTTTCGCAAAAGCGGCCCCTGCAGGAGCCAAGTGACCTTTGTGCTCTCAACGCGACACGTACAAACCACCGAGATCACGAGATAAGCGCACGCACAAGCTACCACGCCCTGTAGACGCGGGCGCTCGTCTCAATAGCGACGACCTTTCATGCGCGCTCTTCGAGCCCTTCGCGCCATCTCGCTAGTGATAACCAAACACACTGTAACACATTGAGTATAGCCACCGGTCAATGGTGTATATAAATAGCTCGCCGTTAGCATTGCGAAGAACGTGCCGTCCGTGGCCGAATCGTTTCGCGCTGCGCGCTGCGGAGCGATGGGTCGTAAGTTCGATTCCCGGTGACAAAAGTTTTTTTCTTTGCCCACTCTTAGTCTTTATATTTTACAACGTCATATCCGTGACGGAAATACGTCAGTGGAGCCATGGTGGACCCCGGCATAAAACACTGTCGTGTTAAAAAAAAGATAATCTCTACAAGAACGTGAAGCCTTTTAATAACGTCCCGCCATTTCGCTATCAAATTATTGTAATCATCTTAACTCGCTGCTAAAACTCGTCAAGAAACGCTATTGTAATGAAGAATGTATAAAAAATAAAATTAATCCTAAGAAACAGTGGAAACTGTTTAATGAATTCTTAAGTTCGCCAGCTTTCACCTGGCCCAGAACGAAAATAACTTACAATAACGCTACTTATTATCACCCTGATGACATTGAAAATGCGTTTTCTGAGTATTTCAGTCCCGTAGTTCAATGAACGTTTCCTCAACAAATTTTTCTGTCTTTCCCTCTTGTTCTGACGAAATGCAGGTTGATTCTTTTAGAACTGACCTATTTCATTGAGCTGTGTATTTTTGTTACAAACTATTCGATTTTAATTAAGTTTTCGGCAAAAGATTCAGGAAGGATGAAAATTTTATGGCCTGTCCCGTTTTTTTATTTGCAATGCCGGAATAAAAGAGTGTCAGTGGGCGCATCAGCTGGCTCCCGGCGGACGCTATGAACCCGATCCTGTTTTTCACGCAGGCTAGTTCAAAGTATTCTACGGTCGAAACTAGCGATCCGTTCTTTGTCCAGCTGACGTGCACTGTCGCTGCTGTTACTACTTGGCGATGTGGAACCAAATCCTGGTCCTAGTGACCGGGAACTACTCACAGAAATTCTTGCGGGTCAGAAAAGTATGATGAAAAATTAGATGGCATAGAAATAAAACTGAAGAATGTAGAGCAATCTGTGGCAAAATGCATAGAATATGGAGCAAGAATCGACAAATTATAGGATAACCTCTATGGAAGTAATCCATTTTATTGGTGATACAGTCCTTACAGTGCAAAGCAAGAAGACCACCATGACCTTTCGTTACATTGCTAAGCATGCTCTCTGAATCTCTCATGCTAGCAACGTAACGAAAGGTCAGGGGGGTCTTCTTGCTTTGCACTGTAAGGACTGCACGTGTGCGCCAATTTTTAATGAAGCTGATGGCGTAAGCAAACATAGTAAGAAGCCTGTGCGTGAGATTATCGAAGCTGAGATAATTCATAGGTTGGGTGATGAATGTGTCAGTTCACCGTCATTCATGTTATCACATAAGGAGTTAGCATTTCTTCGATCGGATTTCCCAAGATGATAGGGAGCGTATCTGTTTTGCATTGCGCATTGGTGTGGCTGTTTTCTGCATATATGCTAAGAAAATTCATCTAGTAAACTGTTGTAAGTCAGCGCTGTGTGTGTTTCCTCGCTGTGTCCCCGTCGTAGTTTCGCGCTGTGTGTTTCACTATGCTACGCCAACATGCCCAGATTCGCTCTATTGCTTCTTCGAACTGCGTTTCCTCCTTACCTTCCTTTTTCACCTTTTCCTTTTTTTAGCCCCCCTCCCCCCATGCGCATTATACCCTGCCTTTTTGTCTTTTTATGAGCATCTGCGCATGCTCTTTTGACACACCCCTTTCTTGGGGCTGCGTTCTCTCAGACAATAAACCAGTTGGTAGTTTGCGCTCGTTGCCTTATGTCCTGTACGTTTTCCTTTGTGTCTGTGTGCTTCAGTAAGCGCACTCTTGAAGATGAACCAATACCACTAGCCCACCTTATAGCACTCCTCTAGAGGATAGCATTCAGACATTAGAAAGAAAACTTGTTGAGCTTGAAGACCGAAGTAGGCGAAATAATCTGATATTTTTCGGTATTACTGAGAATGAAAGTGAGACGCTCGAGTCGCATGCGGAAAAATTATCGAAGAAATATTCAAGGAAACACTGGGTGGACAGGTTTCCTCAGATGAACGGCTGCACAGAATGGGGCGTAAACAAAGAGATAAACCGTGCCCAGTAATCATGAGGTTCTTGGATCACCGTGATAAGCTGAACATGCTGAAAAAGTGTTCGAAGCTAAAAGGCAATGAAAAGGCAAAAGAAAAAAGACTTTTTTGTTTCAACAAGGAATGTTAGAAAGCGATTATGGCAAGGTTCCGCTGATGAAAGAGCATCTGGAAGCAATGTGCAGCTTTTTTACGACAAGATCAAGATCAATGGGAATATGTACACGTGGGAGGATTCTAAGAAGGCAAGGGTGCGGGCTGGTAAAGATGGTGATAGAACACGACGGTCTAAATGACCTCATGGGCAGCTAAAATGTTTAGGTGCTTGAATCATAATGCGCGCAGCGTATTGAATAAAATGGATTACTTGCAAAGCATTATAACAGCACATAAACCTCATGTAATAATTATAACGAAAGCATGGTTGCACAAAGACATCCCTGACGCTGAAATTGCATTTTCCCACTATAAAATCCATAGATACGACCGGGATTCCCGAGGCGGTGGAGTAGCTATCCTATTCTTGGAATCCTTAAACGTCCTAAGACTACAGGATGTTCCTGGAATTGAGTGTGCAATTATAAAAATATTTCTCGAAGAATTTAATTTAAATACAGGAGGATTCTGTCGCCCTCCAAACGCTGATAACACGTTTTTTGATCATGAATTTTTGTGTCAATATAGATATCACGCATGCACTTTGCTAAGTGCCGGCGACTTCAATGTGCCTCTGATAAACTGGGTTCAAGATTTCCCGAATCTACTTTGCAGAGGTTTGGAGCCACTTGTTGACCTTGTTTTGTTTCACAATTTAACGCAACAAGTGAAGAAGCCTACTCGAACTCAACGAAATAGCAACTCAGTTGTGGACCTCTTTCTTGTTAACATTGGAATTGGGCACGGTGGACCCGGTGGACCCGGAACTGCCATGGCACTGACTAGAGCCCTGTTCTTCATTGTGCAGGGTTTTCTTGGATTCGCCGCAGTATCAACCACTGCTTATGAACCACACGTCGACCATCGTTTCTGCGATGCACGCATGTGTGCCATCGGCGGCGATATGGCGCTTCCTACCTCACCGCTATCACCAGACGCAATCTTGCTCCCAGCGACCCCTTTCAAGCGCAGTGCCGTGACGTCATCGGTGGACGAACATATAAAAGAAGCACCGCAAGACTTTGCCTTTTGTGGGCACGGTGGACCCGGAACTGCCATGGCACTGACTAGAGCCCTGTTCTTCATTGTGCAGGGTTTTCTTGGATTCGCCGCAGTATCAACCACTGCTTATGAACCACACGTCGACCATCGTTTCTGCGATGCACGCATGTGTGCCATCGGCGGCGATATGGCGCTTCCTACCTCACCGCTATCACCAGACGCAATCTTGCTCCCAGCGACCCCTTTCAAGCGCAGTGCCGTGACGTCATCGGTGGACGAACATATAAAAGAAGCACCGCAAGACTTTGCCTTTTGTGGGCACGGTGGACCCGGAACTGCCATGGCACTGACTAGAGCCCTGTTCTTCATTGTGCAGGTTGGTCCCAATACGAGTTCCTTGCGAAGTGATTATCGTGGTGTTATGGTCCTGCCGTGCCCACGGCGATGTCTTGCTATTGCTTATGAGTGTCTCTTTGTGTGTAAACTACTGCTTTGCGGCGATGTTGAAGCTAATCCTGGTCCTACTCAGGCCGAAATGCTTAAGCAGTTAGTTGAAGGGCAGGCTGCTCTTCGTAATGACATACAGGAGCTTCAAACGCATTTATTGAAAACAGAGAAAATCGTTTTAGAGCTTCACGGTATGTTTGACAGAATGCAGGCACAGATCACTGAGACAAAGGATAATCCGGCAGCAAGTAACAATAGTTTACAATCAATTGAACGTATTATAACATTCCAGGCTAAGAAGCTAACAGATCTCGAGGATCGTAGCCGGCGTTCGAAAATTGTAATCCATGGGATACCCGAAATTCCAAACGAGACAGAAGATACACTCAAAGATAAAGTAGTCAAGGGTGTATTTAATGATAAACTAAATGTACATTGCCAGTCTGTCGGTCGTATTCACAGGTTAGGCAGGCAAGGTGACAGGCGACCGATAATTTTATATCTTCAGAATTTTAATGAAAAAAAAGAAATACTTCAGAATGCTAAAAAATTGAAGGGAACTAGCATATTCATTCAAAATGACTACTCGCAAGCCACCTTAAAGAAGCGCAAGCTTCTGTGGGAAAGTGCAAAAAATGATAAACTACAAGGGAAGAACGTGTCACTTATACATGACAAACTCAAGATAGACACGCTTACTTACTTTTGGGACGAATCGCAAAATAAACGCGTGCAAGCTGCGCAAAGCCACCCTCGGCACACAGAAGCATGAAGTAACGTATATCCGCGAAATAAACGTCTGCGTTTAATTAATGTTAACGCTAGAAGTATCGTAAATAAAACAAGTTCGCTAGAGATACTGTTGCTTCAACATGACCCCCATATTACAGTTATCACTGAGACTTGGCTTCGCGAGGAAATTAACGATCAAGATGTATTTCCCCCTTGCTACAAGGTTTATCGTGTGGATAGGTCTTCGAGGGGAGGAGGTGTGGCAGTCTTAATTAAAAATCAGATTGAAGCTGTCGTTTTAGAAATAATACCTGCGTTAGAATGCTTGTGCATTAAGGTATCGCTTTGGGGCTATAACTTTGTACTTTTCGCGACTTACAGGCCCCCTGACGCCCCCACTGAATTTTTGCATGAATTGCGTTGTCTTATGAATAAATATTTGAGTAGTAAGGTTATTCTTGTTGGTGACTTTAATTTGCCCGGTGTAGACTGGGTGCGCCTCGACTCTGGGCTTCATCACAGTCGGGATGTTAACATACTTTTTGATATCATGTTAACCCATGATCTCGTGCAAGCTGTTCTTGAGCCTACACGTGTGCGAGGTTCTTCGTCCTCAGTTTTAGACCTGGTTTTCTTTGCTCACAAATTTGTTGAATTCACAGTGGTGGTCGAGCATGGGCTATCAGATCACTATCTCGTCTACATTTCCTTGCTACTTGCTTCCTGTACAAAAACTAAAAAATCATCTGCCCATTTTGTCAAAGATTATTCTCGCGCAAACGACGCATGTGTGATTCATTACTTAGAAAATTGCTTAACTGATTTTGACGAAAATAATGTGAACATACTTTGGACTCGCTTCAAAGATATGTGTCATTTTTGTATAGACAATTACATACCAAATAAGAAAAAACGAGCACACAAGCAAACACCATGGATCAATCGTAATATTATTCATATGAAGCGCAAAATTAAGCGATTAAAGAAGGCCCATGCGCAGTCAAACTTGATATCCAAATTGCAAGGCGAGCTTGCACTTGCGGTGCATAGTTCGAAAGACTATTACTTTAACTCATCTCTGCCAAATTTCATTAAAAGTGACCCAAGTAAGTTTTGGAATTACATTGCCGAGAAGAAAAAACCAATATCACAAATGACAGTGAATGGACAGATGGTGACTGAAAACATAGAACTTGCCAATCACTTTAATACGTTTTTTCATAGTGTTTTTTCTAATTCTGGTAATTGTTCACACAACTGTGCAGTGCCGCAATTTTCTGATGTACATTTTATATCGGAGCCGGGTGTACTTAATATGCTGCTAAATCTCAAACCCAAATGTTCCAGTGGACCTGACAATATCCCCAATTTGTTTCTTCGTAGATATGCAGTAACTTTATCAAAGTTTCTTGTTATAATATTTCGTACGTCACTGTTGTTGTCAGAATTACCGAGTGACTGGAGGACAGCCCGCATTGCACCAATTCATAAGAAGGGAGACCGTCTTCTCGTAGAAAATTACCGTCCTATTTCTTTAACGTCATCATGCTGCAAACTTATTGAACATATTATCGCAAAAAGCATAACTACATACTTAGATCAACATTCTGTTTTAACTAATTGTCAGCATGGATTTAGAAGAGGGCATTCGACTGTCACACAGCTGATCACTGTTGTTCATTCTTTTGCATCAACTCTTGACAAAAACGGACAAATCGACATAATTTTTCTAGACTTCCGGAAAGCCTTTGATACTGTTCCACACGATAAATTAATTCTTAAACTTCAACATGCAGGAATTCCGGGAATGTTTATATCTTGGGTTGCTGCATATTTGTCTAACCGGAATCAATTCGTAGAGATTAATGGTGCAAAATCGGGCTGCCTTCCAGTCACATCGCGTGTGCCGCAGGGCAGTGTCCTCGGCCCTCTTCTTTTTATTATATATATTAACGACATTGTTAACATGGTTGAAGGTGGTGTGCAGATTCGATTATTCGCTGATGATTGCGTGCTTTTTAAAGATATTAATTCTGTCAATGACCAAATTAGTTTATGTGGTAGTTTAAATAATATTCTTGAATGGTGCATGTGCTGGAAAATGACACTAAACACAGACAAAAGCGTACTAATGCGAATGACTCACAAGAAATCACCTTTGCTTCATACGTATAAATTAGGTTCATCCCCTCTGCACGAAGTAACCCAATATAAGTATCTAGGAGTCACCTTTAATAACATGTTAACATGGAATGACCACATTAGTAACACTTGCACCTCAGCCTTCAGAAAATTATGCCTCTTGAGGCACAAACTTAAAAAAGCCCCTTCCGATGTAAAATTGCTATGCTATAACACCTTAATCAGAA
Organism: Rhipicephalus sanguineus; assembly: GCF_013339695.2. Lineage (NCBI taxonomy): Eukaryota > Metazoa > Arthropoda > Arachnida > Ixodida > Ixodidae > Rhipicephalus > Rhipicephalus sanguineus. Next base: position 201,526,644 of record NC_051179.1, read on the forward strand.
CTAAACTGGAGTATGCATGTATTGTTTGGGATCCGTATACTAAAACTAATATCAATAACCTCGAGAGAGTGCAGCGAAAGGCAGTTAGATTTATATTTAACAAATTCTCAAGATTGGATTCACCCACAGAACTTATGAAAACTAACCATATTGAACCACTCGAGATAAGAAGACAAAAAAAGAGAGTGGAATTTCTTGAACTGCTTTACACGAATAATTCACCACTAGATTCATCTCTATATCTATCACCCCTATTAACCAGACCCACACGCCACCATAGACAAGATGCATTAACACCTTACTTCGCGAGAACGAACATATTTAAGAATTCTTTTTTCCCTCGTACTATAACCGAATGGAATTGTATAATCGAATCAACATCATAATCCTCATTATTATTGATTTGTTTTATAGCGTGTTGCCGGACATATTGACTCTATTTCTGTAATATTGTGTTGTTTCCTTTGTTCATTCCAACTTTTTTTTCCAAACGTGTTCAGTGTTGTACCATTTTATTGCCCTCCCTGCTTGGACTACGTGTCCGCAGTATTTGATAAATAAAAAAATAAAAAAATTACGCGTCGCAGCCCACAGGTTCATGTACTTCAAGACATCTCTGGCCATAAAATGGTGTCTCTAATTATTAAAATGGATTTTACGACTAGACACACGATCCAACAAAGGAACATTCTTGTTTGTTCTCGTGCCATTGACGTTGACATTTTCGATGCTATGGACAGCACTTTTTCTGAGTTTATTTCTTTTTATGAATCTACTGAACATCCAATAGATAACCTTTGGCGCTTTTTTAAAGAGTTAGTGTTCAAGTGTATACAAGACTTCGTTCCACCCTTCGACAACAAAAGAAATTATCCGGTTAAGTCGTAAGCTGAACAAAGCTAGAAAACAGCACAAACGACGCCCCTCAGAGAACAGCACAGATTAAATGCTAAAGCTGCGCGTGCAGCTCAAAAACGTAATCTCGGAAGCCAAAAACCACTATCAGAAAGTGTGCTTAACAAACTTTCTTCTTTCGCCGCCTGGGAAATTCTGGCGTCATATTGCACCAAAAAATAAAACTACGTTCAGTCTTTCCATAAACGACACAAACGTAGTCGACAGTGCAGAAATCGCAGAGGCGTTGAACGACTACTTCAGTTCGGTGTTCATAAACGATAACGGAATCGTCCTTCCTTTTCCGTCATTAGACGACATAGATTCCTTAGACAATATTAGCGTTTCTGAGGAAGGTGTTCTTTCGTTGGTGCTGAACACTGATACAAAAAAATCATCCGGTACTGATGCTCTACCCAACGAATGCTGAATGCGGAATGGCGCTCGTGTTCGTTATGCGGAATGGTGCTCCAAATACCTCACATTTATATTCTCTAAATCATTGTCTATTGGCGAAGTGCCGAGTGAATGGAAATACGCAAAAATAATTCCTATACCTAAATCAGAAAACAAATCACCAGTGCCATCATACAGGCCTATTTCTTTGTTATGTACATGTGGAAAATTGCTTGAACACATAGTATTTGAACACACCTGAGCCTTCCTTGACAGAGACAACATAACCGAGCCCCGGCAACGTGGTTTTCGCAGAGGCCTATTGACTACCACACAACTACTTGAGACAGTTCACGGCATCGCAAGCGCTCTAGATAACCATCGTCAAATTGATATTATATTCTTTGATTTCGAAAAAGCGTTCCACCTAGTCTCCCATCACAAGTTGCTTATAAAATTAAAACCGATCCTGAAAACTGCTTTTGTACTAGCATGGATTCGGGCATACCTTTCCCATAGGTACCAAACTGTTTCTGTAGAAGGCTCCAGCTCCCCCCCCCCCCCACTTCAATTCACTCCGGAATACCACAAGGCTCCATCCTTGGCCCGCTTCTGTTTTTAGTATTTATCAACGATATAGTCTGTGATGTACCCGTTAAAATAAGACTTTTTCCAGACGACTGCATCCTCCACAACGTCATCAATCACCCCAGCGACCAGATAACCCTAAACAAATCCCTGGATACGATAATCTCTTGGTGTTCGACTTGGCAGATGAACATTAGCCCAAAAAAGACCGTCCCAATGAGAGTCCCTTCCCTTTCACCTATTGCATCAACAGTAACTGCATATCTCTAGTTAACAGCTACAAATACTTAGGCGTTATAATTACCCCCGACCTAAAGTGGAACGAGCACATAGAGTACAGACGAAAAAAGGCAATGAAAGCACTTGGGTACTTGCGCAGAACCATTGGAAAATCTACCAAAGAAATTACAATTTGGCGCGCAAGTTTACGTGCAACCCCTACTGGAATACGCGTCTCCTGTGTGGGAACCTCATACATCAGCAAACATTAAAAAGCTGGAAGGTGTGCAAAGAACTTCCATAAGGTTTGTTTACAATGCTTACAGTCGAAACACATCCCCCTCAACCCTCCTTGAAAGTTCGAACTTGGAACTCTCAGAACGCAGTCGCTCCTGTGAAAGACTGAAACTGTTTTATCAGATCTATCGCAGTAACCTAGGGATCGATAAAGGTAAGCATATTTTACCTTCTAAATCACATATACCCGGTCACACCATAGGAAGAAAGTCCAGGTATAGATAGATAGAGCAAATTTATTAGAAGGCAGAGAGGTCGGCCTGAGCTTGAGCGCTCTAGCCTGCTACTCTGCACAGGGGAAAAGGGGAAGGGGAAAAAAGAGTAATGAAGGTGATGATGGGGACAGGAAGAGGTTTTGCGTATGTACAATAACCACGAAACACAGTGGTCTTCTTAAAGTCTATCGTCAAGGCCTGTACTCTTGATAAAATCTATTAATGCTCTTGTAGCAGTCGGTGATGCTGTCTGGTCGGACATTGCGGACAACAGATTATTCTCACTTAGAGTGTTCACACCGATGCCGGCCAACGTTAAAGCCAGCATCTTCCGTTCGGACACGTACAGAGGGCAGTCGCACAATATATGGGCTAAAGTTTCATCTACTTGGCAGCGCTCACAGTTCGGGCTGTCCGCACTGCCGATAAGGTGCGCGTAGCGTCGAGTGAAGGCGACGCCTAGTCGAATCCAAGAAAGTCCAGGAATTTTCATGCAAAACCACTGCTTTCCAAAAATCCTTTTTTGCCCGAGCAGCACGTAGTTGGAACGCCCTGCCCGATGAAGCTGTATCATCCACAACTGGCTCTTCATTCATGAATGTGATAGCAAATCTGCCAGCTATCCTTCGAACTTTTTAAATGCGAAGCATTTCTTAGCGAACTTCTGCGACTTTGAGCGTATCTATCTATCTATCTATCTATCTATCTATCTATCTATCTATCTATCTATCTATCTATCTATCTATCTATCTATCTATCTATCTATCTATCTATCTATCTATCTATCTATCTATCTATCTATCTATCTATCTATCTATCTATCTATCTATCTATCTATCTAGCCGCCTACGACTTTGTGCTCTCCTGGCCGTTTCGTTAATCGGATGTATACCAAAATTGGTGTGTCATAACATGGCCTTATTACGAACATAAATGACAGGTTATATCATGAAAATCATGACACGCATGTCATGAACAGCATGATTTACATTCCACGACCTTAGGCTCTTGCGGCCGTTGCGTTAATTTCATATACACCAAAATTGGTACGACGTGACAAGAAATCATGACGAACATAATGACTGGTCCTAATATGCAAATCATGACGAGCAAGTCATGTGCAGCATGATTTACATGTCATGGTCCCTGGGCGCTCGCGGCCGTTTAAATGAAGGATATACGAAAACTGGTATGACGGGACATTTCTGTATGAAGAACATAACTGACTCGTGGTAACATGAAAATCATGACATGCATGTCATGTATGACATGATTTACATGCCACGCTCATGGCGCACTCACGGTCGTTTCGCTAGATTGATATACACCAAAATTGGTATTGTGCTATGTGACTGTATGAAGAACATGAATAGCAGGTCGTAGCATGAAAACCATGACATCCATGACATGTATGTCATGATTTACATGCCACGCTCATGGTGCATTTGCGGCCGTTTCGCTTGCATGATATACACCAAAATTGGTATTGCGCGACACGACCGTATGACGAACGTAAATGAGACGTGGTAACATGAAAATCACGACATGCATGAGATGTACGACATGATTTACATGTCATGCTCATGGCGCACTCGTGGCCGTTTCGCTTGCGTGATATACACCAAAATTGGTATTGCGCGACGCGACTGCATTACGAACGTAAAATGAGAGGTGGTAACATGGAAGCATGACATGCAGGTCATGTACGACATGATTTGCAAGCCACGCTCATGATACATTCGCGGCCGTTTTCCTAGCTTGATATATACCAAAATTGGTATTGCGCGAAGCGACTGTATGACGAACGTAAATGAAAGGTGTTAACATGAAAATCATGACATCCGTGTCATGTATGGCATGATTTACGTGCTATACTCGTGGTGCACTCGCGGCCATTTGGCTCGCTTGATATACACCAAAATAGATATTGCGAGATGTGACTGTATGACGAACATAAATAAGAGGTCCTAACATGCGAATCATGTTATGCATGTCATGTACGGTATGATTTACATGCCACTGTCATGGTGTGCTTCTGGCCGTTTTGTTAACTGGATATGTACCGAAATTGGTATGGCACGACTCGAGTGCGTGATGAACGTAAGCGACAGGTCATGCATTGTATATACCAGAATATGCGTTTCATTGGCATGGTGTATACTAGATTGTGCCATGCATGCGTGCATGGCAAACATGCGATATATGGTGGACTAGATGCCATTGCATCAATGATTTCATTTGGCTCAAAGACAAACAAGGCGATGTATGCAGCTCTTTGCTGGCTGCTTCGCATTACATCGATTCCCACAGTGCGTGGGATCTGCCGAATTTTTTTCTTTCTTTTTTATTTCATTGACACAGCGTTTAATCTCTGCCGTGTGTGTCTAAGTTGTATTACTTTCCTATGTTCAGCACTAGGTCGATTGTATCTCATTTCATTGATTGTGTCGATATATGTGTTATTCTCGCCTTTTTTAATCAACAAAACTTACTTATTATGAAGCGCTGCATTGACTGCAATGTTTGTAAATTCCTGTTTTTTTTTCTTTGTTTCCCTCTACATACTGTGTCTGTTTTAAGCTTCTTCTGTTGTTTTCTTGCCCTAGAAAATGTATTATCAAGTGTATCTGTTACCCACTCCTGCCTACGATTTCGCATAGAAGTCGGCAGTATTGACTAAGTAAAAAATAAATAAATAAGAAATGACCAAAACCGCGACATTCAGTCCATACAAGATGGACTGCGTACTGTTGAATTCCGAAGAGTTTAACGCTTTGGATGATCATTTCAACACCTGCTCGAGGGATTATAAGCATGTAGAAACCTTTAATAGTCACGTTTGGTATGCCGCGTGGCAATCAGAGTTTTTAACAATTCATCCATCCTTGTATACCATTTGGGGGTTTTCGTTATTTCTTATGTATTGTTTCTTTTCGGCTTTACACGTAAGAAAACGGGGCTGTACATTAAATTTTCATCTTTCTTGAATGTTTTGCCGCCAACCGCATTAAAATTGGCTATTTTGGAACAAAGCTACAGCCTGATGAAATAGGTCAGTTCTGAAAGTATCACCCTATAGTATCAGCTACTCGCAATAATAATCTCCCGGTTTGCATAACCTTTGTGCGCGTTATATAAAGGCGGTTACTCCTTTGCTTTCGCAGCCCTGAAAGGACTCTTGACAGCAAAATTTTTGTTTGTCACTTGTTACTGTAACTTGTAGCTGTGTGCCTGGTAATGCCGCAATTCCATCGTAAATGCTCTAACTTATCGTGTAATTAACGCTAGCGCCATTAATCCTGACCAATTTAAGCGTCACTTCGAAACGTCCACCTAAACCGTAAGAAACTAGCGCCCCACAACGGGGGAGTGCCTGAGACCACGTGCGCTCAACCTTTGGTGACGCTGACAGCGCACTTTTCAAATCGGGGCTCCGCGCGCGGTAAAGATTGAAACAATGTGGGTGCTTCGGTATGAGTTAAAACTGTTAAGAGGGTGTACCCTCAGGAAAAAGAAAAGCGTTCCTGGCGTAAGCAGCGACAAGCACCTTGAGAGCAGCCCGATAACAGAGGGGCGACGAACAACAGCCCTCTCCGGGTGCCAGTCGTGGCTTTGTGTGCGCCCCGCGCATGTTCTGCGACGTCGAAAGTACTCGCTTTTCTCGCGAAACGTCACACGGGGCCTTCGTCTACGTCAGACTAGTGGCGATGTCGCGAGGTGCTGTCAACTCAGAAGAGCACCCACGCTTACACTGAAACCGAATTAAAATGCCCTAGAGACAACATTCGCCACTAATAACCGGCCGGAAGTTCCCACGTACACAGCACAATCAAACAACGCAAACGCCTCGAGGTTTCAATTTTGGTGTCAGGGGTTGTTTAACACATGTAATGAATCTCATTTTTTCTAAAGGTTCCTTTCCTGAGTCGTTAAAACTTGCGAAAACCACATCAATTATTAAGTAAGGTGATAAAGGTGCTAATAAAAAGTATAGGCCTAAATACATTCTTCCATCATTAAGTAAACTAACTGAAGATTTGCTATTAAAGCGCCTTAATTGTTACCTATCGAAATTTAATGCTATAAAGCCTTCGCAGTTTGCTTCTCGTCATGGAAGCTCCACTAAACATGCTTTACTTTCTTTTACTGACGTCATCAAGCATTCCATTGATAGTAGTAACTTCTCGGATTCGGTATTTTTGGATTTAACTAAAGCCTTCGACACGCTCAATCACTCCATTCTATTCAGTAAGCTTGATTCTTATGGTATCACTGGACCGGCTTTAAACAGTGTTGTCTGTTTAACCGACAAAACATGCCCTTTACTATTGGCTCTTATACCTCTGTCACACGGGCAGCTTTAACTGCGGTTATGCTTAACCGTGGTTACAGGATTAACCGCAGTTTACGCGAACGCGGGTTTGCCATTGCTACACGTGCTGTGCTGCTCATGCGGTCAGAAAGAAGTTTGGGCACACCCTCGGCAAGTTTCATGGTACGATACACCGCTAACCCCCACGACAGTGTATTGAGTCGTTCCATCTTCGACTACATATTCAGTGTTTGCAGCTGTGTGAGGCGGCTAGACACGAACAATGCAAAAAGCATTTCCCCTCAAGAAACCTGTAGCGATAATACTGAACCATCTCGCAAACCCGCCGTGGGCGGAATAATCTTTGTTGTAGGCCTTTCCACAGCGAGCCTCGTTTTGCCAAGCAAAACTCGCTGACAACGAGTTTCGCTTAGCTATTGTTCGCCGACTGGAGACGCGTTCCGTGAAAATCCTCTGCGAAGCCGCCGAATAACGTGCGCCGGTTCACGGCTGGTGCACTCCCAGCTCAGCCATCTTGCCAGCTTCTCGTTTTGTGTGGGTAAACCCTGCTTGCTTAGCTCGGTTTGCGATAACTACGGTTAGGAGACTAACTGCGGTTACGTCTGCCGTGTACCTACCACTGACCGCGGTTAACCGTAACCGTAGTTAGCTTAACCGTGGTTAAGGCTGTCCGTGTGACAGGGGTATAACTTTAACACTAAGATGAGGATGTTCCAGAAGAATCCATTCTTGGTCCCCTCCTATTTATTATTTGTGTAAACGACCTTCCTGACGTCATAGGTCTTGGACATTCAGTGTGATGTGCATACAACACCACAGTTCCATCTCTAATATCAAAACTAAATGCTGTACTCAACGATGTAGTTAGTTGGTGCAATGACAGTGACCTAACTATCATCATCATCATCAGCCTGTCTACGCCCACTGCAGGGCAAAGGCCTCTCCCATGTTCCGCCAATCCACCCGGTCCTGTGCTTTCTGCTGCCACTTTATACCTGCAAACTTCTTAATCTCATCTAGCCACCTAATTTTCTGTCTCCCCCTCACGCATTTGCCATCTCTTGGAATCCAGTCAGTTACCGTTAATGACCACCGGTTATCCTGCCGACGTACTACGCGCCCGGCCCATATCCATTTCTTCTTCTTGATTTCAACTATGATGTCCTTAACCCCCGTTTGTTCCCTGACCCACTCTGCTCTCTTCCTGTATCTTAAGGTTACACCTATCATTTTCCTTTCCATCGCTCGCTGCGTCGTCCTCAATTTAAGTTGAACCCTCTTTGTAAGTCATGCAGCAGCGTCAGCAGTCATGCAGGCACTGCGGAATCAGGGCATCGACGGAGCCTATATAAACATAATGGAAGAAATCTACAGCGGATCCACAGCCACTATAGTCCTTCATAAAGAAAGCGACAGAATCCCAATAAAGAAGGGCGTACGGCAGGGAGACACGATCTCTCCAATGCTATTCACCGCGTGTTTACAGGAGGTTTTCAGGGCCCTAGATTTGGAAGAGTTAGGGATAAGAGTTAATGGAGAGTATCTCAGAAACCTACGATTCGCTGATGACATTGCATTGATGAGTAACGCGGGAGACGAATTACAGCTCATTATTACTGAACTGGATATGGAAAGTAGAAGAGTAGGTCTGAAAATTAATATGCATAAAACTAAAGTAATGTGGAACAATCTTGGCAGAGAACAGCGCTTTGCGATAGGTGGCGAGACACTGGAAGTTGTAAAGGAGTACGTCTACTTAGGACAGGTAGTAACCGCGGAGCCGAACCATGAGAGTGAAATAACAGAAGAATAAGAATGGGTTGGGGCTCATTCGGCAAGCATTATCAAATCATGAATGGTAATCTACCACTATCCCTCAAGAGGAAGGTATATAACTGCTGCATCTTACCGGTGCTTACCTACGGAGCAGAAACCTGGACCTAACTATAAACCCCTCTAAAGAACCATTTATGCTTTTCAGATCTTTCTAAAAACCTTTAGTAACTCCTGGTGCTCTAACGACGTCCTCTGTGCATGTGATTCTGCTTCTTTTCTCGCAGTTCGTTTAGACGTATTTCTTAATTTTGGTCTCCACTTGTCAGACATAAAAATATACTTCAGGTATTCGCGCACTAATTAAGGAGTACAGACGTGAATTTTTAATATTTTTGGATTGTCGCTCTAAATAAACACTTCGGCAGATCCCACAGATTGCGGGAATTGGTTTCATGCGAAGGAGTCAGCGAGTAGCTGTCTATGCTGCAATGTTTGGCTGTGTCGATCGTTACGAGGTGGATCGAGGTGTCTTAGTAAATGGAGTAGTTGTGTGCACATCGTGCGCTTACCAGGCACGCCGACTACATAGGCGTCTAAAGGGTAACTTATGGTCTGTCGTAACTTCAGCCCTCACGTCAGAGCACAGACGTCAGTTTACAGCACTTAAATTACCAACGTCTGTTCTCGCGGCCCGTGGTGAACGGGTATATGCTACACGTGTCTGGAGGAAAGGGTTTGACGACGTACGCGACAGGATTTTCGCGTTAAGCGCGAGACAGACGGTACAATCTTCCATGCGATGTGCCGGCCGACGCGGCGGTGGGGAGGGGGAATGGTGGCTGTCCGATGCTATGAAAGGTCACCATTACGGTTTCCCCACCACCGTGTCGGACGTCGCACCGCATGGAAAATCGTACCGTCTGTCCCGCCTTTTATTCATGTCATGACCCGACAGTCATATTCGTGAAGCCCTCTTACCCTCCTATGCCAGTTTTGGTCTACACCAAATTGAGGCGATCACGAGAGCACCCAGACGTAGGGGGCTAGATAGATAGATAGATAGATAGATAGATAGATAGATAGATAGATAGATAGATAGATAGATAGATAGATAGATAGATAGATAGATAGATAGATAGATAGATAGATAGATAGATAGATAGATAGATAGATAGATAGATAGATAGATAGATAGATAGATAGATAGATAGATAGATAGATAGATAGATAAAAACGCTAGAAGTTCAAGGTTTGATAGAAATGCTTCGCACTTAAAACTTTCTTGCTTTCGATATCGAGGGGGCGGTTCTCAGTGACGTGTCATCGCAGTGCGACGTCACGGGGAGGCAGCAACTCGCGACGTACTAGTGGCAGATCCGCTCATGACGCACGTAAATAACGTTGAGTGAATTATCCAGTGACCCCGAGAGTGATTTCTGCGATTTAGGTTGCATGCAGGACGGATAGTTTGCGAACGCAGTGGAACTATGTTGACTCGTCGAGATGATGTTCATTGCGGTGGGGCTGGCTTGCTAATGCTCCACGACGAAAACTTTACAATCGAAGCAAAATATTTTATACGTTCTGTCTGACTCCGGTGTGTGGATAGCGTTAACACTGCATACCAAGGAAAGAAAAAACGTTTCTTTTACGATGTCTCAAAATGGTGTCAGCACTCAAGGTATGTTGCCGCCCTTGCAAACGGCATTTTTTTTTTGAAAAAGCGAATTTCACTTTTTGATATTTTAAGAATTTACAGAGATTCAGAATTGTGCTGCAGTGAAAATGACGTTTCTGTGTGCTTGTGTTCGAGAGTTATGTTGGTTTTTACAACTACCGGTAGACCTCCCTGGAACCTAAACTGACATTTTGTGAAAAAGCAACGTAGATTTCAATCAGTAAAACAAGCTTACGTTTGTGCTCAAATACGCAGGATACATGCAGATTAGTTTGTGATGAAGCACACAAAATTTATTAAGATGAGCAATGGCAATCGTGACCGTTTTTAGAGGCGAAGCTCCTTATGCCGTAGGTCTGTCCATCCACCGTTTGTAGCGTTGTAGTAGCCACCTCTAGCACGCGGGAAGCACGCGTTCTGGTATGCAGTAGAAGAAGAAGACGACGTTGACGAGTGCGACTCTCGTGCGTGTTCGCCTGTGTGGTATTCTTTCTTCTTTACTGCGCGCGTTCTTGTATGCAGTAGAAGAAGAAGACGACGTTTCAGAAGTAACGCGCCATGAGGCTCCCTCTTGGCACGCTTTCTCGTTAGCTCGGAGTCGCCAGATGGAAGACAAGGCTGCGGAACGGAGGGCACGGAATGCGGCGGCAGCGCGCGCTCGCAGACAGAATCCTGAGGTGAGAGCCCGTGAGGCCGAAGCTGCACGTCGACGCCGCGAAGCAGATTCCGCCGTTCGAGCGCGCGAAGCCGAAGCTGCTCGACAAGCTGCACGGCTGCGGCGAGAAGACCCCGCCGTTCGAGCCCGCGAGGCCGAAGCTGCTCGACAAGCTGGACGACTGCGGTGCGAAGACCCCGCCGTTCGAGCCCGCGACGTCGAAACTGCTCGGCAAGCTGCACGGCTGCGGCGCGAAGACCTCGTCGTTCGAGCCCGCGAGGCCGAAGCTGCATGGCTGCGGCGCAAATCGGATCTTCAAAATGTGAAGGACCGATTGTTGTCTTACATAATATAACAAGGTATGGCTGAGTTCTGAGTGAAACAAAGGCCGAAACGCAAAGTTTGAAAAGTTGGTGTGCCTACAGCGAGTGAAAGCTCTGGGCAGAAGACAATACAAGCACAGGGGAGGTTTTTACATAGACATCCTGAACAAATTGAAGCCTGTGTATGCAGACCTTTCTTCAGACGATATATGTTTTGAGGAAATGTGTCTGCGGAAAAAATCACAGCATATCTACGTGGTGAATGATGATGAGTGGGGCGAGGCGAACTCACGCTGCAGCACGGCGATGGCATTGGCGCGAGCGTGGTCCTTCTTGATGGAAGATATTGTGACTAGATTGTTTGAGAACCACAATCTGTTGCACACACCGCAACTATGGCCGAAACTGTTATCAAGGAAGTCCCGTTGGAAGCACGCGTCTTCGCCTTCGGCAGAGCCCGCCTGATGCATTTTGCAGCCACTTCACGTGCTCGCGCAGCCTCGGGCTCTGCCTGCCGGTACGCGCGCTTTCTCGCCACTTCACGGTCCTTCACATTTTGAAGATCCGATTCGCGCCAAAGCCGCGCAGCTTCGGCCTCGCGGGCTCGAACGGCGGGGTCTTCGCGCCGCAGCCGTGCAGCTTGTCGAGCAGCTTCGACCTCGCGGGCTCGAACGGCGGGGTCTTCGCGCCGCAGCCGTGCAGCTTGTCAAGCAGCTTCGGCCTCGCGGGCTCGAACGGCGGGGTCTTCGCGCCGCAGCCCTGCAGCTTGTCGAGCAGCTTCGGCCTCGCGGGCTCGAACGGCGGGGTCTTCTCGCCGCAGCCGTGCAGCTTGTCGAGCAGCTTCGGCTTCGCGGGCACGAACGGCGGAATCTGCTTCGCGGCGTCGACGTGCAGCTTCGGCCTCGCGGGCTCTCACCTCTAGATTCTGTCTGCGAGCGCGAGCTGCCGCCGCCTTCCGTGCCCTCCGTTCCGCAGCCTTGTCTTCTATCTGGGGGCTCCGAGCTAAAGAGAAAGCGTGCCAAGAGGAAGCCTCATGGCGCGTTACTTCTGAAATGTCTTCGGGTGTCGTTGAAAACACGAGACGTAGTAAAGAAGAAAGAACGCCACACAGGCGAACACGCACGAGAGTGTCACTCGTCAACGTCGTCTTCTTCTTCTACTGCATACCAGAACGCGCGCAGTAAAGAAGAAAGAATGCCACACAGGCGAACACGCACGAGAGTCTCACTCGTCAACGTCGTCTTCTTCTTGTACCGCATACCAGAACGCGCGCTTCTCACGAGATAGAGGTGGCTACTACAACGCTACAAACAAACGGAGGATGGACAGACCCGCGGCATAAGGAGCTTCGCCCCTAAAACCCAAAACGCGAATGATTGCTTCACTGGGATGCTCTGGCAGCGTCTCCCTAAAGATCTCTACCTAGGCCCACACACTGTTTTGTTTGGACTACAAGATTGTATATGTCAGTTCAACAATGGAAGCAGTGGCACACTGGATATCTTGAGGCAGGCGGGTCGATCCTGGCTACTAAACTACAGTAGCTTAGAATAACAGAAAGCTGAGCTAGTTGGTAAGTATTCATTCTAAAAAGACAGGGCGTGCAAACAAGGACACAAGAAAGAAGTCAGGACACCACAAACGCCGGTAGATTGCCTCAGCAGGGACCGAACTCGCTTGAAGAACGCCTGCCACCAGTCAACGGCTAACGAAAAATAAGCCTGAAAAAACCTAGGAGCTGCTAAACAATTTCACGGTGAACACGTGGCAGCTAAGGAAGGTTCTAGCTATGAGCTTGGCGGCTTTTAGTGTCCCACAACCTTCCACTGATGTATATAACCATGTTTGGAAAACTTTCTTGTTATTCTCAAAACATCATTTTCAGTTACTTTTTGTTGGGCAAAAAGTCATAACGTTTGAATAAATCAATATTTTTAGATGAAACTTTCCGAGATTTTTTATGGAACATTATCCTGTCCAATGAACTACGACAATTGAAAACCACGCGTGACTTTTGACGTTACAAGATTTCGACTGAAGTGCAACCACCTGAAACTATACAATTTTACGTTTTTCAGCTATACTATACCTAATATCGACGACAGCGCAAATATTCTAGTTCATTGCACAGCCTGCATGTGCAGCTACACTGCTGCCAAGCCATTTTAGTTTTGTATCACAGGATCGGTACCTATGGCTCTTCGCGTGATGGGCATATTTTGGGCAATTTCAGTAATTAAATTGTGATTAACTACACTTTTTCTGCCTAACATACTTGAAATGTCTTTTAAACAGGCCTTCTTAGGGCAGACGCATAGCAATGAGTTTAGGACCAAAATTTAAAAGGATTTCCAAAAAGGTGACAAGATACCTTAAAGCTAGGCCATACTTCTGCGCTGAAGCATCACAATCGCTCGACTACTGCTTTATCCACAGTCATTTTAACCATGGCATAGCTGCCGGAGAGGAGGAATTTCATTGTACCAGACAGGCAGGACGGTGATGAGGGTGTTGTAGGTTGCAGGCGGATTGCGAGTTTTGCAGGCAAGGTTTGTTTATATATTCAGCAGTTCAAACGTATTGTGGGAATCGATGTAATGCGAAGCATGCGGCGGGAAGGTGACTATAGCGTAATTTTGCTATACATTGAACGAAACGTTACGAAACGACGCTAAAGATATATGCAAATGGTATTCGCACACACATATGTTGAGGAGTCGCACATGTGTTATACAACCAGCTGTTTACAGTACCGTAACGATGCCAACAGCAACACGCATATTAACAAAACCAGACGTGTTAAGCCGACATGTAGTGCTAATACTTCTCCGTTATGACAGAGAATGCACGCACGTTTCACGAACCCGTGTGAATGTGTGGAAGGGTTTCTTGAGAGTTCTGAGGTAGATGGCGGCGAGCGGAATGTCTTTGTTATTGTAATTGATGTCCGCAGCGCAGATCTCGCCGATTCCGCTGCTTGTCTGTGTGTGCTCGGTGTCTGGCAGCCGGCGAAGCGGGATGCGGGCTACGGTGAAGTTGCGCATCGCCGTGTTATTGTTTATGCCCACGCCTCCGCATCTGCAATGAAGCCGCTTGGTGTGGACGGCACAGTGGGCTCATCACTTCAGGCTTCAGAAAGTGCTAACACGCCAGTTTCTGTGAGCAGAGCGTCTTTTTGGAGGTCGTGCACGTGCACGTGCACATTTTACGTTGAGAGAGGCGAGCCTGAGGTGATTCTTGTGGTTGTGGCATCGAATGAAGGTGGTAGCCCAGTCTAAAACATGGTCTAGAGGCCTGTTCACTAGTTAGGTCATGTCGTCGACAGACTGTCTGTCGATAGAGCCGGCGACATGTCGGAACCTCAAGGCACCTTTTGCGTTGATGAAGTCGGGGCGGTCGAGGCTAGTAGCCCTGGAAAGTGCTACGCAGACCACCTTCAGTGGTTGGCGCTTGTCGTATCCGTAGACTACCTGGGCGAATGTGACCATTTGTGATTTATATATAGTTATGGCGTTTGCTTGCGCTAGGGGAAACTGTGTCCTCTTACACGAGATATTTTTCTGGCGTATGTCGTGGTTGTAGTGCTTCGCATTACCACGGGCACCCATTTCAATTCTATTGAGGGGTGTGCGGTAGTGATGTGCTTCGTCCTGGCTGGGACAACAATGCCTACCGAGGACGCGTTGTAAATTCAAGCCGCAGTCGCAGTAGGTTGCCGTGTTCGTCACGCTCGATGTTTCCATTAACGAGGTCGTGGCTTACGTCGATGTTGGCCGTGTTCATGTACGGCTTGCCGATGCTCAGGCAAATTGAGGCCGGCAGGCCACCTGTGTCGCTTGCTTTCATCTTGGCCAGCTTGGTCAGGCCATCCCTGTGTGCCTGCTCGTTCTTATAGCCGGTTATGTTACCGCATGCGGGGTGACGTAAAACGTTGTCAGCAGCGTCTTGGCAAAGTGCGTTACAGCGGTTGACGTCCGCATTGGTGTAGTACAGCCGTATGCCGTCAGGGCACTTAGCGGCGGCTTCTTCGTGTGTCACAAAGCGGTTCTCAATCAATCTGACGTCATAGTCGGTCAGCATGAGGCCATCGCCCAGCCTCATAAGAAATGAAGACAGGACTGCGTCATTCTGGCGGACTACTTGAACGAGTGGATGGCAGTCGAGCGTCTACGAGGAGAGCGCTGCCTTCAGCTCACTCACTTGCCTTGCGTTTTAATGTGCATGTTCGCGGTTACTGTGTTGATTGAGACTGTGGATCAGCTGTGGCACATACCCGCATAACGTGAACTGTGGTATGCGGGTATGTGCCACACGTGACTGATGGGAATGGTTTCATGACGTACGCGACAGGCGTTTTGCGTTATTCATGTAATGACCAGTGAATCGTGTTCGTCATGCACTGATTTCCTGCTATGCCGATTTCGGTATATTACAAGTTATGGAGACGACCAGGTGAGCGCCCTGAGATAGGCGGATAGATAGATAGATAGATAGATAGATAGATAGATAGATAGATAGATAGATAGATAGATAGATAGATAGATAGATAGATAGATAGATAGATAGATAGATAGATACGTAACCTTATTAAATGCGAAGCATTTCACAGCGAACCTCAGGCACTTTGGCTGGTTCTATCTACGTATATATCTTAGGTTGTAATATACTAAAATTTGCGTAGCATAGGATCAGTGTATGACGAACAGGATTCACTGATGATGACAGGAATAACGCAAAATACCTGTCGCGCGTACGTCATGAAACCCTTTCCCTCAGTCATGTGTGGCACATACCCGTATACCAGAGTTCATGTTATGCGGGTATGTGCCACAGGTGATAACACTCTTAACGCAGTAACCACGAACATACACATTGACACGGAACGAAAGTGACAATGATAATAATAATAATCATTTACGTACCAAAACCACGATACGATTATGAGAGACGCGATAGTGAAGGGCTCCGGAAATTTCGACCATCTGGTGTTTTTAAACGTGCACTGACATCGCACAGTACGCGGGCCTCTAGCATTTCGCCTCCATCGAAATGTGACCGCCGCGGCCGGGATCGAACCCGCGACCTTCGGGTCAGCAGCCGAGCACCGTAACCACTACACCACAGCGGCCGACTTAAGGAAAGTTAGGGAGCTGCCCCGCCACGGTGGTATAGGGGGTATGGCACTCGACTGCTGACCCGATGGTCGCGGGATCAAATCCCGACCGCGGCGGCTGCATTTTCGGTGAAGGAGAAAATGTTTGAGGCCCGTGTACTTAGATTTAGGTGCACGTTAAAGAACCCCAGGTGGCCGAAATTTCCGGAGTACTCCACTACGGCGTCTCTCATATTCATATCGTGGTTTTTGGACGTTAAACCCCAGATATTATTATTAATATTAAAGTTAGGGAGCTGAAGACAGAGCACCCCGGAAAGACGCTGGGCTACCATCCACTCGTCCACGGGGTCCGCGACGTCGACCACGTGGATTACGCAGAAACCGGGGTCAATGCTTCCTTAAAGTTAGCAAGAAACAACGCGAAATTGAGATAGGACACAAGACGAAGAAGGCACGACAACAGCGGTGACTTACAACTGATTTTATTTTGACATGTGGGCACATATCGGGTTGTGGCACCTGTCGGGTTGCGGAGGTCTCAGCAGGCTCCCACATGGGGCCATACCAGTCGTCCTTGCGCTTCGGGCCTGGCGTGGCTGAAGCGTCGCCAGGACGTTTCCGCCAGGCGAGTCCAGCATCTACGGCAGCGAGCGTTCGAGATAGGCATGGCAAACGCCATGCAGGTCAACGACCTTCGCAGTGAGCCGTGTTCTTGACCGCGCCTGTCATCGGACCTACACCCAAGCGTCCTTTGCCAGCGTCGAGTTTGCCGCCGGGACTGTGAACTCTTTCTGTTATTTTGTATTATGCCCTCGTGACTCTTACTCTAGCATTCCAAGCATGTTATATTTTTAAAGACGATAGTCTTTCTTGGGGAACTTAAACGCAGAAATTTTGGTCTGTCTTTCTGTTTGTCGGCACGTCCCTCGATTCAGCCACCCGGCCAAAGTTCAACCACTTGCTTACCGCCCCCCCATCTTGAACTGGTACGGCTGTTCCTACTTGTGAACGATGAAAAAGTAAATATTACGCATATCTGAGGCGCAACATCATTAGGTAAGTATTAGGTGGTGTGTTCCTTTAATAGAAAATACATAGATACGCAATTTTAAAGACCCTAGTTTCTTAAGCTGCGCTGAAAATGCGGCTGCACTGAAACTTGTCTTCCTCCGTGCCCTCTGCAGAAGCTCATGTTGTGTTTCGGTTTCGGTTCAGTATTGCATTGTACGAATGACAGGGGGCGCCGCTCTGGCTTTCCCGTTTTACCCAGGCGACATGTAAATAAGAGAGTTTGTGGAGAGTACTCGTTGAGTGCGGAGGTTTCTTCTCCTTAGGCGCATCGCGCCAAACCGCGTGTTCGGGCTGGCCGGCGTCACCGCCGGTCGCGCTGGTCACCGCCGGTCTTCACCTGCCGCTGCGCCGGGACTACCAGCCCGCAACGCAGCACTCATGTTTCCCGACGTATTGCCAGATGACGTCCATATCTCAGGCAGCGCCTCTTCTATCGTCTTTAGACGACATTTGCAGCGAAGCACGCAGATACGCGGCCAATTTTTTTTCTTACTTCATTTATTATTAGACCTTTCTAGTCATTTGTAAATACATTTTTTTTTGTGATTGCATAAACGGCCTCGTTACTGCCCGATGACAATTAAGTCATCGCGATTCTCCGTACAGAAACACGAGCGTCTTGTCTAGAGATTTGTCTCGCTATACAGCTCATTACAATAATGTTCGTTATCCAGTGGTTGACGGTAGATGTGTGCCTACATGTTTGTGGTGTCTTGTAACATAATTCTGTTGACCCCATTTGCGTGATGTACAACCGGAAATAAAGAAAAAAAAACCGGCATGGCTCAGAGGTAGAACACTGGGCTCCCACGCAGAGGGCCCAGGTTTGAACCCCGTTCCATCGTGGAAATTTTTTCTTATTTCGTTTTTTTTTCTTATTTTGAGCGATAGTGGTTACGGACACCGGCGGCGGCGGACAACTGCGGCGCCAAAAACGGCCGTTGAAATGATCTCGTAACAGCTTTCGCTGTAAAATTTGATGGGGTGTTAGTGTGGTAGCTCGTATTAACACCCTTTTGTATGGGTGTTGGAAGAGTGTACACCATTCATTTTGCGAAACAGAAGCTTCAGGTGCTCACAAAGGCCGTCATGCATGTGTTCCTGCGGATGTCATTAATTCGGGGTGTACTACTAAGTCTGTTTCCTTTGCACAAACGCGTCTTCATATTGGTTTGGCAAAGGTCGTGTTCGCATAAGGAATGCTCGGTTGGAAAGACACCCCGAATTAGTGAAATCTGCAGGGATCCATCCGTAAGCCTCGTGTGTTCATCTGAAGCTTCAAATTCGGTCATCACCCCCTTCTGCTGCATATTAAAGATCATGAAATGAAATCATAAGTAGCACACACACATAAATATGTATATACATCATCTACGAGCATATGTACAAAGCGATGCTTAATATGGCTTCCACATCCAGTCACACTGGTCTGCAAGACATAACGCTTGATTTTCAAAAAAATCTGAAATATTTATTGTCTGCTGTGATACAGAAAGGTATGAAAAAAATGGGAAAAATCAGACATGGATAATTATCAAACTTTTTTGACGTACAACAAAATTGGCATGTTATGTGCACTTTGACAACAAACAGACGTAAGCTGATCGAACCTGCCAATGAGGGTGCCTGATACTTGAAAATGATTTGTTTGGGTACGAAGCAGTAATTTGAAAGAATGTAAACTTCAGTCTTTATGGCCTTGCAAAAAAAAAAACAGTGGAAACGCTAACGAAGGCGATACCAAAATTCGAACGTTAAATCAGTAACTGAATCCTACTATGCATTTCTTAAACCTAGCATTGTATGAAAAAGCCATTGTGAAAATCAGGCCCGTAGCCAGGAATTTTTTTTCAAGGGGGGGAAGGGAGGAGGTACTTGCTGAAAGCCCTGAAAAACACCCATTTTCATATTACAGCGAAAGCTGTTATGAGATCATTTCAACGGCCGTTTTTGGCGCCATAGTTGTCCGCCGCCGGTGTCCGTAACCACTATCGCTCGAAATAAGAAAAAGACGAAATAAGAAAAAATTTCCAGGATGGAACGGGGTTCGAACCTGGGCCCTCTGCGTGGGAGCCCAGTGTTCTACCTCTGAGCCATGCCGCTGCTTCAAACTGCCTTGCAAAAAGACGATATACAGGCTTCATGTCCGGAAGGAACCACATTAACATATGTAATTTAGTGTGGTACAAGAGTGAAATAACAACCACGCATCACACAACGCGAACTCTGTAACCAGGCGTCACGCAATGCGAACTGCGCAACCAGTGGGTTGTTGGATGCTTCCAACCCATTACAAAGGGTTCTGCAATAATTCTTCATCGTCATCAGGCACAACACCAGCAAAGTGCGCATTGTGCCTTACATGTTTTTAGCGGGTACCACGGCTCTTCGTTGAATGACGAAAAATGGCATAGTGGCGGCTTCCCTACTTCACAGAAATTATGATGATTTATAGCGTAGCGGGTTCCTCGCAAGTGCGCTTGCCTTGGTTTCCAAGGAAGCCCATAAAACCATGATCCATTTCCTCAGGATCTCAATAAAATTCTTCCCGCCTCTCTCTGTCTCTCTTTCTCACGTCAACGTATGTTATATTGCATGGTGGGAAAGTGAAATAGCGACCGGGCGTCACACAATGCGAATTACGTAACTGTTGAGTCGTTTAAAGCTTCCAACACATTACAAAGGGCTGAGCCACAATTCTTCATCGTCAACAGTTGTGACGTAAACAAAGTGCACACAATGCCTTACAGATGTGTAGCTGGAACCTCGGTTCTGCGCAGAATGACGAATAATGGCGTTGTAGGTGCTTCTAAACTTCACAAATATTGTGATTTATGGCGTAGTGGGTACCTTGCTAGTGTACTTGTATTAGTAGCACCAAGAGAGTTTACAATGGGCTCTAGAAATGCGCTCTTCCAGTTTTCGCTGTGACTGTGCTGCGCTTTCCGCGCAGGCCTGGCGTTTTTTGCTGAACAGCCTTTCTCTAGGGTGTTACATTAACACCCTAATTGAAGGGTGTAGTCGACAACACCCTAAGGGTGTCCGTCTGGCGACAAACAGACTTACACCCTTAAGGGTGTAAAAATGTGTAGTGTGATAGCACTGACGGGTTGCTGTGTTAATCAGACATTAATAGAACATGGGAGGTCGCTAACTGGAGGCTCACCTTGTAACCTATCTTTATATTGTCCAGAGTGGAAGTGCAAAAAAAATTCGATGAATGCGCAGTTTTGTAAAGGTACAGGAATGAAGAAGCGCGTCTAATGATTTTGGCATCGCATATCGATAATAGTGGTAGCGCATGCATGATCCGACCGTCGGTTACCCTCCACAAAGAAGAAATCAGGTGTCTTAACAGTTATCTTTCACGTAGTCCGCCACGCACGCCGGATTGATAGGTTCGCCTATTTCCTGAGCATGCGCAGATAAGTTTTCGTGCCTACCTTCTTTTCTGCCGCTGTGCGCATTTTTCACTTGTTAGTCGGCGTTTGTGGTGTCTTCACATCTCTCTTGTGTCTGTGTTTGCACGCCCTGTTTTTTAGAATGAACCAACTAGCTCAGCTGTCTATATTCTAAGCATTTGATTTCTTTTTATTGAAGTTCATCGACCGTTGGCTCACGCATTATTCTGAAAGAAATAGCAGGCAGCCCAAAGGTCAGCGCCCTACCTTTGCGCTTCTTTCTTTCTCGAGTCTGTTTCTTTCTTAACGCTAATATGTATCCTTTTGACGTCAACCAACTCATCCTACTCAACCAACAGCAATAAGAGGGGCGCTCAAAAGTGAAGAAATGACATATCACGTGGGATACATGTAAAAGTCAGGTTACATGCTGATCAATGCATTCTATAATCGCAAGTTGAAAGCCACATATATCATAATCATTTGAACGAGGCATTTCAAAGGTTCCTTAGTTGGTGCAATAAATGGCAGACGTCGGTTAATTTTAAGGAGACCGTCTTCATGAAAATTTCTCACAAACATAACCATAGGCGTGCGCAGGTTTCCTCATCGGGGGGGGGGGGTTCATCGCTTCCTACTGAGTCAATGTATGAGGCAGACTTCCCGTGCGCACGCCTACGAACGTAAGCCTCCTAGTAACATTATAAATCACCAACTTGCCCAACGAATCGCTCTCGTAAGCCTCTTCAATTTGCAAATTCAGCCAGTAATGCTTTTATGCAGGAGGAGCTGCAACACTACAGGTATCTTGGTCTTTGGATCTTGCATGACTTTAGGTGGACGAAACTCATAAACACTGCAATAAGCGCATACAATTACTCTTCTATCTCAGACGAGATCTCAAGTTGTCTACTCCCGACATTTGTCTTGTTGCGTTTAAGGCAATGATTCAACCTACTTTAGAATATGGTTGTATACTTTGGTACCCTCACACTAGAAAAAGCATGATTGAAATGGGAAGAATTCAAAACAAAGATGGTATATTTTTTATAACACCTTCGGCCGGACTTTGATAACGTTTTTTAGCAAAATCGAACATTTCCGATACCTACACAAAGAAATAAAGTGTTGAGATCGAAATTCTTGCTAGTGAAATGCTATTTTAAGTTACACGCATCCTTCTCCACAGGATATGGTACATACACTAACCCATTTATCCAACCTTAAATACTCGTGTTTACCTAGGACCGAAGAAACAAATTTACTGACGAAGTTGTTTCACAACCATCCTTAAACCTTCATGCGGCGCACCTCTAGTAGTAATTATCAGAACTTCAATCAATCAATCAATCAATCAATCAATCAATCAATCAATCAATCAATCAATCAATCAATCAATCAATCAATCAATCAATCAAAGAACTTTATTTTCACCAAAAACAAGAACATTTACGGTGAAAAAAGTGAAGTACGGTGAATTATCGTTACATGTGCTTGTCTGCTATGAATTACTGTAGCGGTTATCCTCCAGGAGTGGTTATTTTGAATGTACTGCTGATTTCATCATACGATATTGTGCCTGTTTATTGTGAAGCAGTGTTTTTTTTAGTGCGTATCCCTTCCGTATACTTATTCTTATTTGTTTGCCAATTTGTAAATTGAGCGAATGCGTATCCACTCCACTAAAACCCTAAGTGAGGGCTGCAGTACTCACAAATGAAATCAAAACTCGCCCACCAACACGTTTTCCACAAGGAAGGTAGACATGGAGAGAGCGAGAAAGCGTGTGCCATGGCGTCCGCTACCATGGACCGATTATCACACAGGATTATCGCAGAGGCGCAGTTTGGACGCCAGCTGTGGAACTGCCTCGTCTGTTGCTTCTCCTAAACTATATGCGCGAATAGAGGCCCGGCGCCGCCAAAATCATGCCGCGCCGTTAATTTTGAATGAGGGAGTGGCCATAGATATCTTTTATTCTACACACATTAACAAGAGCAAAGTCACTTACGTCTCTTTTGCACCATTCGCGGCTCTCCTCCGATCTGGGCTGTCATCAACGTGGCTAGAAAGAAACCCATCATAACTGCGTATTTTCTTCACTCCACCAACGTAAAGACATAAAAAATGAGCAGTGTATGAAATAAAACCAGGCTTAACCCTTCAGGGGCCGTTGTGTGCGGGTAATCGCCACAAGGTATACACTCGCAGTCTATATCAACCAAGGAACGGCGAGAATTTTAACGCGAGGGCGTTAAGGAGCCCTTGTCACAGAAAATCCGGCGTCCGCGGTCTTTTCGTTGAGTGAGAAGGCCCGATAGAGGCAAAAATTACACCATCTCCCGCTAAAGGGGACCATGAGGCGATGCGAAGCCGGAGCACTTGCACGATCGCGTTCCGTTGGCGTTCGTTGGGCATACTACCGACCTCGCGTCGTGGAACGCGAAGAGGGACGCTAAGCGCGTCGTATCTTCCATCTAGCCTGGCCGTTAATTCTCACAGGGCGAGCGGGGAACGCGGTCGACAGGCGGGCGAGAGGGGGGCAGCATAGGGGAGGAGAGAGAAGAGGAGGGGACGCGCGTGCGCTCGAGCTCATCGCGGCGTTGCGCAGGAGAGAATTTCGACATGTCTAGCCCGCGTTTCAGAGGAAGAGTGGAAAGGGGGAGGGGAGAGGGAAAGTGGAGAGGGGAAGGGAGAGGGTAAGTGGAGAGGTAAGGTGGAGAGGGGAGGGGAGAGGGGAAAGGGAGAGGGTGCGTGAAGAGGGAAATGGGAGAGGGGTAGTGGACATGGGGAATGGTGAGGGGGAGTGGAGAGGAGGTGTGTGGACCGGGTATGCGCATGCGCAGTAAGGGTGGTCACGCCGCACACCACCACCACCACCACCACCACCGGATTGAGCTAGGTGGCGGTTCCACTACCACCATCTTGCCAATAGTTCTAAAAACGACAACAGACGACGCCACTCATCCACGTTTGCAGAAAGCGAGAAAATTGCGCGCGCAAGTATGGTCAGCGTCGTCTCGCGCGTGTTTTATATGTTATATGTCGCGCTAGGTGACGGAAATCGGCCGACAAAAAGCAAGGAGCACAAACGCGGACGGCGTCTTTCACCTACAATCGGGGCCAACTGTTGGCGTCGTTTCAACTACATGACGATAAGTGCCCCAGTGACAGCTGGCAGACTGAAACCGGCGTCGTTTCGCTCAAGTGTTTTCGCAAATACACAAACGATCTTGTCTCTCTCACTTACGTCCATGGAATAACGATTGAACATAACATGAACCAAACGCTTCGAAGCGTATGAATGCACTGGCACGGCCGCTGGATAAAAACAAGGTCGTGGCACTGGCACTGGCATGGCCGCTAACCTTCTTTTTGATGTGGCGACTATAGTTTTCTAGTTCCCTATCCGCCTCGTGCGCTGCTGCTTTCAGTGGTACTGGTGGCGCCACCAACGGCGGACGGTGGCGATAGGTGGATCTGCGCGGCTCAGAGAAGCCGTGGGTAAAGCGCCTGTTACTCTCCGTTTTTCTATTCATGTTTCATTCTGGTTTGATATTTGTACTGCCGACGCTGCTCCACTAGACAACCATGCCGTCTGTTACGTCCATTGTTCTATATTATTTGTTTTAAAATGACAGGCCCGTTTTTTAATGCGTGCGCGCGATGCACTGCGTACGTTTCTTACGTGCATGTGTCCAAGTTGTTTGCGTGATCTGTTAACACAGATGAAATAAAAATTGTTGCAGTACAAAACAGCATTCTTGTTTTATTGAACACCCCAAACAGTACAACAATGACTATTACGGCTGTATGCCTGCTTAAGAAACGCACAAAAGACACGCGATTTTATCTTCGCCCAACACTCGTAGCACTCAACTAGGCCAAGAAAACCAAAATCTAACTTGCTGAACGTTTTAACAGCCGTCACACAGCTGCATAATAATGCGTGAAAGTACTGTAGCAAATGACCAACAAACATTCACACAGCGTTTTTTTTTGTTCACAGACCGTATTAACATATGAGAAAGTTCTAACTGCATTGCAATCACATAATTCGGAATATCTAATCACTTTCACCATTGAAGCCACAATCCTCTAACACATGCGCTTTAAATTGAGCATGGTATTACTCAGACTTATACAGGAAATGCGCACCCGTGGCATTACTCAGATTTATATAGGAAATGCGCACGCGTGCAATGTCTCGTATGCTAGATTCTCCTTTGGTACGTGCAGCTCAAAATAAAATGCGATTCTAGAAGTAATGTTCGTGGAGTAGCGAGCATATAGCAGAACAACTACTTACAGCTTCACTTACCTTTGCCAAAACGGTATTCCAATTGCAATTCAATATTAACCGACGCAACAACGATAACAACACGCCTGTTGCACACAGGCGTACCAGGTTGACGCTCGAGGCCAAGCGCGGTATTTTAAGTGTAGCACAATCGTGCGCGTACAGTACGCTAGAATATTCTGGCACAATGTCGTCAAGCTTGCAGTCACTTCAGCGGTTCCCACGATGTAGCACCAGTTGACGTCCTCGCGTCATCAAACTGCTACGACGCCGAGAACTACACACACAGCTGACTTGGAAAAACGCGGTCTTGCAGGAGGCCATCTTGTCCCGCAACCAACGGACAAAAGTGCACAACTGAGGCGTCTGAAACATTGCCGTTGATGAGATGGCAGCTGAACGAAATCAGGGCTCGTCGTCCGACGTGTGGCCACCGCCTTAACACAATATTAACGTTGCAACGTTCAAGGAAGACGCGACGAGCCCAGCCGGTCTTGTCGGGTACGCTACAGCACAGTGCACAGCGCGCGCTCTCACGGCCACCGAAAGAAATAAAAGAAAGTGGAGAGAGGAGTTAGCTTGGAGCATGGCCAGTCGGTGGAAGCAAGAGGACGTGTTGCGTCGTCGGTGTGGCGTATTGTCGAGAGATGGCGCTAGTTTGTTTTTGCGCAACGAAATCGCAAACTTGATTCAAAATGCATGGGATCCTATGGGGGGTTGGGAGAGGGCACATCTTCCTTTCTCCTCGCTAGTCACCAGGGGAGCCGAGCGGTGGCGCCACCATACCGATGCACGAGGCGGATAGTGGCGTTACAGATACGAAATTGTAAACAGTACGTTATCTAGGTTACCGAAAAGGTAACACGTTACCGGTAACGGCGTTACTGCCAACACTGAAGTACGGTTAGTGACGCCTTGCGCGTCTCCTGCGTGCCGCGCGAGGCAGCGGGAATCGACCGATGAAAAGCAAGGAGCATAAACGCGGACGGCGTCTTTCACCCACAATCGGCCGAGGGTTGGCGTCGTTTGAAGGACACGACCAAAGACAATTGACAGTTGGCGGACTTTTTTTTTTTTGTTTTGAAGGATAGCCTTGCCAGGCATTCGAAAACTTGTTACGGGCACCAGTAATTCGCGAAAAAAAACGAAACAACACTTTCCTAAACAGCCGAATGTAATGTAGACGTAAGCGCGAAAGCTAGCGCGTGGAAAAGCAAAAAGGCTGCATGATCCTGTCCTAAATGTCACTCGCTCCATGCATGCCCCCTCCCTTTCAATCATTCTTTTTCGTACTGATATTTTGACGTCACAGCCATGTGTATACGGACGATGGGCTGATACTGAATTCATGTTTGGCGGCATCCTTTTTTTTTTGGCTTGCCATTGTTACGGTTTGATGGAAAGCAGTGAATGAGACAATGAAAAACGCAAGCCATATAGCAGTATGAGAAGCACTTCAAGATTACTTTTTTCATTTCGCCGATGTTTTCGTGCGGGCGTTATCTTATCAAAGCCTTTGTTGAAAAATGGAAAAGCTCTTGCTTTGACGGACACATCGAGCAAATAAATGGTATACACACACACATATATATATGTTATGACGTCTCAGTCGTAACGAGGTTTATTTGGTCGCGACGTCGAGAGTGAACAAGCGCCACGGCCACGATGATCAAGAGCACACACCCGAAGACGATGATGATGAAAGGCAAACGCGTGATGATGATTACAATAATACAGAGATGAGGAAGAAGTGCATAATAGATGCCTACACTAATTCCCCCCACGTGGAAGCGGCCAGCCTGGCCGCTGCAAGTCAAGGCGACGAGGAACGTCGCGTGAAGTGCTTCATCCGAGAAACGTGAACAATCTCGGTACTGCGGTAACGGCGGTCAGTAGGGACGACAAGTGGTGTCACGCGATAGTTTACAGGAGAAGTCTGCTCCAAAACTATGTATGGCCCGATAAACCGAGGCTGGAACTTGTCACACAGACCAGGTGTGCGAAGTGGTGTCAAAAGCAACACCTCGTCACCAGGTCGGAAGGCGACAACGCGATGAGATGTGTCGTAGACGAGCTTCCTGGCTTGTTGCGTGGCTTGTATGTTCATGCGAGCGCGCTGGCGACACTGCGCAAGTCTCGAAATATATTCTTCGGAAGAAGTCAGGGATGAATGGCCATTGCAGGTGAAGAAAGAAACGTCGAGAAAAATGTAGGCGAACGCCCGTAAACGAGATAAAACGGTGAGTAGCCGGTTGTGCGTTGAACGGCCGTGTTGTAGGCGAAAGTGAGAAATGGTAGCAGTTTATCCCAGTTTTTGTGGTCGGGTTGAATGTAGACGGCGATCATATCGGCAAGGGTTCGATGAAATCTTTCGGTCAGGCCGTTGGTTTGAGGATGGTAGCTAGACGCTGTCTTGTGTGTAGTGCCAGAAGCGCGTAGGACTTCACTTAACAGTTGTGATAAGAATGCCCTTCCACGGTCGCTCAGGAGTACTCTGGGAGCACCATGACGCAGAATTATGGCGTGAAGGACGAAGTCAGCAACTTCCGAAGCTGAACCAGTAATCACTGAAGTCGTCTCAGCGTAGCGCGTGAGGTGGTCCACGGCGGTCACTATCCATCGATTTCCAGCGCCAGTGACACCTACGACCTCGAATGGTGTTGTAGGGCACGGAATTGGCTGTAATTGGCCGGCAGGAGCAGATGTCGGAAGTTTGCGACGCTGGCAAGAAGAGCAGGAACCTACGTACCCTGCTACGCTGGTTGAAAGGCCAGGCCAATAGAAACGGCTTCGAATGCGGTCGTTGGTTTTGTGGAAGCCAAGATGGCCAGCTGTCATATCGTCGTGAAAGGCGTTAAGAACATGATGTCGAAGAGAGCGTGGTAAAACGAGCACCCAGAGTTGACAGTCCGGGTGGTAAATGTGACGATACAGAACACCATTCTCCAGCTTAAATTGCGAGAGTTGACGACGAAGCCGCGCGTTAGGTGGACGGGATGCTGCAGAAAGGTGATCTATAATGCGCCGGCAGTACGGGTCAGCCAGCTGGCGAGAGCTGAATGGTTGATCGTCATCGGCTGGTAGCTGGTCCATCGAGGCGAGCGAGGTAACTGAACTAGAAGGTTCGTCCGAGCAGGTGTTGTCGAAAACGGTTGCGGGAGCGTCGAGCGGAGCGGTAGGTAGTGGGCAACGAGAAAGAGCGTCGGCGTCTTGATGTTTTTTGCCAGACTTGTAAATGATGTCGAAATCATACTCTTGGAGACGTAGAATCCACCGACCCAAGCGTCCGGAGAGGTTCTTTAGTGTAGAAAGCCAGCATAAGGCGTGGTGGTCCGTAACGATGGTGAAATGACGGCCGTGCAGATAAGGGCGAAATTTCTGTACTGACCAAACCACAGCCAGGCACTCCTGCTCAGTGATCGTATAGTTCTTCTCTGAAGGGGTCAGTACGCGACTAGCGTATGCAACGACTCTCTCGCGGGAAGAGTCGTCGCGTTGGAGAAGAACAGCACCTATACCGCGGCCGCTAGCGTCTGTGTGCAGGAGAGTCGGTGCGGTCTCATCAAAGTGGCATAGTACAGGGTCTGACGTGAGGGCTCCCTTCAGCAGGTCAAACGCCGATTGACATTCGTCGGACCAGACAAATGGTACATCGGAAGCAAGTAGCTTGTGCAGGGGCGCAGCCATCGAAGCGAAGTTCCGTATAAAACGACGAAAATAGGGTGCGAGACCAAGAAAACTTCGCAAATCCTTAGGCCTTTCGGGGCGAGGGAAGTGAAGGACCGCAGCAATCTTGTTAGGGTCAGGGCGAATTCCGTCCTTGCTCACGACATGACCGAGAACCTTGATGGATTTGCTGGCGAAACGGCATTTCTTGGTGTTGAGTTGTAGACCAGCGGTGGCGAGGCATGTTAGGACTTCATCCAGGCGTTGCAGGTGCTGAGCAAATGTTGATGAAAAGATGGCAATGTCATCAAGGTAGCAGAGGCGTTTACACAAATCAGCATGGATCACAGAAAATGTCGCACCGGTGTCCACCAAAGCATCGACGAGAACTCCTTCCACTATGACAGAAAGCATATTGAACGGGCGTGCTGGAGGAATTTCAGTTCTACTTCGAAATGCAGTTTTCTCTCCAAAAACTGCATCACTTAGTTTTCCGTACGGTCGGCAGTGGTGAACGAGGCAGGGCGGAGCGGAGAGGAGGAGCGACGAAAGGGCGAAGGTGATCCGCGTCTTGCGGACCGGTACGTACTCCGTGCGTCAGTCGATGCGGGCGGAGATGGAGACCGCTGCGGAAGGGGCGAATAACGCCGGCCGTAAGAATCCCCAGTGGAGAAATCACGTTCTCGCATATCGTAACCACGACGCTCGTCCTGCTGGCGCTTGCGGCAGAAACGTGAGATATGCCCGCGATATCCGCAATAATAGCACGTTGGGCGGGACGAACGCCAAGGCGGGTAGTAGAGGGCGTTCGGTGCACCGGAGGATAGTGCAGTCAGGTGGGTAGATGGAGATTCAGGTGGCATCGACCGGAGGTGGACCGGTGGCGCAGCAGCAACCGACGCGTACGATGGTAGCGGCAACGTTGAATATATATAGTGTAGCCTGAGGGCAAGATAATGACAAACACTGTAACATAAAGGCGCTAGCTGACAAGCGCACGCGAACACTACAAACACCCACATGAATGCAATGCGACGTTTCAACGTAAATATGGAATGCAGTGTTCATTCAGTTCTAGAAGTTGTACTTGTTGCTTTCAATTGAGCAGCGTAGATTCTAAGGAATACGTGAGGACTCTCCCTTGCATGGCATTCAAGAGCATTATTCGGAAGACACGCGAAGCGTCCTACTTGCACTGCACTGACAAGCGTGATTCGTAAGGCACACATCAACAGTCCTCCTGGCACCGCAACGAACAGTAGCATTCGTAAGACATATGCGAACTTGTTCCATTGGATAACATGGAATAATAAAATGTGTAAGTGCACTTACTCTTGAAAACGTGTCTGTATGGAAGTAATGTCGACATCCAAACACTAGCTCAGTTGTTGGAGGGGCCCTACAGTACGGCACATGGAAACGGCTGTTTCTTGTAGCAAACTTGTCATTTCTTTCTCATCAGCGTGGCGGATATTGGGCACTAAATAAAGGCGTGAAGGGAATATTGTGGCCACCGCAAGTACGCATGGTTACGTGCCTGTTTATTCCTTCTCTTTCCTGGATTTTTTCGCCTTTGATGCCGCGTCATTCTTCGTTTTTTCTTTAGCCTCAATGGCAAGTCTGTTCCATTCTGGTCGGCGGACGTCCATGGATCGTGCAAGTCTCGAGCCGACTATTTCTGGAAGGACACAGTCTTTGTAGAAGCGAAGAAGAAATGGCTCCATTTTTGTTTTCCAAAAAGCATCATCCCTGTGTATTTCTTGCACGTGTATTTCTTTCGTGGTGTACACTACAAAGTCGCACATGATCCGGCTGATGATATGCAGCTGACCCTGCACTTGATAAAAATACCTGTGCGATCTTGAAAGGACAGAAGCGCCGTCTTTTTGCTTCTTCGTCAAAAACTTTCGTGCTGCTTCCATTGGTTCATCTTCCTTGTACCTGAAGGGACATTTTACTTCCACAATGCGGTCTGTGCCAACCAGTCCGTCCGGGGAAGCTGCCTGAAACCCGTGTTCCAAGTCAACGAAAAGACCGCAAGGCTGCACAACCGTCCCTTTCTCTGAAGCATACAGTTGAAGTGCAACACTTTCGTGTTGCTTCCCATGCTCTGTGGCGGCTGTTGCGAAGCCTTTAGGATGAAGGAGCCTCCTCACTAGCGCATCACAAGGTGTGCTGTCCTTCCTTGTGCAAACAGCTTGAAAATCAGACGCGGTGAGGCGAAGCCTTCTTTGTTCGTGCCATTCATGATTGCTAGCCTGGCCACGCGTTTCTTCTTCGATCCTTGCTTGCCGGTTTTCATCCACTTGTAGATCGAGCAGCTGCTTTTCTGAGTTTGCAGAAAGTAAGGCAGCTGACATATCTGGCTTTTGACATTTTGGCCCATAGTGCGGTGCCGAATCACTTAGTGCTTGATTACTGTAAGTGCGTTCACGACAGCCCGAATCCTGAAGCAGCCGCCTTTTGCGCAATATCGCCTGCCTTTTCATATTTAGTCGCTTCTGCGTGTATTTCTTCAGGATCGGGGCTCCACTTGCGCAAGTGACACCCTCGCTAGCTTTAGCGTGCCACTCGGGTCCCAGTTGAAAATGAAGACCTGCACCTTGACAGCGATGCTCATAAGAACCCTTCTGGCAACGATTGATCTGCTTTCCTCCTGCAAACTTGGCCACGAGAGACATTATGGCTTCAGCGAGATTGCTGATGTCATCTGTTATTAGACGGTCGGCTTTGTCTGCGATGATGTTGGCTGCAGACATAAGCTTCACTTGTTGTATTTTAGGAAGTCCGTCGTACAGGTTGTCTCCTTTGCTTCCATTACAAAAGTATAAAACCATCGTGACTTCCAAACACATGAAGCGTCCATTCCTGATGTCTGAAGCTAGCTCTTGAATAAGCCTTGCCTTTTCTTTGTTGAGGTCTTGCTCGCTGCCTTCAAAATCGCGCAGAATTTTGGCGTAGTGCCTCACAGCCTTTCGTGCACCATTCTTGATTCGCTTGATTCTGGGACCCGACAGTAGCGAGCTGAGTGCCTTTGCTTTCTTTAGCGATGCTGTAAAGCCGAGATGTGTAGCACTTGACTACATGATTGGCGCACTCGTTTTTCTTTATGAATCGACCGTAGTCTACCCTTGTCTGAAGTTGGTAATACACCGAGGAGTCTCCATCATCTATGAAAGTGCGATACTGCACGCCATGCATTTCAGTGCTCCTTTGGAATCCTTCAACAAGAATGTCGGCCTCCATGGCGCCAGAGCTTTGATCCCAGTTTCTGTAGCATGAGTGCTCTTTTCTCTCGCCTTTCTTGGCATAGTACTCGCATGTGCTACACAGCTTGTTCTCACACCCAAGTAGAGCAGCTTTTGTGTGCGTTTTCCTACGATGACAGCCACACCCGAGTTGGCAGAGTACCTGTGGCCATGACTCCTATGGGACCAGCCGCCGTCCACAACTACGGTGATCCATGGGGTGGTGCCATCCTCGCAGAAATATCCTGCAGCCTCTGCCAGCATTTTTTCTTCTTCGCCGGCCTCAGTCATCTCTTTTATGAGGGTCCCCTTCCACATCTGAAAATAAACATGTGAAGACGTGGGAGCTTTCAGCAACATTTCAAGTTACTTTTTATGGCGACATTCACCTCTGAGTGGCACATTTTTTCGGGCACTATAACAGCTGCATTAGGATGTCATTTCCGATAAAAAAAATATTCATCAGTAAGGGGTGCCTTTGTACCCGTGCGTAATTTAGAGGCAGAAAATAACACCAGCACAGTGCATGAAATGAAAACCTATTCGCGACTACGAAGCGCAAATGCAGCGCTTTGCGCGCATAATGAAGCCGCAATGTTAACATATACGCAATCGCGACACGTCAGAGCTTGCCCATTTGCGTAAGTACTAAAGCTAGCGGCATCGCAAGATTGTTGTCTAGATAAAGCAGTTGTGCTCCTAGGCTAATTTTCCACAGTTCGCTCGATGCCCATGGCGGAAATATGGGCACAGGCGCAAGTATGCAGTTTGGCACATGGTCACAGACCACTTTTTGTTCAAGCGAAACTTGTAATGACTGACCTATGTAGCTTGCGTTACGAAAAACCTTCCTCGGCTACGTGCGGCTCGCACCAATGAAATAATAAATTGAACGCAATAAATTTCCTTTACGGAGTCGGGTGGGACCACGGTTCCCCGCGGGTTGAAAGCGAGTGCCCTGAACCCTGGGCAAGACAACGTGCTTGCTCGAAGTGAAGTAAACGTGTTCTACCGAGGAAGCGAAAAACAGTTGGGAAGCAGTATACTAGTTGTGGGCGTTGTTTGCAATATTATGTGTAGGCGGACTAAAGGCGATAATGCTGTACACTGCGTGATGTCAATATCAGAAATGACACATTTCAGAAACATTGAAACTTCGAGAAAACTGAAATGGTAAACCTCGCTTCCGTATTTGCGTGACAGTTCCTTCACTGCTCTGTTCTACATGATAACGAACGCTGAAAAGAGCATGACAGAATCGACGCCGGCTCCACCCGCAGACAGCGTTCTGTTCTCACGAGCTGTGGGGCATACTATCGGCGACAGCATTTCATACCTGCATCATGAAACTGCACGACTGGATTTTTCTGGACAAGGTTCGCAAGCACTCAAGTCAAGAGTCACATAAAATGCCGTCTGGTCGTAATGAAACCTAAGTGAAAGTTTGAAAAGTGACGACTGAAACATTTTTACGTTGATGTTTCGTAAATATGCGGGGCCATCCCCCAACCTCCGGGCATTGTTCGCCGTCTTCTGTGCCGAGATTTGAATATGTATGCGCAGTTATTCTCTGGATTTGAATTGCTGATATTTTACCGAAATGGGCAAGCGGATCACTGCCACTGCGACTAGATCGTCCTAAAAAGTAAATAGGAAAGGTTGGGCTTGCGGGATACTACCTGGTAAGTCGAAACGCTCAGAGAATAAGCCAAAACCCTAGCACCGTATCTGCGTGTTTGATCGGTGCATTCAGCTATATAAAATATAAAATTATGAGTCTCTTACCTTACCAATGCTTTCCTCTCGGCGCAGAAATGCTTCTTTGCTCATTGTAAGGATTTCCATGACGGACATCGCCTCTTCTAGGTGAGAGTGGCGAGAGCCTATGCTCATAAATCCTCACACAGCCGCATCATTGACTCCTAGCGCCGTCTTATCCTTTAGAGGTGTTGGCTCTGCTACAGGGTCAGTGGTGACCTTTCTGTTCTCGGCGCATCCATTGCACTTGAACGTATACTCGGACCAAAAGCCTACTCGGCGCTCTGTCTGAAGTTCAAAGCATCCTCCATGCGGACTGGTACAACGATGGTGGCCGAGTTCTTGTATCGCCTTTATGAAATGAGTGACTGAGACAATTCTTCTTCTTGATATGTTCATGCACTCCGACGAAATATCATTTGAAGTACTCGTAATGCTGAGGTTTGGTAACTGCTCGTCCACACCCAGGCCTTCCCAGTACTGTACAGAAAGTTCATCACAGACGCCATCACTCAGTTCCGGGCGCAGAATGGCACACTGGTCAGAAGCTTTGTAACGCTTCAGGCTTGCCAAAGTTGCTTGTGCTTTTTCTCTGTAAAAAGGAAATAACAGGTGTTGAAGACTTTTGGTAAGTATGGATGAAAAATAATATAAGCATTTTGAATGTTTCTGAAGGGCGGAGCCGACGTTTATGCCATCATCATAGAAATCCAAATGTCGTGAACGAGTTCGCGACAGAAAGATAAAAGAAAATGTACTATCCTGACGGCAAGCATAGAAGCAGTGACCTACTACTGCCAGAAATAGACTGAGGAATGCGAAGCTTACCTTTTCATTGTCAAGGCATTCAGGTGTTTTCGACGTTTCGCCGATAATCCTGTTGGCTTTCGCGACAGAGCCTTCCTCAGCTTCCCCATGGTATGTAAGCGCAAATAATTTAGTTGCAGGTCTTGAGGGCAGACAACTCACTGATAAAAGCAATATCACGCACGACAAAGGACCAAGATGAGAGGCAACGTTGTAATGAGCTACCACTCAACAATACTGGCTGTAAGGTGACATTGAAGTTGCGGAATTGGTTGTAAGGACAAACGCTCGCTTCCTATTGCAGCCCTTGAGAAAGGACAGCGTAGCGTCTAAATACAATCGCTTGAGAACAAAAGAAAAAAAACGCGCACACACACGCACACTGGTGCGTACAACAGCGTGCCCTCACACACGCACACACACATGCTCTCACCCACACGCACGCGCTACGCTCTCACTAACGCACTCACTCACATAATATAATGTGCCCCAGTGAAATAGTATTGAACAAAACATCAATCAAATTATAATTCGAGAGTTATCTGCGAAATTTCATCCTCTCAAACTGCAATAAACGGTTACCAAAATAAAGTACATCTTGATGATCAGTTGAACACATGACTACCACTAATTACCGGAGTTAGAACCTCCTAGAACACATACTTCTGCTAAAACATTTTACGTGGGATAATTCATAAGTTGTTTCACGCTGTTTCCCGTCTTGCTTTCACCATCTTTGTGCTACTGCCTAAATTATGCTAAACTAAGCTCCCACGAAGTGTTTGCTTGAGGAAATTCACAACCGCTCGCCGGTCCTACCGCCCATAGAACGAGAGTTATGGGATGGCCGTCGCCAAAACTGACGCACCTCTCTGCATTTTCTTTGTTTTCTTTTAAATTTTTGCCGACAGTCGTTTTTGAGATGCAATCGAAGCGCCCGAACACGCAGTTTGGCAATTAGCGGCCCGATTCGGCCCAGCATCGTACTTAGTGGTAGGGCGGGGAGGAGGCGCAAATCATAGGTAGTTAGGACGGCCCCAGTGAGCCTTCATAAAAAAGAGCGAAACTTCTGAGCCCATGTCCATGTGGTCTACGAATGTCTTTTCCTATACTCCGTATCATACATAAGGTGCAACGCGGTGGAGGCCAGCGAGACGTCTGACAATGAATGCGTTTGCGTGAGGAAGAAGACAATGATTTTTCCATGTGAGGCATGATTTTTTTTCTCTTGGGAACAGTAATAAACCAAGATGGTTTTTGCGTTGGAGGGCTAGACACCCTGTTATTTTCGTCTCCTTGTTCTCATTTGTAACCTTTCGCGACGCTGTGCAGGCGCGTTCGTGGTCGTCTCGCATGAGCGTTTACAACGATGAAAGCCAGGCGCAAGACGCGCGTAGTCACACATACTGCTGACTGAACTTCTTGTATAGCTTCCACAGCGTTGCATATATTGTATGAAACTGAATATAGGTACACCGGCCAGCGTAGGCGTGCACACGAGGGGGCTGGGCGCCCCCCCCCCCCTTGGGAGGGAGAGAATACAACATTTATTGGTAGAAATAAGTCGCTATTGGGGGTGGGCCTCCTAGTCCGGAAGACCATTGGCTCTTGCCGCCGCCCGGGCACGACGGTCGACCAGGGCTTGTTGCTGCACTGGGTCAGAGCTGGACAGGGTCGCCATGGGGGCTTACATGACCGGTCATGTAGGCTTTTACAGAATCCAGTTTTTATTTATGCTTGTTCTATAAAAGGATGAATACACTTATTTGTTGTGGAAAGCTGTGGTTTTCCTTTATTTTGACTTACAGGCATCATCGACAAGTTTTCCATTTAGGTTGCCGCAAAAGTTTTTCAACAAAATGTTCGTCAGTAGCATATGCATCGGCACTATTTTGTTCATGTGGCCACTCTCACGTGCGTCTAAGTCAGGTTATTCTTCGTTGACCAGACATTGCACTGTCCGCCTTGTACTTTGTTACGAACTAGTTGTTATCCGATCATTAGTAGTAGTTCTGGCTACGCAGCAAGCCGCTTTACGACAAAGTAGCAGTGCGCAACAGCGTTATCACTAAGTAGAGTAGTCCTCCTCAGTCGAACTGTTTCCTGACACCGTAGCGCTCATTAGTGACAAAGACAGTGATCGTCTTATCCGAATGAGTGCGTCTTTTCACAAAGCACAATATAACTTTTCCAGGGTCCCGTACATTGAATATTCTGCCACGTTGACTAGAACGTTCTGCATCTTGAACAAAGTCTCGCTTCTGTCGCATCGTTGCAACTAGGATGTAATTACCTGATTGGGTACAACTTACCACTACTGGTCAATGGAAGTTGTCGGCACAGTGCTCGACAGGCATACTTTGAAAATTCCGGCAATGACAAGCTTTCATACGTTCACCCAGGGGCGTAGCCAGAAATTTTTTTCGGGGGGGGGGGGGTTCAACCATACTTTATGTATGTTCGTGCGTGCGTTTGTATGTGTGCGTGCCTATATACGCAAGCAAAATTGAAAAATTTCGGGGGGGGTTTGAACCCCCCCAACCCCCCCCCCCTTGGCTACGCCCATGCGTTCACCATCGTGTCCCCTTTAAAGCGGCGCTACATACATATCATTCACACGGCATATCAGCGTCCTTCCTTTCACAATTTCGAACCTCACAGGCACGAAAACACTCAAAGGAACGCGCAACACACGAGCAGCTGAACCACAAAGAGATGCACATTACTAAAGACGTGCCGGGGAACACTGGTTCTAAAAACGCGTGACGAACGCGCAATCTTCCTGCATACCGAAACCATTTGCCGCTTGATGAGACCGCCCCACCTGCCGACGTGGGGCGAGTGGAAAGGGTTTATCACTAAGCCCTCCTCCTTTTACGGTTGGTGTTTGTTACGCGCTGCGACTAGACTTAGCTAGTGAAGCAAACTATGAGGCCTGGAGATATAATTCATGCCTGTTCTACCCGTTTTATTATGTTTAATTGCGCCACTTTTGGCGAACGCTTGAACTAGCATAAAGCAACTTGATGTTTCATTTCATAGATGGAGCTACCACCAAAAAACACCTGTGAGACTTATGATTCATTGAAAATATTTTGTTTGAAGCACTGAGTGGTCAAGTTAGTGAGCACAAGTAGATAAAAAACACAATATGCATCTACTAATGTGCAATACTCGTTGGCAATTAGCGTCTAAAAGAAAAAAAAGCGAGTTTCTACGGGACTGGTCAGCAGGAAAATTACGTAAGTTCACTGCTGTCTTGCAGGTTCCCTAATAAAGATAAATGAATTTTCTCTTCATAGAATCACAGAAAGGGCCTTGCTTCTTCATTATGTAGAAGTTCACAGTATCAGCTTGTATAGTTTTTTCGCTTCATCGGTAATGCGTGACCAAGTACAGCGATAAACTGCCGCATTGACAGAATAATAATTCATCAAGTTTTCATCAGAACACAAAGCAACTTCGCATGGAAAATAAGTGTAATGTAGTCTACGTAGCCACTAAATATTGTTCTGCTTTGAAAAGTAAAAAAGATATTCTCACAAAAACGTTTAATATTTTGCTCATTTTCATTGGAGCGTAAATAAATTACTAATTATTTTATGGCTAATATCTCTTCATAGAAACCTTAAATAGCACTTCTTCTAAAGGCACGATAAATTTGGTCTTGTTATGTTGAACAGTTTCGCCGTACTGGCAGTACAACGGAGGCTTGTACAACGAAAATGCCTTTTGTTGCTCACACTATTTTCATTGCTATTAAGTAACGCTTCCGAACAGGCATTAACACCAGGTGTCATTAGAAAGCTGAGATCATAAGCTTTCTGAATTATTAGAATTAATATTTATTTGTCAAGCGCAGCGAGCACAGTGCGTCCGCAAACAATGCGTAAAATGCGGAGGGGGGTTCGCCGGAGTGGGACCGCCACCTTAAAGTGCGCCCCTCGTGCCCTTCGGGCCATCTCGCTAGTGATGAAGAAAGCACTCTGAAGTAAATTGTGTATATAAAAGCTCTCCGTCAGCATGCTTAAAGGCGTACGCCTCGTGGCTTAGCCATCCAACGCCGCGTGCCATGGAGCGAGAGTGCGTCCGTTCCATTCCGCGCTTCCGAAAGGAGAATTTCTGCATTATTTTCCTTTGTGGCTTATATATATATATATCGCTGTTCCAGCTATCTTCAGCTCAGCCAATGGTTAAATAATACATTATTGGAGGCAGCCGAGTAAAATCAGTTACAAATTGCTGTCAGCCACCTTGCGCACTACAGACAAGTTTTCGTTTTGTAATTAATAATTAATTTGTCAATGAGGCTTATTTAACTAAATTCCTAAATATTGATTTGCGCAAGAAATGCGACTTATAATAATATAACTATAATAATATGATTATAGTAATATGATTATATTATTATAATTATAATATAATTATAATAATATAATAGAGAGCGTCTTCAGAAACCCGCATTGCGTTATTTGGGATAAAGAAAGTCTCACGTATACCATTTTTTCCAAGCTGCAAAGAAAGCCCGCGAAATACAAAAATAACCCTGTGACTAGCGCTTTCGAGCGCAGCGAACGTGCCGCTCTCAACCGTGATTTGAGCGAACGAAATCAGCTGCGGCCACGACTGGCCGGCTCCGTTGCAGCGGTAGGCCGATAAGGTGACGGTGAACTTATCTTATGAAATGGAAGTTATGCGCTCCGTCTTGTCTGTCGTCACTACCTTGTCCGTTGTTTTTTTTTTTTTTACGCTAATCAGTTATGTCTGTGGTTAAGGTAACGGTGGTTTCCTGGCCGGCGCTCCCTACAAATTGCACCGTCACGCACGCCAACTGG
Organism: Rhipicephalus sanguineus; assembly: GCF_013339695.2. Classification (NCBI taxonomy): domain Eukaryota; kingdom Metazoa; phylum Arthropoda; class Arachnida; order Ixodida; family Ixodidae; genus Rhipicephalus; species Rhipicephalus sanguineus. The sequence goes on from NC_051179.1 coordinate 201,566,220, forward strand.
CTCACGCGGGCCAAGAAACCACCGCCAACTTATCGGCGTACCGCTGCAAAGAAGCCGGCGAGTCGCGGCCGCATAGCAGCATAGTGCCAAAGTTTTCAACTAAACACTTGCTAGAATACTACACATTGTGGTCTGTAAAACGGGAAGCACCGCCTACCGTTTCTCCCGTAATTTTTCGTCAGTTTTCAATATCGCCGAAAACTAAAGGACGCTGCCAAGAGGAGACCAGCTCACCGCATAAGTACGCTCTCTTGCTACGTGCTTGGCGATGCGTATCACACGGCCGCCTTTCCCCTTCTTCAGGACAAAGAATATGCAGTCAGCATGCTTTTGTGTTATGTTTAAAGCATTCAACATTCTGGCGGGTTATACCCAAGCGCATTCTGACGTGCTTAGGGACACGTCAAGTGCTATTGCTCTTGATTTGCGAAAACAGTGACCACTGCCTTCCGCGTCAACAGCTTCCCGCAGTTGTACAATGTAAGGCGCAGTTAACGAAAACTTGAAATGAGCTCACTGAAATGTGAAAGGTCAGAGCTACTTTTTCAACACGACCGGCTTTATGGCATGTGGACTTCATAATTATTTTCATAATATATTTTCTCAAAAGTAAGATAAAGGGGTGCACGAAAGATGGACCAAAAAAATGAGCTTTCGTCCAAAACAGACGACGATGAGAGGACCCTTAAATGCTTGAATGAAAAGCGCTCTACTGGGTACCGCCGTCTCGCGCAAAACCGCAAGCGCAGTTTCATCGCTTAAAGGCAGGATGAACGCGTTCCGCGCGAGACATAGAAGTGGGTTACACCGTAGAGTTTCCTACAATACTTACTAGAGGCAACTCTGGCACTAGTGTCTATCGGAGCTGCAATGCATGGCGCTTCAGCCAGCATGGGAATGATGGGTAATACACAGATTTGTCTGAACATCGTTCTTTCGGCTGCGTTTGGCTCCGCGTCGTCTGCGTCCGCTTTGTCGCAAAACGAAGTTCAGCGAAAGTCAGCAGTTCCACTTCACCACAACTTTTTTAGGCTCACCAATTCAAATCTGGTCACAAAGTTCACAACGATCTATTCTTTTGTCCGAAAAAAAAAACCAAAACACAGCAATAAACAAAGACACAAGTGCGTTCGAAGGCGCAAGTACGAAGATTAGGCAAATCTGTGTACTACCCATCATTCCCATGGTGGCTGAACGATCGCAGCGCCACATTCCCCTCTAGTTAATTTTAGGAAACTCTATGGGTTACACTGCTTTAGAGTTGTCGTCCCGCTACATGCACTCCACAGGATGTCTTGGCTCTTGCGGTCGGCAGAATGAAAACTGCAGTGCGAAGACGAAGACTAGTTGAGCGAAAGCCGTTGAAACGCACAAGCAAAAAAGTCCACATTTACAGTAGGAACCGGAACTCTGACGTATATTTGTTCGCAAAAAGAAGGACGTTTTGTAGACATCTACAGAACCCGGCGCAGTCACGGTGGACGAGAACGAGTCTTGTGTTGTTTATCTTTGCCACGGAATATTAAAACACGTGCACGCCATTTGACCACATAGTTCCTTGATATTAATACAATGCATGTTATTTCTTCTTTTTCTCTATTTCCCTTTGAAACCAGAAATTGTAAGTTCTCAATGATATAGAGAGGCGACATAAGTACAGTATTAAAATGCAGTTTATGTAACACAATTTTCTCAGTCCTTCTGTGGTATGAATGAGCAATGCTCTCTGTACGGTCGAAACGTTTTCTATGCATTTCATTCGCGAAAATGTACTTTCCTTGATAACTCCGCGAATTCTGCTGCCTGTATTTCACTGAATGATTTTAGCTGGAAGCCTGCATATGACTATTGCGCTTGAAGAAACGTGTTCTACTAAGGCGGAAACAAATTGCGCATAAAGCATTCGCGGCCTGTGAACGTAAGCCAACAGCCGTATGCTTCCAGAAAGCGATTCATGTCAGTTAAGTGAGAAAGGCGTCAGAAGAATATTCCCAATAGCGGCTGATCTCTAATGACAGATACTGATGTAGCGTACACAAGCAGTTTCCTGCATGAGATACACCAATCCAAGTCACCGGAATGCTACTTTTCTTAACTGGTGACGCCCTGACGAAGTGCATACCCAGTACCAGTGTTTATTGTGTACTTGTTGATTTTATCTGTGCGAATAGGTCGGCAAACTCACTTATGAGTCGACTCACTCAGGCTCACTCAGACGAAAATCGAGCTGTGAGTCTGAGTTCGGGTGAGTGCGTGTGAGTAATATTCGGGCGAGTTTGAGTCCGAGTGAGTCCAGTTGAGAAACATTTTATTGAGGCTGAGTCCGAGTGAGTCCGGCTGAGCAAAACTTTGGTCAGTCAGAGTCCGAGTGAGCCTTAAGCGCAGAATATATTTCTTGAGTGAGTCAGAGTGAGCTCCGCATTTTTTGCCGACCTCTGCCTGTGCACGGGATTCACGATACGCGGTGTCCAGGTGTATGTTAAAAAGTTGAGCTACCACAATGGCTTAATCGACTGGGCACGTTGGCTGGTCGTCTTGTAGCACTATGTTCAAGCCGCTTCTTTTCTACCTCCAGGTTAGTAACTCTTGTAGGCTTATGCCGTGGGAGCGAAGGAATGAGACGGCTGAACCAGAATCGACGGCAGTAGGGAACGCGAGCCATGGCTTCACGTGCCGAATCCAAGCGCCGTCATTATTTTCTCGCTTGCGGTCGCCCGCTCTCCCGTTTGCGCGCCGCTCAAACGAGGGCACTACAGTATCATCTGTTAAAGTAGAAATCGTTATTTCGTCCAGCTGACGTGCCCACGTAGTTTGTATGCCCAGTATCGCAACATTCAACAAGTGCTTTTGTCCCTAATGATGTTGTGAGAGGACGTCGCATCCAATCCCTCCACTTCCAAATTGTTGACACAGTTGATTGCAGGTCAGAACAACATCCAGAAAAGGCTTGATGATATCGAGCTCACTTTGAAAACTGTGGAGGAATCTTCTGGGATATTGAAGGGCTTCAGCGATAAACTTAATAATCCTGAAAAGATAGTTCAGAACATCGAACGTAAATTCATTGGTCTAGAGGATAGAAGCAGACGTAGCAACCTTGTTGTGTTCGGCATACCGGAAAGGAACGATGACGCCTCTGATGACCTCATGTATAGCGTAGTTACCAATATGCTCAGACATACTTTAGGCGTGAACGTAAACTCAGTCGAGCGGATTCAGAGGCTAGGGCGTAAACAGCACGGTGAAAGGCGACCAGTGATAGTGAAGTTCTTCGACCACAGGAAAAAGGCTAACGTTTTGAAAAGTTGTTTCAAATTGAAAGGGAAGGGAATATCTATCGCGGAAGGTTTTTCCTAAGCACCAGGCACGTCAGAAAGCTACTGTGGAACAGCGCTTCAGATAATAAGAAATCGGGCACAAAGGTCAAGCTTGTGCATGACACAATTAAGATTGACAATATTCGTGGTCGTGGATTGCCTCGTTGTGACAGAGCCCTCTTATATAAGCTAAGAGTTGGCTCTGTATTAGTGCGTGAGCGCTTATACCGACAAGGTCGTGTAGACAGTCCATCATGTACGTCGTGTGACTCCTGTGAGACACTAGAACACATAATTTTTGAGTGTCCCGCATTTGTTATGCAGCGAGCACTGCTCATCAAGGAATATGGACTTATTGGTCTCAAGTGTACGAACCTTGATGATTGCCTGTTCCCAAGGGGTTGTGCTGCTCGGCGTGACCAGGCCCATCGAGCCCTACTTACTTTCTTAAAAAACACCGATTTGGCCTCGCGCGTATAGACAATTTTCCTTGTGACCACTTATTCGTGTTTACGTCTGTGTTATTTGTTTTTTTTCTTACCTATTTTCTTTCCTTTTTCTTTCCCCCCTATCTTCCTTTCCCCAATGTTTCCCCTTTCCCAAATGAGCAGGCAGGCGTTGTGCCCCTTTAGGTGGCAGTTGTCAGCCTGTTCCCTCCCTATTTCCTCTGTGTCTTCGTGTTTTCTATGTATTCAAACCAAATAAATAAATAAATAAATCTCTTATTAAGATTAGATGAAGTTCACCGTGAAATGGTCTCCACGCGCACCACACTTACCAGAGAAACTTGCAACAAATGAAAAGACACGAACAATAGCAGGATTTCTCGATACCTAAATAATAACGCCCGTTGTACTCTAGCAAAAAGAGATGATTTAGACAGTGTTGTGCTGCCATATCGCCCTCATCTTTTGATAATTACTGAAACCTGGCTTCACATTGACGTAAGTGACGATGAAATCATTTCTCACTGTTACCGTATCTACCGGAAAGATAGGAGCACTCGAGGCGGCGGAGTAGCAATAATATTTAAGGGAACCTTACAAATTGAAAGATTAGCCATTATACCAGATCTTGAATACGCAACCATAAAGGTAGACTAGGGTAATCTTAAGTTCATAGCCAGCAGATTTTACCACCCCCAGGCGCAGACCAAGCTTTCTTTGATAAGGTTAATGAATTTATTTGCAGGGTCCGCGGTTACTATAGCAATATAATACTAGGCGGTGACTTCAACGTCCCTTGAGTTACATGGGATACTGATTTTCCGGTAACGTCATGAAATACAGCTAAACGCTTAGTAGATATAGTCCTTTTTCGTGATTTAACCCAACTAGCCAAGGAACCCACCCGCATCCAGAATACCGCTGCTTAAACTCTGGATCTTTTTTTTTTGTTCTCAGCAGCATGCGGCGTCGTGTGGCGGATACCGATGTGCTTGATGTAATATCCGATCACACATTGGTGTACATTAGCATTAAACTTAACGAAGTGCCAAAGAGCACTTCGTTAAGGGTTTCTTTTTGCTCAGTGTTTACTGACGACGATGGTAGAAGGCCATGTTCATAAACGATGCATTATATCCCACCAATAAGCGACATTTCATTATCCGAGGAAGCTAAGTTCTGGCTGTTCCTTAACATTAATCTCAAAAAGAGGCCTGGTATTGATTGCATACCTAACGCGCTCCTTGTCAGGTATGCTGAATGGTGCTCGAAGTTCTTGTGCATCGTTTTGAAAAAATAATTGTCATAGCGCGCGCTTCCGAACGACTGGAGATTTGCAAAGATGGTTCCTATACCCAAATCACCTACAACTTCTCTCGTTTCTGCCTATAGACCTATTTCTCTGCTGTACTCAGGCGCGAAGGTGTTGAAACACATTATATTCAAACGCCTCTCAATTTTCCTCGAGGAAGACATTCTAATTAATGACCGGCAACGCGGCTTTCGAAAAGGATTTTCAACTGTCACACAACTGTTGGAAACTGCTCATGATATCGCAGCTATTCTAGATAACCAAGGCCAAATTAACATGATTTTCCTAGATTTCGAAAAACATTTGACCGCATTTCGCATCCAAAACTTCTCCCAAGACTTAAACGTATACTGAAAAACGGTACCTTAGTTTCAAGGACTGAGGCCCACCTTTCTTCTACCCCGCCACGGTGGTCTAGTGGTTATGGTGCTCGACTGCTGACCCGAAGGTCGCGGGATCGACTCCCGGCGGTGGCTGCATTTTCGATGGAGGCGAGAATGTTTGAGGTCCGTGTACCAAGATTTAGGTGCACGTTAAAGAACCCCAGGTGGTCGAAATTTTCGGAGCCCTCCACTACGGCGTCTCTCATAATCATATCGTATTTTGGGACGTTAAATCCCAGATAATATTATTACATTTCGTACCAAACTCAAACAGTTACTATCGATAACGTGTACTACGATTCATGACAGGTGGAGTCCGGAATTCCTCAAGGTTCTGTGTTTGGCCACTCCTTTTTATTTTTATAGATGATATTGCCCATGATATCACGGTTACTATTAAGTGTTGCAGATCACTGCATTCTTTACCAGAAAATACGTAGTACAGGTGAGCAGGTTGTTTTAAACACAGCATTAACAAAAAATATCTTCTTGGTTTGCAGTGTGGCAAATGAAGGTTAATGAAAATAAAACGGTGGCTATGACCGTAACACGTAAACGGCTTCCTTTATAAATATTGTGGACATTTATCAGACACTTCTTCATCATCTGTACAATATCATCATCACATGGTGATCTTCATCATCTTCGCTTGTGGGGACTTATCTTGTGAATGCTCTGTGCCTCGGATGTGTTCGGTTCGCCAAGTCTTGAAGGCTTATTAAAGGCGTGTCAACTGCGACACAAGCGAAGATGATGAAGAACACCATGTGATGATGATATTGTACTGATGATGAAGAAGTGACCGATAAATGCCCACAAAATTTAGGGGTTGTATTAAGTGCACATTTTAAGTAGAATGAGAGTGTCGCCTCCATTGAAAAGAAAGCTTTGCAGAAATTAGGATTTCTAAGTAGGTCTTTGCGCAAATATACCCCAAAATTAAAGTTAATTAAAGTTAACGTCCTATCCTCGAGTACTCATCTGTGGTTTGGGATCCCCATAGCCAAGTAAATATTTAAAAAAAACTTGGAATGAAAAAAAGAAAAGCAATCAGGTTTGTTTTGATCGCTACAGCTCCTTTACGTCACCTAGCGATCTGCTTGCATATGCTGACTTAGGTACAATGCAGGAATGACAACAGCATGATCGATTTAGATGCGAAGCATCTCTTGCTCGGGGGTATGTCCCGCGCAGTTGGCGTCCGCACTCACACTACGCATGCGCAACTCTCCTCCTTCCCTCTCTCCAACAGCTGCGCGTTACTCTCTCCACTTCTTTCCCAGCACCTACTTGCGCTTCTCCTGCGTTCTCGCTTCTGCTCTCGCGGCGCATGCGCTACTCTCCTCTCCTTCAAGTGTGAATATAAAGCGGGTAGAGCGGTGCGCGCGCTCAGTGCAGCGCTTGCTTCGGTTGACTCCTCTGAAATGCGGGCTCGACATGCCGAAATTCTCTCCTGCGCAACGCCGCGATGAGCGCCAGCGCATGCGCGTCCCCTCCCCCTCCCTCTCCTCTCATACGCTGCCCCCCTCTCGCGCGCCTGTAGACCGCGTTCCCCGCTCGCCCTGCGAGAAATAACGGCCAGGCTAGAGGGAAGACACGACGCGCGTAGTGTTCCTCTTCGCGTTCCACGACGCGAGATCGGTAGCATGCCCAACGAACGCCAACGGAACGCGATCGTGCAAGTGCTCCGGCTTCGCATCGCCTCATTTAGCGGGAGATGGCGTAATTTTTTTACTTTACCACGACAATCTGTGCATAAATAAGTATGCGTACATAGAATCATTTCATCGCCGATGGACTCGTTCTGAGCGTCCAAAACAACTGAAGGAGTATTATTCTTGTAAGACAAAAGCTTTTCAAGACTCATTCTTTCCGCGCACCTTCACTAACTGGAATGCTCTAACTGCGGAGCTGATTAAGTGCGAAACTGTTCAATCGTTTATGGCAAAACATAAACAACAGCAACCCACTTGACTTTCATCTTTGTTTTATGATTAGCCCTATTATTACGCCTCGCATGCTTAATATAACGCATACGCAACAGTCTTGAATTTATGTTGCACTTTCTAGCACTTTTCAATATACCGACAATATTTTCGTGCCATCCATTGCATTTAAGCGTGTCATCAACATTTATGTGTGTTGCTGATCTTACCCCCTTTATACGAGTTGGCGTTTTAGTTGTTACTGAATTAACAGGTGTTCATGAAAAGATGTTTGTGTCACTGAATTTTTGTGTTTTCTTCTTTTTTTTCTGCGCGTCTACGCACAAAACCTTATACATTCTATAAGTGCTGGCGTTTCCGTTTGATGCACTAGTACTCGACGGTGAGGTTCACAATATATTTGTTCTTTGTGTTGTATTTCCATATCGGTTTCCTTTTATGTATCACCCACTCCTGCCTAAGGCCTCGTATGAGAGGCTGGCAGTACTTATGAAATAAATATTTAAATAAATCATGATCATGGGCGTTAGTCGTCGCGATGGAGACGTGCCACTAGGCGTCAGTGTGGGTGCATCCACCGTCAAACGGAGCTATAGCTGCAAAACACCGATATACATTGTACAAGCTATCGTATATTACTACACCATAAGCACTACATCTGCGAAGACAGCTTTCACTTTCTTGTTATACCGATTCCTATGACAGAGAGATAAACTGTTTTTCTTTTTTTTTGGCTTTGAGCCAAGCGTTCCGTGGTGGTTCCATGTGTTTTTGTAAATGGAGTGGTTGTGTGCATACTGTGGATTACCAGGCACGTCGACTTTACTGGCATTTACTTGGTAACTGAAACAATCACTAGTAACTGAAATAATGACGTCAGTACTCACGTTAGAGCACAGACACCAGTACTATCGATGCGAAGTGCACTTTAAGGAGCAATGACGTGACTATGATTCCTGACTTTCATCAGCGCATTCCTCCGAGAACGAGCAATGCTTGCATATAGCTTGTTGAATCATAGGAATACAAATATAATGTTGATTAGACTATTATATAAGCGGAGGAAACACTGGAACCACAATTGACGTTGACCCGAAGTTACCCCTGTGTCACAGCAGTACTTATCGCAGGACATCTTTTACCGAAGTAGTTTCTTGACCTGGCACGGCGCTGTGGTGGAATACCTGACTTACGATCAGAATGCTTGGGTCCGAATCCTGATGAGACCCTAATTTTAGAGGACAGCTCTTGGGCGCCCGTTCCTGCGTTGAACGGCGTCGCCCTCGGCGTAAGTGATACAGTGCGAACGAAGACGAAAGAGAGCAAACGCGGCGTCTGTCGATATCAGGAGCCATTGACCTCTAACCTCGCTTTATTCTGCCTTACGCGCGCTGGCCCCTCGACTGGAGCTCTTGCGTATGCAGGGCTGGCAGGTGCACTGCGGCTGGCTTCGTTTGTCGTAACGGGGCTGCCGGCGTTTGGCGAGTGCTACGCACACCAATGCACAGAGTGGTGTGCGTAGCACTCCAGCGCTGAATGTTTCTGCGGCATTATGTGAAGAATTGCTACAACTGCGCATAGGAAAAACTTCAGAGACTGCATGAACGGATGCCTGTCTGCAGCGACTGTTGTGGAACACGCCCACGCGCTGCCTTCCGCGCTCTCGCGGTTAGCGAGGCAGTCGCGCTGCGCTCCGTCTGCGGCGGTTGATGTAAAGTTGGCTGAATGGAATTGTCCGCGCCACCCACGCTGCTCACGGAATCGTATGCAACTGTACATATGTAACTGTCTCCCTTGAATTCCTTGCCTCAGCCTATAGCACAATCAAAACACCTAAACAGCTACGCTAGGATTTCGCATTAGGCAGTATCGTAATCGTCGGTGAATTTCTTTATTTTTTGCATTCGTCGGGTCAATGCTGCTGATCTTTTTCTTAAGGCTCTTGCATTTAAATTACTCGTCTGTTCCTGCCGCTTTTGGGAAAATGTAAACTATCCATCACTTGTGGCGCATATCGCGGCCAGTGGTACACGGGTGTGGGCTACACGTGTCTAGAGGAAAGGTCTTGACGACGTACGCGACAGGATTTTCAGGTTTTAGATGTGAAGCATCTTATAGCGGAGTTCAATTTGGTGGTGGTGGTGGTGGTGTGCGGCGTGACCACCCATGCTGCGCATGCGCAGGCCCTCTCCACTTCCCCTCTCCCCTTCCCTTTCCCCCTCTCCCCTCCCGCTCTTCACTACCCCTCTTCCCTCCCCTTTCCCCATCTCCCTCACCACTCCCCCTCTGAAACGCGGGCTCTACATGCCGATACACTGCTTTGCATCGCATCATGGCCCCCTTAGCGGGAGATGGTGTGATTTCATATCACTATCCCAGGCAGTCATATTCGTCAAAACCAGGCATAGGCGGCTAGATAGATAGATAGATAGATAGATAGATAGATAGATAGATAGATAGATAGATAGATAGATAGATAGATAGATAGATAGATAGATAGATAGATAGATAGATAGATAGATAGGATTTAAAAATCATGGTGACTTCATTATACACGGCATCATGATGTCACAGATCGCCAAAGCTTGTGACGTCACTATGACCAATTATCAAACTACTCAGCGCGAAAAGTAAACAGAGCACGCATAGAATTGACGAGGGCCAGCGCAGCGTTACTGTGACGTCACGTAATGGCGATTTCACATGATAACTTAGCTTGGTCAAAGCTTGGCTGATCACCAAGGCTGTGCAAAATCAGGTGAGGTGCCTCGGATCCTGGGGGCGGTCAGAGCCACGTTAGCTGCAGAAAGCTCTCGGAGGGTGACGGGGAAGAATCAATACACCGAATACGAAGAAAAAAAAATGTTGCAGTGGCTAGGCTCGGCTATGCCAGGATAACGTAGCGTTAGCAAAGGTTCAGCTAATTATTCTTAGCTTTCCTGATTGTCTAGGATTAGCTTGATTATCATGCTTACTGCTGCTCCAATGACGCACACACACGGTATACGTATTATGTGGCACATGTATATTTATTTTGCTAGGCAACTACTTCGGCATCCGATGAGTTAAGCTTCTCCGCTCTTCTGCGCCGTTGAGTAGCATTTGAGCTATCCTTCTCCATGGCTATACCACACTGGCAAACGCCAATCAGAGACGCTATCAAGCGGCTCCAGCGCAGTGTCAGACGGCGACTGCACAGCGAAGGCAAATATCTGCGCGCGCGCCAGCGCCAATACGTCTCCCAAGGCTACGACGTCATTCGTCTGGAAAGCGCAGACCGGCGGCGGCGAGTAGCGCGCGGCGGCGCCGGAGTGCCCGGGAGTTGCCGGCTCCGGTGCGTGACATCACTGATGCTCGCGCATGCGCACCATGGCTCTGGACGTGCCACGCGAAACTGGCTCGGCTAGGCCAGTGTAGCTAACGCTACAAAAGAAGATGGCTTTCGACTTGGAGTCGTCTTAGGCGAATGCGTAAGGGACCGTGTGTTTAAACGCGATTGCGTTAGAGAGCTCGTGTCGCAGAAATTCCGCCGTCGGCGTCGGCACCGCTGGTTGTGAGCGAAAAATCGTCGGTGACCGAAAAATCGAGAAAGAAGCAAATAAAATAAAGAATAAAATGTTCGGTCCCATTGAGGATCGAACCCGGGCCGTTCGCGTGGCAAGCAGGTGTCCTACCACAAAGCCACGATGTTACTTGCAGCTGCTTCGGAAAAAAACACTACATAAATTCCATGTAGTGGAAGGAGTCTCCTAACGCATTTTGTTCGGCAGGTGTCACGACGAAAACGAGCCCATTCGGCGATTTGTAGGCGCATTTGGGAGGCCATCAAACTACGTCGAAAAAGGCCGGGATAGTGCAGCCATCGCCGCTAAAAACACACACGAACTTTCAAACAAAAATGGACAACTATGTTCATCTAGCGGAAAACATATCAAGCCAACGCCGGTTGCGGAGGCGTTGATCAAGCAAACAGCAAACTCTAGATAATGTGCTGCCGTCTGTGAGGCATTGTGAGACTCTTCATGGCCTCCGACATGGCAAGCGCGCGGCGTATATCTTGGAGGCCATGCGACACTCGCTTTAGATCAAAACTCTACCATTCGCGCGCGCGCGCCCGTGTGTGTCTGTGTGCGTGTGTGTGTAACAATACACATTAATAGGTATACATTTAGTGGTTGAAGGGCGCAATAGGGGCCGGATTACGCTATCGCGTTCAACTCTTAAAGGCGAAGCTTAAGGGTCCCCCAACTTTTTATGCGATAACGCAAAACAGACCATGCCGCCGAGAATACTTTGTCAGCTTCAGCGTCCGCGGCGTTTGCTGTAAGCGAAACATCGCGGTGGATGCCAAGGAATAAAAATCAGGGGTTTGAGCCGGCATCGAATATGTGTACTCCGCGTGGTGTTCAGGTGTTCTACCACGCCAGTGCTTGAAGCTGCCCCGGAAAAATAAAACCCTTCAGAACGCGCCTTGTAGCGCGAGCAGTCGCGCTTATACTTATAATATATAGTGTGGCATACACACGAAATTGCGGCAGGCGTCGCAATATACGCACTGCGCAACGAGTGGGTGCTTTAAAGGACCACCCTTTAAATAATGTTCAAGCCTAATTAATGGACATCATCACCTGCAACATCAACAATGCGTGCAGCAGCATACGTGCGTGCACTGCTTTGTGAACGCGTACTTCGTACTTCGCTACTAACCAAAATGAAAACTTTTGGCGTAGTGGGCACTGTCACACTGCACTTGCAGAAGGCCTTCTAAGAGAGTTTAAAACAAACTATGTTATGAGGACAGATGTTCCTGCTCTCGCCGTACAACTGAGGTGTCCACCGAGAAACGGAGCATGGCGAGCGAATGAGACGGAGATGCGAACGGCGCCCGGTTACGCTATCGCGTTCCACTCTTGTAGGTGAAGCTTAAGCGACTCCCCCCCCCCCCCCCCAAGTGTGTTTAGTCCGAAATATGGAACTTTATCTTTCATTTGTCTAATGGTAATATTGTCACGTGGTCGTGACATCGACGAAGACAGCAGTCAGCACGTCCGAGATGAAACTGTTTATTTGGCCGAACTTGTGGCCGGGAAACTGAAATTCACAGTACAGCAATACGCTGATAGCGGCGAACAGAGCGTCGACCGTCGATCAACTGACAAGCGGTGAAGCGCGTCGGCATTTAAACATGTGCCGTCGAATATTCCAGCGTTATCGCTGGCTGTCGTGCAAATTCTAGAATGAGCTCGAGTGTGCGCGTCTTGCGCGCAATCTTAACAAAACGATCTACAATGATCGGGAGGCTTCTCGAACAATGAGGCGCGGTTCGCGCTGAGCGTTGCTGACAGTCTTTGTGGGCGAAAACCGAATAAAGCAAAAATGATAATAGGAAACGCCCGTGGCAATGCCCCCCTCTGAAAAAGCATCGTCCCGATGCTTAAAACAGAACAGGTCAATGCATGCAACAATAAATAACAAGAATAAAGCAACAAAGTACAATAAACAATAAGCACAAGCAAGAAAGTACAATAATAAAGCAAAATGACAGTCCTCAGATTCGCTAACGCGCGTAATTTGGTTTGAGGCGCACGACATGGACGACTTTAGGTCGTGCACGGCGACGCCGAGAGTTCGTAATGCCGTCAGGGACAACCTCGTAGTCGAGTGCGCCCAGGCGCCGAAGTACCCTGTACGGTCCGAAGTATCGGCGAAGAAGCTTCTCGCTCAGTCCGCGTCGTCGTATTGGCGTCCAGACCCAGACACGGTCGCCGGGCTGGTACTCGATGAAGCGTCGTCGAAGATTGTAGCGACGGCTGTCGGTGTGCTGCTGGGTTTTGATGCGCAGGCGGGCCAGCTGTCGTGCTTCTTCGGCGCGCTGTAGGTAGGTGGTCACGTCGATATTTTCCTCGTCGGTCACGTTTGGCAACATGGCGTCGAGCGTTGTTGCCGGGCTCCGTCCGTAGACCAACTTGTATGGAGTCATCTGCGTCGTTTCTTGTACGGCCGTGTTGTACGCGAAGGTCACATATGGAAGGATGGCGTCCCACGTCTTGTGTTCGACGTCGACGTACATAGCCAGCATGTCGGCGATGGTCTTATTGAGACGCTCGGTCAGGCCGTTGTTCTGTGGGTGGTACGCGGTGGTCCGGCGGTGGCTTGTGTGGCTGTATTCCAAGATCGCTTGAGTTAGGACAGCCGTAAACGCCGTACCTCTGTCGGTGATGAGAACCTCTGGGGCGCCATGACGCAAGACGATGTGCTCCACGAAGAACTTGGCTACCTCGGCGGCACTGCCTTTGGGCAAGACCTCTGTCTCGGCGTAGCGGGTGAGGTAGTCAGTTGCCACGACGATCCACTTGTTTCCGGTATTGGACGTCGGGAACGGCCCCAGTAAGTCCATCCCGATTTGCTGGAACGGCCGCCGTGGTGGCTCAATAGGCTGCAGAAGTCCGGCTGGCCTAGTGGGTGGTGTCTTGCGTCGCTGGCAGTCCCGGCAGGTCTTTACGTAACGGGTGACGTCGGCGGAAAGGCGCGGCCAGTAGTACTTCTCCTGTATTCTTGCTAGCGTGCGAGAAACACCCAGGTGTCCAGACGTCGGGTCGTCGTGCAGAGCCTGGAGGACCTCTGGCCGCAATGTCGAGGGTACCACGAGAAGGCAATCGGCTCGAAGCGGTGAGAAGTTCTTCTTTAGGAGAACACCATTGCGCTAGAAAAACGACGTCAGTCCGCGCGTGAATACCTTGGGAACAACGGTGGTCCTGCCCTCGAGGTATTCCACAAGGCCCCTGAGTTCTGGGTCCGCTCGCTGTCGTTCGGCAAAGTCGTCGGCACTTATGGTTCCTAAGAAGCAGTCGTACTCCTTGTCGTCCTGCGGCGGTGGGTCGACGGGGGCGCGAGACAGGCAGTCAGCGTCGGAATGTTTTCTTCCGGACTTGTAAACGACGGTAATGTCGAATTCTTGAAGTCGTAGGCTCCACCGTGCGAGCCGACCTGAAGGGTCCTTCAAGTTAGCTAGCCAACACAATGCGTGGTGGTCGTTCACAACTTTGAAGGGCCTGCCGTAGAGGTAGGTGCGAAACTTGGATGTAGCCCAGATGATCGCTAGGCACTCCTTTTCCGTTGTGGAATAGTTCGTTTCTGCCTTTGATAGCGACCGGCTAGCATAACTGATGACCCTTTCCTGCCCGGCAGTCTTCTGCACAAGGACGGCGCCGAGTCCTACGCTGCTTGCGTCGGTGTGGATTTCTGTATCGGCGTATTCATCGAAATGCGCTAGTATCGGAGGCATCTCAAGGCGTCGTTTCAGTTGTTCAAATGCTTCGATTTGCGCCGTTTCCCACTTGAATTGCACGTCGGTCTTCGTAAGGTGAGTTAGCGGCTCGGCGATTCGTGAAAATTCCTTGACGAAGCGCCTGTAGTAGGCGCACAAGCCTAGAAAGCGGCGCACAGCTTTGGTGTCGGTGGGTGGCGGGAAGCCAGCGATGGCAGCTGTTTTCCGCGGGTCTGGGCGAACACCATCCCTGCTGATAACGTGACCCAAAAACAAGAGCTCCTCGTACGCGAAGCGGCACTTTTCAGGCTTCAAGGTGAGGCCGGAGGTCTTGATTGCTTCAAGTACGGCTTCAAGGCGCCGGAGGTGTTCGTCGAAGCTTGAGGCAAACACAACGACGTCGTCCAAGTATACGAGGCACGTCTGCCACTTCAAGTCAGCCAGCACTGTGTCCATAACTCGTTGGAATGTCGCAGGTGCCGAACAAAGACCGAAGGGCATGACCTTGAACTCGAAGAGGCCGTGTGGTGTTATAAAGGCCGTCTTTTCTCGGTCTCTCTCGTCGACTTCGATTTGCCAGTAGCCGGTCTTGAGGTCCATCGACGAAAATAACTTCGCGTTGTGGAGTCGATCCAGGGCGTCGTCTATCCGTGGAAGAGGGTACACGTCCTTCTTCGTGATTTTGTTCAGGCGACGATAATCGACGCAGAAACGTAGGGTTCCATCCTTCTTCCTCACTAACACTACGGGAGACGCCCACGGACTCTTGGACGGCTGGATGATGTCGTCGCGTAGCATTTCGTCGACTTGCTTCTTAACGGCGTCCCTTTCTCGCGTCGAAACCCGGTAGGGACTCTGACGAAGTGGTCGAGCATTTTCTTCCGTTATGATACGGTGTTTAGCAAGGGGCGTTTGCCGGACCCGTGATGACGCCGAGAAACAGTCCTTGTATTTCTTCAGAAGGCATTGGAGCTGTTGTTGTTGGCGGGCGGGAAGGCTTGGGTTTACGTCGAAGGATGGCTCAGGCATTGCGGTTGTCGTTGTAGCTTCGTCAGAATCTGAAAAGGCAAACGCATCGCTGACAGCCAAGATTTCTTCGATGTACGCAATCGTCGTGCCCCTGCTCAGGTGTCTGTATTCTTGGCTGAAATTCGTTAGCATCACGCTTCCTTTCCCTTCATACAGCCGAGCAATGCCTCTTGCGACGCAAATGTCACGGTCTAGCAGCAAACGCTGATCGCTCTCGATGACACCTTCGATGCATTCAGCCGTTTCGCTGCCGACGGGAATTATGATGCTGGATCTAGGTGGAATGGTGACTTGATCCTCGAGCACGTTCAGGGCATATTGGCATGGGTTCGTATTCGGCGGTGTCGCTTTCTCCGACGATAGGGTTATCGACTTGGTTCTTAAGTCGATGACGGCGCCGTGCTCACTTAGGAAGTCCATTCCAAGTATCACATCCCTGGAGCAGTTTTGTAGGATTACTAAGCTCGCAGGATAAGTCCGGTTGTTGATGGTGACTCTCGCCGTGCAGACACCAATCGGCGTTATGAGATGGCCTCCAGCGGTCCGGATCTCGGGGCCTTCCCAAGCAGTCGTAAGTTTCTTCAACTTTGCTGCGAACGGCCCACTGATGACGGAATAGTCGGCTCCAGTATCGACGAGAGTGGTGACGTTGTGGCCGTCGATCTGAACGTCGAGGTCGCTAGTCCGCCGTCTTGCGTTGCGGTTACGTCGCGGCTTCGGGTCACGGCTACGTCGGTTTGTTCCGCTGCTTCCGCGTTGCGTCTTTAGGTCTACTTCGGTCCGCGAGGGTTCGTCGTCAGGGGTCTGTCTGGTTCGCGTCGTGTTCTGAAGGTCTCGTCGCGTTGTCGTCGGCGGCGGCCGCGGAGGATCTTCGGCATTTCGTCGTACAGCAACCGCACCTCCATCGGTTGCTGCCCTTAGTTTCCCGGATACGGGCTAGGCGACCGGCCCCGGCTTGGGCCAGTGTTCTGCCGGCGGTGCGGTGACATGTAGCGGCCCGGCGACGGCGAGCGGGAAGGTCGTCGTTCTTGCCAATGTGTTCCGGTAAGTTAGTCGTCGATGTCGCGAGGCCGTTCGCCTGGCTGCGGGCGCGGCGCGTTGACGGTGAATCCGCGTAGCCCCATCTGTCGGTACTGGCAGCGGCGGTACGTGTGGCCGGCCTCCCCGCAGTGGTAGCAGAGCGGACGGTTGTCAGGGGCACGCCAAACGTCGGTCTTTCGGGGGGCACAGCGTTGTCCTGTCGGCGGGCGGTATGGCGTCGGTTGTGGTGGCAGCGGTGCCTGGCGGCGAAACTGCTGCGGCGGCGCGGCCTCTTGACGTGGGCGAGGAGGAGGGGCGTTGCGTCGGGCTGCAGCAGCATAGTTCATGACTTCCGGCTGAGCCTGCGGTGCTTCGGGAATTCCAAGCGATTGCCGGACTTCCTCGCGGACAACGTCGGCGATTGAATCCACTTGATGCTGCGGCGAAGGTAACAGTTTGCGCAGCTCCTCCCGCACAATCGCTCTGATGGTTTCGCGCAAATCGTCGGTGGCCAGCGAGTGCACTTCGGAATAGGTTGCAGACAGCGGAGAGCGGTTGTATTGTTTCGTCCGCATGTCAAGTGTCTTTTCGATAGTTGTGGCCTCGGTGAGGAATTCGGTGACTGTTTTCGGGGGGTTCCGCACCAATCCTGCGAAGAGGTCTTGTTTCACTCCCCGCATAAGGAAGCGGACCTTTTTTTCCTCAGGCATGGCAGCGTCGGCCAGGCGGAAAAGTCGCGTCATCTCTTCCGTGTAAATGGTGACGCTCTCATTCGGTAGCTGCGCTGTTGTCTCCAGCAAAGCAGCAGCCTTTTCTTTGCGGACGATGCTCGCGAATGTATTAAGGAACGTCGTCCGAAAGAGGTCCCAGGTTTGAAGGCTCGATTCACGGTTCTCGAACCACGTCTTCGCGGAGTCTTCTAGGTAGAAGAAGACGTGGCGCAGCTTCTCTTCAGAGTCCCAGTGATTGAAGGTGGCGACTCGCTCGTACGTCTCCAGCCAGCTCTCCGGGTCTTCAAACGACGATCCACGGAAAGTCGGTGGCTCCTTTGGCTGTTGCATCACGACCGTTGTAGGCGGCATAGGGCTGTCATCGTCTCGGCGGTCGATGTGACGGTCTTGGGCTGCCTGGTGTTTTCAGGAAGGAGTCCGTACTCTGGGTGTAGTTCCTTCTGCCGGCTGCTGGTACGAGGATCCGGGTTGTCTGTGGCGTCGTCTTCTCCGCGGCTTGGGTCAGCGCTCCGCGGTGGCGTCCGGATCATGAAGCAGCACCTCCACCAGATGTCACGTGGTCGTGACGTCGACGAAGACAGCAGTCAGCACGTCCGAGATGAAACTGTTTATTTGGCCGAACTTGTGGCCGGGAAACTGAAATTCACAGTACAGCAATACGCTGATAGCGGCGAACAGAGCGTCGACCGTCGATCAACTGACAAGCGGTGAAGCGCGTCGGCATTTAAACATGTGCCGTCGAATATTCCAGCGTTATCGCTGGCTGTCGCGCAAATTCTAGAATGAGCTTGAGTGTGCGCGTCTTGCGCGCAATCTTAACAAAGGGTCATTCCACGCCAACTGTCCCAGTCGGGGCGCTCGACAAAAATCAATTTCTCTGAAAAAATCTGAGAAAATTACACACATATAGACATTAGTTCTACAGTATTTTCACAAAATATTTTGAGCGGCAAAAATTTTTCGCGTACGTGAGCGCCATTTGAACTTCTCGATATGGTGGAAAACCAGGTACAAAAGAAAAATTCGCTATAAATGAACCGTTTCATGCATTCATTCGAAACGTGCTTTTTTGTGTTTTTGGAGCATCGCGCTTTCATTATAGGACGGTTGCTTAGAGTAGCTTTATATTTTTCACTCCTTGGCGGGTAGGTAAAGTTGAGTAAATTGCAGCGTTTTCGGGATTTTTTTTACAAAAGACGATTGTAGACCAAATACATCAATTATTTTTATAGAACCCTCAATAACACGTACTACCTCCTAAAGTTTTTGTTTTGCCTGTGTGCGGCGCACAGACCCTAAAATAAAGTCCTGAACTTGGAAAAAACGCTACATTGGCCTATGTTCAGACGTCTGTAGCCCCCTAAGGTGGTCCAAGAAAAAATAAGCAGAAAAGCGCATACGATTGAGAATCATAACATCTTTGTCCACAGAAAGTTTAATCGAAGTAGTTTTTGTTTTAGTCAAGAAAAACATTTTTGAAGTTTAGTCCCACCATTGCATTATTTTGCTATGGGGGCAGTACAAACCGACCGAATTTACTGAATAAAAAAGAGGTAGCGTATTCGTAGCACATGTTTTTCAGCTCCTTTTGTTAGTGCTTTATAATGTATATTAAGTATGAAGGAGATGATAGACAGAGGTAAAATACAACAATACCATTGGCACAGATGCCGAAATTCCCCAATAATGAATCACGTTACTTATGCATTGTTTTCGCACACTGGAGGCGGCGGCGGCGCCGGACAACTACGCCATAAAATAGGCTGTTTGTGATCTCATAACAGCTGTAAAACAATGCATGTTACCAGACAGACAAATTCTACTTTAACCAAAATCTACTGCCTGCAACCATCCAAATAAGGATGCGAAAAATAGCTTGGCATATCCCGTCCGTAGTGTCGCGGACGACGGACGGAATGCGTGAATACGCGGCGCGTTGTCACATCATGTGCCGTTCGTTGCGGAATACTTAGATGAACTCCGTTTGGATCCGCTACAAATGACCACGCTCACGCCTCCTTTCTCCGGTTTCTATGAACTTTGAGACCTAACTTATTTTGACGCCAATTGATTCTCAGAGCCGCATGCAATAAGTAACGCGATTCATTATTGGGGAATATCGGCATCTAAGCCAATGGTATTGTTATATTTTACCTCTGTTTATCATCTCCTTGATATGTAATATACATTATAAAGCACTAACAAAAGGAGCTGAAGACCATGTGCTACGAATACGCTGCCTCTTTTTTTTTATTCAGTAAATTCGGTCGGTTTGTACTGCCCCCATAGCAAAATAATGCAATGGTGGTACTAAACTTCAAAAATTTTTTTCTTCACTAAAACAAAAACTACTTCGATTAAACTTTCTGTGGACAAAGATGTTATGATTCTCAATCGTATGCGCTTTTCTGCTTATTTTTTCTTGGACCACCTTAGGGTGCTACAGACGTCTGAACATAGGCCAATGTAGCGTTTTTTCCAAGTTCAGGATTTTATTTTGGAGCCTGTGCGTCGCACACAGGCAAAACAAAACCTTTAGGAGATAGTACGTGTTATGGAAAGTTCTATAAAAATAATTGATGTATTTGGTCTACAATCGCCTTTTGTAAAAACATTCCCGAAAACGCTGCAATTTACTCAACTTTACCTACCCGCCAAGGAGTGAAAAATATAAAGCTACTCTAAGAACCCGTGCTATAATGAAAGCACGATGCCCCCAAAACACAAAAAGCAAGTTTCGAATGAATGCATGAAACGGTCCATTTATAGCGAATTTTTCTTTTGTACCTGGTTTTCCACGATATCGAGAAGTTAAAATGGCGCTCACGTGCCCGAAAAATTTTTGCCGCTCAAAATAGTTTGGGAAAATACTGTAGAACTAATGTCCATATGTGTGTAATTTTCTCAGATTTTTTCAGAGAAATTGATTTTTGTCGAGCGCCCAGACTGGGACAGTTGGCATGGAATGACCCCAAAACGATCTACAATGATCGGGAAGCTTCTCGAACAATGAGGCGCGGTTCGCGCTGAGCGTTGCTGACAGTCTTTGTGGGCGAAAACCGAATAAAGCAAAAGTGATAATAGGAAACGCCCGTGGCAATATTAGCACAGCCAAAGTTTCCACGACCAAATGTGAACAGCCGGTCAACTGCACACCTGAAGCGGAAACTTATGTCCTCATATTTAGCTGAGATAGTGCTCACTCACGGGAAACCATTGCGCTGTTTGGTATCGCACCAATCGATCTTAGGCAACGGAACTGTGCATGGCGCCACAATAGTTTATGCAATGCGCGTTCTCTTTATCTTACAGGACCACCGTAGGTGCGCAAGCTTCTGTCTGATATTTCTTTTTTCAGGTTGTAGAAATGCTTTTTAGGAGTGCTACGATGGGCCAATTTGGTTGAGTGAAAGTGTTAATACCTTATGTCTTTTATCTATTACCTATATTATCGAAAAAAGAATAACGCAGTTTCGCACTTTTGTTCTTTGAATGCGCTTGTCCAGCGTACATGAAGACACCTCTCAAAGGGAAGCTACGTTTCGTGGTCATTTGTTGACCATTGATGCAATCTGCGACACATTCTGTGGGCTTGCCCTCAGGCGTCCCTACAGGGTCGCAATATAAATAATGATGAGCAGTGGGAAGCCTTACTGCTAAGCTCGAATCCGGAAGAGCAACTCTGGGTCGTCTAGCTGGCCGAAAACGCCGCCAGGACCCAAGGGCTACTGGCCGCCGTTTAGGCGGGGACCTGTTCCCCAAACCGCTGGACCCAATAAAGTTATTTCTTTGTCTCTCGCACATAGTAGGGCGAAATTCTGGCTAATTCGGAGGGGGCTTCTGCCTTCAGCGCACATAACATAGGCTTAAAATAGCCATAGAAGTTATAATGAAACTAAGAAATAGTTTTATATGCGTAGCTAATATGAGGCCTACCGAACGCAGAAATGTGTGTGTCCTTCCGTGCGCCCAATGTGACGTATCGTTATATAATAATGTAAAAAAAAACGACATAAATTCAAAACGAAAAGCATCGGCCACGGACTGTTTAGAAGCTATGACCAGAAACACAAAAGGAGAATGTGTCACCCACAGGGATAAACATCCACTTTTTGCAGCGTAAGGTGCTAAGCTCGCAACAATAGCCGATTTCTGTGGCAATATCATGCGCCATCGCCCATGCCCGTGTGAACTATCGGGCACAGTGATACAAAAAGGTACGTCTTGATTTTGCCACAGAGCAAAGCCTGTATACTTGAATTTTCTACGGAAAAATTGCTATATGCAGGCTTCGCGCCGCACCAGAAGTGACGCTAACATATGTAATAATGTGAAAGTGCAAAAACAGCAAGAGCAGAAAGGAATTGGCAGAACAGACGCTCACTGAGCGTCTCTGCTGTCAGTTCAGCAGTGTTTTTGCTGCTTTTTCGGCTCCTACTTTTAAAATACGTTCCACCAACTGGCACAGCAGGCCTCCATCCTGAGTACGTGTTATTACTTGTCAGAAGTGAGCTAGCGCCAGGCGTCATAACTCATGAATTGCGCAACGAGTGGGTGGATGACCGGCTCACATATTACAAAGCGGTCAGACGTTATTGATCATCATCTGCAGCAACAAAATCGCAAATGTGTGCAGCTGCATAGGTGTGCGTATTGCCTTACCGACTCGCAGTGGGTGCTTCGCTAATTCGCGGAATGATTAATTATGCCGAAGTGTGTACTTTGCAACTGCACGCGCAGTAGACACGCATTCCAAGAGAGTTTGAAACGGCTAATGTTACGCGCACGGGTGTTTCTTTCCTCGCGGCACATATACAGAAATGCTGCGACACGCTTGGCTGGATAGACGCAGGCTGTACACATGCCTGACCCCAAATTCGATAGGACAATGCAGGTCGCATGGCGACGATTACAAACATTGTCCATTCCGAATCCATCTGTCTTATCCAAGATAGACCCAACGGCATGCAATCCGCAGTGTACGTTTCGTCCCCAGACGGGATGTTATATCAAATGGCGTGCCAAAGGAATCCTCAAATGTCGCCCAAACATGATCGGACCATAGTCGCGGGGGACGTGCCGCTGTCGCGCTCACAGCCACAACAGCAATTGGCTCTGGTCGGCCGAGCACGGACTGCAGCAAAACCTAATGGTGTTCCGGACTGCGGGACCCGAACACATGCACGGACATTAATTTTTAAATGCGAAGCATTTCTTAGGGAACCTAAGGCACTTTGAACGTTTCTATCTATCTATCTATCTATCTATCTATCTATCTATCTATCTATCTATCTATCTATCTATCTATCTATCTATCTATCTATCTATCTATCTATCTATCTATCTATCTATCTATCTATCTATCTATCTATCTATCTATCTATCTATCTATCTATCTATCTATCTATCTATCTATCTATCTATCTATCTATCTATCTATCTATCTATCTAGCCGCATACGTCTGGGTGCTCTCGTGATCGCCTCCTTAAGTTGGTGTAGACCAAAATTGTTACTGGAGTGTAAGTGGGTTTGACGAATATGACTGTCTGGTCTTGACATGAATAGCGTGAAAATCCCGTCGCGTACGTCGTTCAACCCTTTCCTCAAGATAAGTGTGGAAAATACCCGTACATGAGAGGTCGCGGTATGCGGGTATGCGGCGCATGTGATTGACAATTTATATCTCCACAGGAGCGGCGGGAACAGACATTGGTAATTTATATGCGAGAGCGTTAAGAAAAACTGTCACCGGCAGCGTTGACCCGACGAATGTAAAAAATAAAGGTCATGATCCGAGCAGGAATCGAACCAAATATTGCTGCGTGGCTGCGAGGTATTATAGCACAGAGCCACGCCAGGTCTTGAAGCTTGGAAAAAGACACTATGCAGGCGTAATGACAGTGCAACGTCAATTGGTGTTGCAGTGGTGGTTATTTAATTTTATAACAAAGCAATAAACATTGCACGTTCACTCCCTCTAATACAGGCGTCATGTCGGGTTAACGTCAATTGTGGTTTCAGTGTTGGCTCCGCTTCTATGGCAGGCTAATAAACATTGCATTTGTATTCCTGTGATTCAGCAAGCTAAACTCAATCATCGCTAGAGCTTGGATGAATATGCTAACGAAAGTTACGTATGATATTCACATCATCGCACCGTAAGGTGGACATCGTTCTGATCATACTGACGCCTATGCTCTAATGTGAGTGCTGACGTTTCATCAGGCCATAAGTGAAAATTTAAACGGCAATGTTTTCGACGTGCCTCGTACGTCCACGATGTGCACACGATTATTACACTTAGAAGAACACGTCGACCCACTGTTAACGCTTGGCTCAAAGCCAAAAGATGCAGTCTAGACAATTACTTGCCGGCAGTTTTGCATGAAACCGATTGCCACAAGGCGTGGGAGCTGCCGAATGTATATTACAACGAATTGTTTTGTTCTCCATCACACACAGCACAGTTGACGAGTTCGTCGAGCATCAAAGCCTGGTTAGCGAATGAGAAGCCGATACGAAAGAGGCCCGTCTAGGCTATCGCGATCTGCTCTTGAAGGCGTAGCTCAAGCGTCGTCCAAGTTTTTTTGTCTCCCTTTTTTCGATAATAATGCTGTTGATGAAACTATAATTCCTTGCATTTCCACAGTAAATGACCCACGGTACCAAAGTTGGCACAAGCCGACCATGCATTTACAATGATTTTAAAGGGCAGCTTTACAATGTACGACCAGGGCTCGCGTACATTGTTCGCTAGGAAGACACTATAAATGCGGAAGAGTTCTGGTGAATTATGAGTATTGCCGTAAGGGAGATCGTCGGATATCGTGCATCGTCCCTCATCGTGTACGCCATGCATGGACGTTCGTTTTGGCTTTCGCCTTTCTATGACCCACTGCGGCAGTTTCAGGCCAACGATAAAGAAACGTAAAATATTTACCTTTCGAGTACTGACAAATCTCGAAACGGCTTCACCTTTACTGCCGCATTCTATATACAAAACGAATACCCCGAACGTTTGCAATGTGAATAGTGAGCTTGCACGTCCGCGTGCAACATGTGCTGCAAGCCACCTCATCTTCTCATACGACCTAGTCTACACTTTCGCAACTAGCCGTCGCTTGATTATCCCGTGGCACTAAGTCACGAATATAATTTAAAAATTTAACAATGCGAACAGCACCATATGTGTTACCAACTTCAAACGCTGTAAGCTGATAAGTAGTGCTTATATTCTTGAATACTGGATAGCGCGAATTCAAATAGACCAATGAAGGAACACAAATGCACAGGACAGGCGCTACTCGCAACTAAGCCAGGGGTATGAAACTTCGCGGTTTTTCTGTCCCTTGACCGCAGCGATCCTAATGTTTGGGGGCTGTACTACCTACGAGCATAAATGAACGTTGTTGTTCCATTTTATATTTATTACCAGGTCACTTATTAACTCCGGAGTTTTTAATACGCAAGTGAACCTAAAGTTTGCAGTTCGAGATTGCGAAAATAGGAGCGCCGCCCGGAGTAGAATGCGGGAATTGCGCCGTCCTATCTCTCACGGCGAAAAAGGGGCGTTTCTTGTCGGGCACCCATGTATGCTACGGCCTACGGTGTCCCAAAGGCCGCTTTTACTACATTAAAGTTTGTTTCAGTGAAACCCTTGCAAGCTTCGGCGAAACAGACGCATGAATGGATTCGCGCCGTCATCACAAATCGTGCTGTGCTGAGTGGTGTCGAAATTTTTCACGCCACACCGGCATAAAATTCTTTCAGATCCCGGCGGACGAAAGGTACGATCTGCATGCTGCTCGTTTTTTTTTCTACTCTTGCACGGCATATCAGGATGCGACTTTTGTATGCGACTAAAAACGAAAACATGGAAGTTGTGTTTTTACTGCATAAATGGTACGTTTCGGCAATAAAACATTCAAACAAACTCTGCTATTTATTCTTGTTTAATTTATGTGTACACGTAAACAAAAACAAAGTCCTACTTAGAATAAGTGCCGGAAAAATAGGTGGATGGGCAAACCTTCACGAATCAGAACGCAACGATTGCCGCTTTGATCATGTGGTGGATTGCGCAACAGAAAGAAGGTCGCGCGCTCGCCATTTGAATACCTTCCACCGCTCAGCTGGCGAAAGTCGAAGGCATACAGCATGCGCTCTATGCCGACGACATCACCATATGGGCGTCACACGGCTCGGCAGGAGACATGGAGGCAAGCCTGCAGCAAGCGGCGGACATCGTGGATGACTATGCCCGTCGCTGCGGCCTTCAGTGCTCCCCATCCAAATCGGAATTCGTGCACATACGCCCATCGCGAAAGTGCACCACAAAAATTGACCTGTCCCTTCACAGCGGACCCATACCCGAACGCGACGAGATTAGAGTACTGGGGCTCTTTATACATAAAAATCGCAGAGCAGACACAACATTGGCCAAATTGCGTAAGGTGGGGGACCAGGTGGGCCGGATGGTCCGCCGGGTTTCCAGCAAGCGCGAGGGGTTACTATGCAAAGACGCCTTGCGGCTGGCGCATGCATTCGTAACCAGCCGAGTCCTGTACTCGGCTCCATACCTCCACCTACGCAAATTCGACGAGAATGCACTCGAAGTCATTCTCCGCAAAATCTACAAGCGCGCCCTCGACCTTCCTGTCAGCACCTCTAACCAGCGCCTTCTGGGCCTGGGAATGGTGAACACCTTCAAGGAGCTTCGAGAGGCGCACTTGACTAACCAATATACTAGACTGTCTAAAACACCGTCGAGTCGCCGCCTCCTCCTTGCCCGACTACACATCAATCATTCAATACATACGGAAGAGCGCGTACAGATTCCAGAAATTTGGAGATACTCCCTGCACGTGCGCCCTCTTCCGGCTAACATGACCCGAGACGACCACAGTGGCCGACGCCTCGCGCGGGCGGAAGCCTTGGCTCGACACTACGGCCACAAATCCGGAGTATTCTACGTGGACGCCTCCGGCCCGCACCACGGGGGTTGGACACGGCTGCGGTCGTCCACCAAAACACCGCTGTAAACGGACTCACCTTCCGTGCACATAACATAACGCACGCGGAGGAGATCGCCATCACACTAGCCGCCGCAGATCAGGACTCAAGGGTCATCATCACCGACTCAAGGGGTGCCTGTCGCAATATAGAACAGGGATACATTCCGTACCTTGCCTATAAAATTTTGCAGAACATCAGCTACCTAGGAGCCCCCGCGCTCCGAACGATCATATGGGCTCCGGCTCACACGGGCCTCGATGGTAATGAGACGGCCGATGCCGCTGCCCGCGCGCTCACTCTCCGGGCACCATCCTCGTCCCCTACCGATCCGGACCTCCAACCCAATCCCGCCTACACATTTAAGGAGGTCACACAATTTTATCAATCCGGCCATAATATCTATCCAAAACCCTGTAAAGGCCTCACGAAGGCGGAGGAGCGAATCCTCCTTCGCCTTTATACCAAAACTTTATTGTGCCCGGCAATTATAAAACACTTTGACCCCGCTTGCACGGGGAAGTGCCCGCATTGTGAGAAAAATTCCTGTGACATTTTCCACATGGTGTGGGCTTGCCAAAAAACCCCAAACCTTACCCCACTACCCAACCCTTCGCGGGAGGACTGGGAGGCAGCCCTGCTCGGCTGCTCTGACCTGACGGCCCAACGGGCCTTGGTCGAGCGGGCCCGGGCCGCGGCCATCGCCAATGGGCTCCCGTAAGAGGGAGCCCACCTAGTGTTTGTACGGGGCGGCCCCTTAAGGACCGCTCCCACCCTCCCTGTATATAACATCTGTAAATAAACGTTTTTCAGCAGCAGCACACGCTCAATTTGGCTTGCTGGTGCATCCCAATTGAATTTGGCGCTAAATCGCCCCCCCCTCCTTGCCACTCGCATCTTCAGTCCTCATCAAGATGGCGTCCCCCAGTGCGTGTCTGCAATGCGCCGCCATGCTTTAGTACCGCCCCCAAACACCAGGTGTTCGTCCGGCGCTGCGAGCGAGTATCGCGTTCCATGGAAGGTATAGGAAGTTTCACTCCCCTTACTAAGCTTTATTCAGAAAAAGGATTCCCTAGATAGGGTAAGGCGGGGCAAAACGAGACAAAAAATTGGAAAATAGTAAATATCTTTTTTTATTTCACTCGTTACCATAAAATGTCAACACAGGAACTTTCTTTTAGGTACAAGGTATGTGCTACATAAATATGGCCATGCTGTGAAGGTTCAAAATATTATTTTAAAAAGAAACAAGAAAAGCATGGTTGATCCCTCTGTCATAGGAATCGGAATAGCACGAAAGTAAAGCGTGCCCCTACAGAAGTAAATGAATGCTTACTGTACATTGATATAAGAGAGTTTGCACAGTATATATTGATGTCTGGCAGCTAAAGGCACCGTTTAACGTGTATGCACCAACTTTGATGATTGGTGGTACATCTCCATCCCGACGACTAACGTCCATGTTAAATGATTAAACAAACCCCTGTGGTAGCTGTAGTATAGTTAACGGTGAAAGCATAATCAGAGAACAAGGTGTGATAGCGAGAAGAGCGACGCATATTGGACGCAGAACTTGGTCGCCGCGGGATGTTAAAATGTGATTGAACACCACGGCCGGACTAGAGTAACGCAAAGCGCATCGTGCCGCCCCGGTAGCCCGGCCGCGATTTTTCTCGGGGCGAACGCGTGAGCAAGGAACGCGGTGTTACAGGCAGGTGAGGCAGGCGCGCGTCGCAGAGCTATTTTTGGTTTGTATTGGCGTGATGCTGAGCGAGGCCGACGCCTTTACGACGCTTCGGCAAAGGTCGCCACCTCGCGGTGTGTTAAGGCATTGAGAAAATTCAACTTCTATGGAAAACGCGCCGAATGGGACGGACACGTAACGTGTTGCAGGTGATAGTCATGGAGGCCACAGCAATGACGAATTACTTTACCTTACCACTCCGAGAGGTCAACACCACCCAGCCGACCGGGAGAGTGGTAGATATAAAAGGCGCGTTCGTAAAGCTTCCAGAGTCTGTGACGGTGGCGCAGTGAATAGCGTGCCCGGCATCTGTTGTAGCGGACCGAGCGGTCGTGGGTTCGACGCCCGTTGACAATACCTTTTTTTTCTTTGCCATCTGATTGTGTATGTTTTCTCGACGCCATATCCGTGACGGAAATACGTCACTGAAGTCTTGGTGGACCCCGGCATAAAAAAGCTTTCGTGTTAAGAAAATCAGGCGCAATAGTGGTGCGTCCCTTTTAGCTGCAACTGTTACGTGTGGTGTAGCGTATCAACTGTTTGGCCGTGACCGGACTAGAGGGAGACGCGACGCGCGTTCTTATTCACGAGGGTCTCCATGGCAGTACAGGTGAAACGCTACACTGCAGGTAACCATCGTGGAAAGGACGGCACGCACCGCCATTGTGGCTTAACTTTATGTATGAAGCACCTTATTCTCTCGGGCTGTCGGCGTCTCCTGTCGTCGTAGCCCATCACGGTAAAGTAAGTGGCAAATAAGGCAGCGCGCTTCCTCCGAAAAAGCTCGTGTGAAAGCGCGCTCGCCCGCGAGAAACAGTGCCACCTGGCCTTCTGGGCAAATTAGCCGGCGCGTTGGCTCACGAAAATCACTGTTTCTGCGATGGAAGCTGTCTGGATGGGCGCTGGACGCTGTCTGCGACGCTGTTTGTAGCAATGAGACGTCTGTATCAATTATCTCATTGCCATTGACGTGTCCCTACGGTCTATACGGGTGCTTGGCACCTGGCGTTCGATGCATTGGTTACTCGGCGTTCCACATCGTCAGTGGGTACAGAAATGGACCCCATTTAGATGTGAAGCATCTTATAGCGGAGTTCAATCCGGTGGTGGTGGTGGTGTGCGGCGTGACCACCCTTACTGCGCATGTGCAAGCCCTCTCCACACACCTCCTCTCCCTCACCGCTCCCCTCACCCCTCCCACTCTCCACTTCTCATTTCCCCTCCCCTTTCCCCATCACCCTTTCCCCATCACCCTCTCCACTGCCCCTTTCCCCTCACCCTCTCCCCTTTCCCTCTCTCCCCTCCCTTACTCCACTTCCCCTCTCCGCTTTCCCTCTCTCCCCTCCCCTCTCCACTCCCCCTCTGAAACGCGGGTTCTACATGCCGAAACGCTGCTTCGCATCTCCTCATGGTCCCCTTTAGCGGGAGATGGTGTGATTTTTTTTGTTCGCGTCTCAAGGGCAGCTTTCAAACTGAAGGAAACTG
This sequence comes from Rhipicephalus sanguineus, assembly GCF_013339695.2. Classification (NCBI taxonomy): domain Eukaryota; kingdom Metazoa; phylum Arthropoda; class Arachnida; order Ixodida; family Ixodidae; genus Rhipicephalus; species Rhipicephalus sanguineus. Next base: position 201,595,913 of record NC_051179.1, read on the forward strand.
CAGGAGCTATGCTTTCAAGCGCGGCCTTCGGGCAATCGTGCGGGTGATATTACGCATACTGAAGCGCCTTCGAGCTCTGCATGCCGTTAGCGTTAAATCGTGCATATAAAAAATTTGCAGTGGCTTAGCTCGGTTATGCCATGAGACACGTAGCATTAGCAAAGGTTCAGCTGATTATTTTTAGCGTTCCAGATTGTCTAGGATTATTAGCGTTCTTCTGTTCATTCTTCGTACGCTGAACCGCTAATTGCCAGGCAACTACTTCAGGATCCGATGAGTTAAGATTCTCGGCTCTTCTGCGCCGTCGAGCAGCATTTGCGCTCTCCTACTCCATGGCGTTACCCACCTGCAAACGCCGGTCAGAGGCGCTATCAAGCGGCCCCAGCGCAGTGTCGATGGCGACTGCACAGCGAAGGCGAATAGCTGCGTGCGCGCCGGCGCCACTGTGTCTATGGCTGCGACGTCACTCCTCTCGAATGCGGCGCAGACCAGCAGCGACAAGCCGCAAGCGGCGGTGGCGGAGTCTCCGCGCGCGCCGGCGCCAGCGTGTCTTCCGCGCCTACGACGCCACTTCTCCCGAACGCGCAGGCCAGCAGCGGCGGTGTCGGAGAGCGCGTGAGATGCGAGCACCGGTGACCCAGCTGTGTGACATCACTGATCCTCGCACATGCGCAGCAAGGCTCATGACCCTCGACACGAAATCGGCTCCGGCTAGGCAAGTGTAGCTAACGCTACAATAACTCACCGTCGTAATACTAAACCTCTAGTGGCGCGTGGCCGAGTTGTTTATAGCAGCACGCCGCGGAGCAAGGGGTCGCAGGTTCGAATACCGGTGGCGCGCTTCGGAAGCTTCTTCTTGTGATTTAATTTTCTTTGTGGCTTTATTTACATATTCATACATATACATATCCTGGACATGACGGCGACGGCAAAAACCAGCTGACAGTCTCCATATAATTGCAATACGGTTCCAAAGTGGGCCGCGGTGGAACGATTCTCTAACTATGGGAGCAGTAACCCAACCGGTGTATAAGACAGTGTCGACGCGCATGTGGGACTTGCTAATGGAGCCAAGTTACATACCAGCCATGGCATCTACGCCTTATTCCGCGACCTCCAAAATGGGACTGAGGCAAAAGCCATTCATAATTTTTACGTCAGTTCAGGACCATAACGAACCACTATTTATTCCACGGAATGCAGTTACACATCATTCAGGGCGCAATCCTTTTAACCAAAATAATAGGACATAAATAAAATTATAAACCCCAGTCGGATCATTCAGTTGCGTAAATGACGCCAAAGATGATCTAAAAATCCTCGAGGATCCTAAGCCCTGGTTAAAGTGTTTCCCGAGCTTGGCCACAGCCGCTGAATGAAAGAAAAGGTGCTGCCTGCCGATATGCGCATTTTTATTGAGGGAATGCATGACATGCTGAGTCACGTTGGTGTGCAGAGTTTAGAGACGCTAATGCGCTGGCCTTCCACATGGATAAATCGCGGCACATTAGAAGGGAACGCTAAGCCGAATGCAAGCGAACGCGCTCGCTTGAAAGAAGTTCTAATACCGCGGATGGCGGAAGGGAACGCGTGGTTTCTTTTGTCGGCTGTGTAGGCTGTGCCTAATGTGATGATATATTTCACAGTAACCGCAGTGCCCAGTTACAATTTTGAGCCCCGACGCAGACGGGCAACTGCCAAGACCTTAAATGTTAATGGCAGATAATTCCACTTAAACGAACAACTCCAGGACGCCTCATGAATTATTCCGCGACAAGGCGACAACGAAAGCTGGAAGTAGGTACCGAACTGAAGGGTCGTCGTCTGTTTTTTTTTTTTTTTAAGTTCACCCAGTATCTGGGGTTTAAGCACAAGGTGCTGTAGCCCGCAATCGTGCCGACCAAATTTACGTCTCATTTTGCGTACAATCTGCGTCATAGCAAAGGCAAGACACGATTCAAATGATTAGTGTCAAACCTCAAACAACGAATTTGTATGCCACTGACTTGCGGACGTTACTGACAAGGAAATCGAACTCGGCGCGACACGTTTGTATGCAGACATGGTCTCTACACCGGACGTCAGCCAGCACACTAGTGCCTTGGGACCACTTTAAAGCATGAGAGCGCCAAAGATTTTGATTAAACGAGCTCCGGCGCAGGTCGTTACAATGCGGCGACTTACAGGAAATGCTGCTCTAGTATATGAGTAGGACGCAAGGAGGTTTAAAAAATGGTAGGACGCACCCGTGCACGCTATAATTAAGATTAAAAAAAGCAACGTCACAAATATGACCAATATCTCTTTCCACAAGTTCAAAGCTGCACGGATATTACAAGACTGGATTGCGAGAATGTCTTCTGTGGTAAGCGACATCGTCTAAAGTCTGCGACCACGTAAGGTCGAGGAAGGCTTTCGGGCTGCCTTGCTGGGCTAAGCATCAGAAATTTGTCGGCTCACCACTGGTGAAACCGAAGTAAGCATAGCTCAATTATCGAAAGGCTCCTGGTGGAATGACGCCGTTTACTTTAAGAAAAACAGCCATTATGCAGCCTCACAGTCGGTCGAGTAGAAAGTGGGTTACGATCGACAAGTGGATAAAATTGTCGGAGTCGGATAAAATTGTCGGAGTCATCGATGTCACTGACTGGGCTGAAGAACGTAGCGCGGTGGTAGGCAACGCACTCCGTTGCCTCGTTGTGATTTGAGTTAGTGTAATCCGCAGCAACAACAAAAGCAAATTAAGTAACTGCGCTCACAGGCATTTCGTTAGCGAAGAATTCGTCATGCTGGTTTCCTTTGAGGCAGAAGAAGTAATCACGCATTTTAAAAAGGCCTCCTAATCAAGGAAGTTATCGGCGTATAGAGCACCACATGGAGGATGAAAATGACTGAGCATATCGCCAAACAACTGCGGACCATTTTTGTTCCATTTGAAACAAAAAAGAACTTTGGCAGCAGCTTAGTGCGTGACGCCTGTAAAGTGATTTGTGTTCTCCTTAACATTACTTGATTGCGTTTGTCAGCTGGAACATACCAGAAACATGATGTAACTGGGCAGAAAACTGGGCGAGCTGGTATCGATTGATTAAGCAAAGTTTTTCAGCTCGCACACAACAAACAAGGACGGGAGGAAAGAAGGCAAACAAGCGCCAGCCCCTCCACTCAGTTTATTGGTAAAAAGAAAGTGTGCGCGCTGATGAAGAATTCATAATCAACCTACTATCATGTCAGCCGGCGTGTCTTGTACATGAATAGTCATAATACAATCACAGGTCACGGCGAGGCGACTATACTGACCATTGAAACGAATGCGCGCGCCTATGTGGCCGCCTATTGGAGCGGGTTTCCTTTACCGTTGTTCAGCGCCATGGCGGAGAGAGTAAGAACTACACCTATCACCGGCGCACAAGAGCGCTCGGCAGGACGCACCTCTCTACCATTCAGTGGCCTCGCTCGACGATGCGAATTCTCACGTTTATGATAGGGCGAAAGGGAGAGCAACGTTATGAGAAAAAAACGCACCCCACTCCATGTTCACTATGAGACTCCAAGAGGAAAGACAAACATTCAAGTGTGATAAGCCACGTATGTAAAGCCACGAACAACGAATACATATAAAGGTGAAAGGCATAATTATGGCTATAGGCAGCCGGCAATGCAGTTTTTGTGGTATAGAAGAAGCACAATCGGGCCTGGCGGTGCATAACTTTTGTTAGGGGGGGGGAGGAGGGGAGGTGTCTGGCATATATACAACACCCAGTGGGTGATTAGGTCCCCACCCTGGAAGCCTTCGTGGAAAGGTGCAGAAAACCGAGATGCTTGAGCACGTGGATGTGTTCAACGAGCGTCTCATTTTGTTAGTATCCCTGGCGGCCGATACCGGCAGGGTTGTCGGTGGGTGGACTTGAAAAGGAGCCTGAACTCAAAGCAAAAGTAGCCAACGTAGCCATGCCAATTGACGTTACTGGCAACTTTGTAGCCAAATAGAACGGAAGCTGTATTATGAGTAGAGCCTTTAGTATTGAACAATAAATAAAACAATTTTAAACAAGCGGGATCATTGAAATAGGCGCGCAATCTTCCTCCTATTGCTTGGCCTTCAAGCCACGGATAACTTGGATAGAAATGAACAAAAATATTATATATTCATTGCGCGTGCATACAGTTCATGTAGAAAAGATAGAGTTCTTGCCAGATGCAGACTAATATTAGAACATTCCAGCCGGCAAGTCAGTAGGAATATTAAATGTTGAAAGGCTTTCCTTGAAGCTGCAGGCAGAATGTGATTAGTAGAGTTAACACATTACAAGTAGAGATTGAGATGCTGAAATCTCGTTAACCATGTACACGCCAGCTTCATTTTGTTGCGGATGTCGGTTTTATTGTGATGGGAATTATATCGACGCTCTGGCGTGGTTTTGCCGACGCCGCCATGTCCGTTATGTGCTTATATATATATATATATATATATATATATATATATATATATATATATATATATATATATATATATATATATATATATATATATATATATATATATATTGTAAGGATCCAAGAGCGGCGCTCGGGCACTGGCGCGAGCTGGGCTAGGACGAAGCAGACAACGACGAAGTGGAATCAGAACAGCCGGCCCAGCGAACGGGCGTTGTCTCTTGTTTCTCTGCGTTACAATGGCGCAGTCTACGCAACACGAACCTTAAGTGCGTCCTCGTAGGTCATCGGCGCTGCCGGCCTTCCATCGAAGGAACGCCCACGATCATGCAGCCCGCGTCCCAACTGCCGGAAGAACCTATGCCACCACTCAAGGACGGCGTCCAGGCCTCCTCGGTGGCCCCAGGGCAGGCATATCCCGGCGACGCCAAGACAGCGCACGACCTCCTGTTGCCCGGGACCACCATTCACGCTTCCCGTGGCGACGCCGTCTCACTCAAGACTCCATCAGCGCATGAGCCGCTTTGGGATGCTGTACAAGCTCCCTCTCCGACAAGCATCCTGCCGCCGTGAGCACTGGAGCCGCTGTATCCTCCGCAGATGCCGGCCCTGTCTCTCCATGCGGATCAACCGACAGCGCCGCGGAGCTGCTGCGTGCGATCACGCAACTCCACATCACGTCTAACGCCTTGACAACGTCGAGTTCCAAGCTGCCTCCTGTCGCGCTGCCAACACTCTGCGCCATCAATGCCGTGTTGGCGGCCGCCTCACAAAATCTGGAGACCAGTTCACCCGGGAAGCGCCGAGAGCTCCGCGGTGTCCTCACGCGGCTCTCAGAGCAACAGGCATGCTTGGCGTGGGCACACTCCGGATTTTCGCCTGCCGTCCCACCATCGGCGGCTGCCTGCGAACTACCGGTGTTCCGCGGATTCCAGGACGACGCGGTCCTGTGGATCGAGACCATCAACTCGCTCGGCGACCACCATGCCTGGACGGACCAGCAGAAATGGCTAGTAGCCATCGACCGCCTTCGCGATGCCGCGAAGGCATGGCATGCGTACGAAGGGATCAAACAACGGTCCTGGGCTGAATGGTGTGCCAAGTTGGCCACACTTTTCCGCCCTCTATCTCATGCCTGCGACCCCCTCCCTGCCGACCGAGTCTCTAACGAGGATGGGAGCTGTGAGGCACAGAACCTCGACGGCGCAGCTCAAGCGTTCACAAACCTGCCCTCCCTTCGAGACCGAGCTCGCGAGGCGCAGCGCCCCTATGATGGGGCGCTGCGCTGTGCCCAGTGCCAATCAGCCTGTCTTCGTAGACACAGCTTGTGAAGGGCAGCATCTCGATCGTGCATCTGTTTCCCGCAGTTCCTGCGCAGACATCATCGCGGACGCGGAAGGCCACGCGCCCGACACGGATACCGCCCGGGAGCAGGATTCCACGACACATATTTCGCACTCCGCGACGCCCCCACCAGCACCCATCTCACCATACAATAATACCGCCCACAAGACACATCAGTTGGCGATGCAGCCTCCAAGCTCGCCAGTGCGTGAGCATGAATGAGCGCGTCCGAGATCTATTGCCGGACACGCTCCAAGTCGGGGAACCGGGCAAGCGTATGGCACACTTCAGTGCGCTCTCAGACCCACCAGTGCAGCTCCCGCAGACTCGAGAGCAGTCACTGCCCGAATTCGCCGACAGTCAACGTGGGCTGGTCTGGTCCAAGGAATATAACATGACCAACACGACTACAAACGTCGAAGGCCTGCCTATGCGTACTACGCCCCTCTCCGAGCCAAGAAAACGAGAAGTATTGGGGCACATACACCTTTCCCCACTGGCGAGCCCTGAAACAATGGAAGCCCCTGTTTCGGCAGCGCCGTACATTCCGCCTAGCTCGCGCAATCGTAGTTCATCGACGCGAAGCGGGCGCACTCCTTCAAATCTTCGGATACGCGCCCGTCTACTGACGACACGGTCTGTCGGCGGCCACCACACATCAATTCGGTCGTCCACCGTTCCTTGTAAATCACTAGCGGCGCATTTGGAAACGCGACAGGCGAAGCGGCAGCGACAGCTACGACTTTCCCGCAATAGCCAGTGCCGTCCACCTGAAGCATGTTTCACAGCCTATGAAATCAAGTTGCTGCGTGGCCGAGACCGTCCAGCACGCAACAGCCAAGGACGCCCTCCAGAGGCGATTTTGCAGCTCGCCATGCAATTTCGCAGCGTGACCGAGTTTAAGGATCCAAGAGCGGCGCTCGGGCACTGGCGCGAGCTGGGCTAGGACGAAGCAGACAACGACGAAGTGGAATAACCACTAAACGGGCGTTGTCTCTTGTTTCTCTGCGTTACAATATATATAAACGCCATAAAGAAAAATAAATCACAAGAAAAAATTCCGAAGAGTACCACCGGGGAGTCGAACCTCCAACCTCTAGCTCCGCAGTGTACCCCGTTAGCCCCCACGCCCTGAGTCTGCCAGCGTGCAAGTCGCAAGCTATTTATATGGCCACCTGCATGTAATGGTCTCGTGACAATATATACCATTTACCGCTAGCGGTAAGATCCAAAAATGTTCCAAAAGCTGGGTGAATTCATGATTCTAAAAAAATTCGGCAGATCCCACGTACCGTGGGAGTCGGTGTTATGCGAAGCATGCGGCGGGAAGGTGACTGGGGCGTAATTTTTTTTACTGAGCGACAAGTTACAAAATGACGCTATAGATCTGTATAAATTTCATACGCACATATATATGTTCAAGAGCCGCATATGTGTTATATAACCAGTTGTTTACGGTTCGGTAACACTGCCAACGGCAAAGTGGGTATTACCAACACCAGAAGCGGTAAGCTGATATGTAGTGCTTATACTTGTCCCTTATGATGGATAACGCACGCACGTTTCACGAGCCCGTATGCATATGTGGAACAATTTCTTCACAGTTCTTGAACAAGGTCATCATCTCCGTGATCAGTGAGCACCAGCAGCTGGTCATGACTTGTTATAGGATCCGGTCGTAATCGCGGTGACGAGGGGTCCACGTGTAGTGAAGTATGAGGTATAGTACAGCTGTTGGAATTCATGGATGCGACGGTCATTTTGTCGACAAATTGTCTGTCGATAGAGCTGGCGACATCTCTGAACCCGAAGTCACCCTTCGCGTAGGTTAGGTATAGGCCGTCGAGGCTTGTAGGCCAGGATAGTGCTACGTAGACCAACATCAGTGGATGGCGCTTGTCGTATTCGTACTCTACCTGGGCGTACGTGGCCTACGTAGCCTAGTCTACAAGGCGGCTGTCAATCAATCTGGCATCATCCTCGGTTAGCATGAGGCCATCGCCCAGCCTCGTAAGAAATGAAGAGGACACTGCGTCGTTCTGGCGGACTAAGTGCACTTTACGGTGCGGTGATGTGGATATCATACGTAACTTTCATTCATGTATTCATCCGGGGTCGAGCAATGCTTCAATATAGCTTGCGGAATCATAGGAATACAAATTTAATGTATATTAGACTGCTACAAAAGCGGAGCCAGCACTGGAGCCACAGAATTTAATCTGATATGATGCCTGTATCGTAGGAGTGCACATCGTAGGAGTATCACGTATTGTTTATTGCTTTTCTGTAAAATTAGATAGCAAGCACCACAACCACAATTGACGCGTTGCATCGATATTACGCCTGCGTAGGCTGTTTTTCCAAACCAGTTTATAGACCTGGCGTGGCTCTGTGGTAGAATACCTGACTGCCACGAAGAATGCTTGGGTTCGATTCCTGCTGGGATCCTAATTTTCATTCTTTCCATTCGTCCGGTCAACGCTGCCGATGTTGGTTTTTCTTAACGCTCTCGCATTTAAACTACCAATGTCTGTTCTCGCCGTTCCTGGGTAGATATAAACTGTCAATCACCTGTGGCGCATACCCGTAAACCGCGGCCTGTGGTAAACGGGTATGTGCCACACCTGTCCAGTGGAAAGGGTTTGACGACGTACGCGACAGGATTTTCACGTTATCAATGTAATGACCCGACAGTCATTTTCGTCAAATCCTCTTACCCTCCTATGCAAATTTTGGCCAACACCAAGTTAAGGAGGCGATTATGAGAGCACCCAGACGTAGGCGGCTAGATAGATAGATAGATAGATATGTAGATAGAAGCGCTCAAAGTGTCAGAGGTTCGCTAAGAAATGCTTCGCGTTTCAAAATTACTCCGACTTAACAAAGCACAACAGTATTCTCGCAGCAGATCAGGAGGTGCTTCTGCGTGTTCTATCACCCGCGAGATGACGCGAACGGCACACTTTAAAGCAACGCTCCTAGATTTTCTTTCAATTTTAAAACGGTGTGTGTTCTCATCGGACGTCCTTTGTGCTTGAGAGCCGCGCAGGAAATTTCGAGCTGCTTGTCGTTCTACGTGGGACAGTCAAATCTCTTGCTATCGCATTCATTGCTTCGCCCTTGCGGCAAAACTGCGACTGGCATCAGCAAAAACCTGCGCTTGGCATCAGCAAAAAATAGCGGGCAGCATGAGCAGTCGGTGCGTTCGCCATTATGCACGGAACATCGCCACTGCGTATTTGCAGGCGCGCTAAACGTTGCGTTAGGGTGCTCGATGCACACCAGCGTTAGATTGTACTAGAACAGGGGAGTTCTCGGAACGAGCTTTGAAAAGTGAAGCCTAAACAGGGTCAATCCGCTTGTGGCGCTGCGATTGGTAGTCTGCACTTTGCCGTCCTTTAAGAGTTACGCGCGGCTCCGCCGAAGTGGTGCACGGGTAGAATGCCTGCTTCCCACTCAAAAGGGCCGGGTTCGAATCGCAGCTGTAGATGGTCGGTTTTCATTCTCAGTGTCACCTTTTATAGCTTTACTAGTTTTCGTCTGTTTCTTCAAACTAGTTTCACTTTCTACGTGTTGCTTCAAAAAGTAACGCAAAACGTGAAGTAAGATAGAAGAAATTTGACAATGAGCGTAATTATTCGCAATACCACCGCCCGGGATTCCACAACATTGGAAAGTAAGGCCTCCGATATTTTTGCTTATACGAGACTCGAAACGAGATTTGACATTAATGAAATCCCGTAAAAATGGCGCAGCTTTCATCCCCGTCCCGCAGAAACAGGCAGTATACCACAGAGGACGCCGACACAACGCCCACGGCCGCTACATAAAAAGGGGTAGCGGCCTTGCAACGCCGCTCGCGCACTCGGGCTGGCTCGGGCACGTCATGCGCACGTGAACGTGCATGCGCATGACGTGTACATGTGTATGCGTCATATTATCCTCCGGCTCCGCTGCCCAAGAGGGCAGGGAAGGGATTTGGCTTGCGAAGGCTACACGGGGCGAGTGGCAAGGTATTGAAGCTCCCCTCGTCGCATCATGGTTTCGCGCCGCTACGAATCATTGTTTTTGTCAGCTCATAATTAACCGATTTGTAGAAATGCTTGCGGCATAATGCTCTTCATTCAGCACGCAACAACTTCCAGCGTCTAACTAAAATTTGCTATGTGGCATAGTGAGTGGCCCTAAGGTTTTGTAAGGCCTTGCAAGGATTCAGGGGTGCTATACTAGACATTGCCAAATTGCGCCGTGTTGCCATATTGGCCCAAAGGGCAGCTACAGCCTCGTCTTCTCTGAGGGGCTTAAAATATTGTCAACACGAAATTTTTGAACATGGCTGAGTAGGACAGCGTCCAGAAAAACACCCTCGCAAAGGTCTCGCAAACGCTCCCTCACAACCAGGTCTCCTTCTAGAGCGATGACGCGACGTCACGATGTCTTCATGAGACGCGATCATGACGTCCCAGATCGCCAAATCATTGTGGCCGTCATTTTCACATCTTGGCGGTACGTCATATTGTGACGTCAAAAAAACAACGTTCTTTTCTCAAAGATGGGCCTCTCACGGAGCTTCAGAACGCTTTCTGGGAGGTTCGGGAAGAGAGACGCTCAATAGTATCAATGAGATGAAAATACACCATCTCCCACTAAAGGGAACCATGTGGGCATGCGAAGCAGCGCATGGGTCGACTTAAAGATCCTTTCATCACGGGCACCTTGCCCAGTGTTAACGCGTCTTCGCAAGTGGAGCACACCATGAATTCACTGTAGTTGCTGTAACTGTTACTCGTCCCGATTGTTGGAGCACGGCACGCGGATTCATCGCCACGCCACGCGGGAGCACGTGGGTTCATCGCGCGTCTGCAGGATATCATTCCCCGACGCCGCCACGTGATTGTTGAGAGAGTCTATGGGGGAGAGGCCACAGCGTCTTACCCAGCCCCTTACAGAGACCCGAACGCGCAAGCGCGTGCCAGCACACATGGTTCCCGAGTGTGTAAGGGGGAGATGCCACAGCGTCTTACCTAGCCCCTTACACAGGCCCGAACGCGCTAGCGCGTGCCAGCACACTTGGTTCCCGAGCACACGGTCCCCGATGGAAGGACGGACGCATCCGCGAGCAAAAGCTGCTTCGCATTAAAAAAAAGAAAGAAAACGACTTTCGCCTTCGAGTCGTCCTAGGAAGATGCGTAAGGGATCGTGCGCTATTTCAGCCATTACCAGGCTGAAAAGAAGTCGGACTCCCTGCTCCTTCCCTCGACAACCTTCACTGGTTGTCTTCTAAAGTCATTGTGACTTAGCAGTGTGGCCGCCGAACTCTCCTCGCAGAACTACAAATAGAACTACAACTGTGCAACGCTCACAAGAAGAGCACAGTGCAGGGGGCAGTTGGACAATTCAAGAGATAAGCATCATCTTCCTTTCGTAACATTGCACATATTGGCTATGAATAAGCAGTTCAAAAATCGTACGCCCAACAATGACCCGGAAAGTGTTGGAACGTTTCCGTGAATTTTCATGGCAGCTACTGACGGAGTAAAGGCTCAGCAATGAAGTTCAACTTGTTTTGTTATTGATAAACATTCTCCGGGACACCGTGGTGGCCCCGTGGTTACGGTGCTGAGTTGCTGATCCGAAAGACGCTGGTTCGGTCCGTGCTTCGGATGTCGCATTTCGGTGGAGGTGAAATGCCAGATGCACGTACACTGTGTGATTTCCGTGCACGTTAAAGATCTGTAAATGGTCCAAATTATACAGTACTCTCTAGTAAGCCGTCTCTCGTAGGCTGAGTCGCTTTGGGATGTTAAGCCGCATAAACCATCCATCTGAACATTCTACGGTAAAGTAAGACGTGGTGTCATATCCAGTTTAAGATTTATTACGGAAAAAGATAAACTTGAGATACAGAATTTCAGATTGAGGAAATTCAGAAGGCCTTGCCCTGTCGGGAAAATGGGGGCAAGCAAACTTGACACGCGCGTCTGACGTGCCGCCTTTCTTCACTCTTTCTGCTTTTACACCTCCCTTAAAAGTCACTTCCTCAAGCACTCTCGTTTTAGGAAATGTTAATCCTCAAAAACACATTGACGTGAACAGCGCGTGGGATACACAAGGACGAAGAAACGACGAGGACTAGCGCTGACTTCCAACTGAAATTTATTAACACAAACATAGAAAAACGAGAACAAGTAGGCACACGTGATCACCGCTCATTTGAATTGCGCATGACGGCAGGCATGGAGAGGGAACCAAGAAACAAGAAGAAATAATAAGCAAAAACCGCAAAACCGCAAACAGACGTCAGGAGAAGCAAACGGAGTATGTCTAGGTTATCTGGTCGGATGAACTTAGGTAATCTATTTCTTTTTCAGTGAGGGCGATTGAAGGTTTGCTGATACAATTGCCTTTAGCGATGGCTGCAGCTTCAATGATTATGCGCGTGCTGTCCTGGCGATGCCTAGCTAAAATCTGTGTGTTATCAAATGCTGGAGCGCACCCGCATTGTGAACAGTGCATTGCAAGAAAACCTTCTGTCACTCTGCGTACCTTTTGGTTATGCTCCTGCAAACGTACTACATTAAGGCACCAGCCCGTCTGGCCGATATAAGTCTGTCCGCATGAGAGTGGAATGCTATAAACAACGCTACTAGAGCAGTCAACGAATTTATTCTTGTGGTTAATTTTGCATGCGCTTTCATCCCGTTTAAGAGGGTTGGTCCTGACACTCAGCTCGGACAGCTTGTGCGGTGCCGAAAATATGACTGAGATGCCCGCCTTTTCACCTATCTTTTTTAGCTAATGAGAAATGGCATGCTTATACGGGATAACCACCACCTTATTTCTCGCTGGTGCCTGAAGAAAAGGAGACCTACTGGACGGCTTGAACCTTTCCCGCAGCTTATCAGCAACAGAGACGAGAAGGTGGCGGGAAAGACACGTCGCTGAAGCTCAGCAGGACATTTTTGTGAATATTCGCAAAACGAGGGAAGGTTTCATTTACTCTGAAAATAGAAAGCCTCATGGTCCCTTCTTGATCGACCTCAACAACACGAAGGCGAAAGCCGTGGTCTCCTTTTTTTACCCTGAGTGGAATCTAAATATCACCGCGCCCGCTCCCGAAAGCTTTCTGCGCCCAACGTGGATTCCCACTGCCACCGGGATCATAGGCGTTGTTTGCTTTTCACTCCTCAATTGGTTTTGCAGCGCCTCTACGATTGATCTACCTTTAAGGTAGGTCACCACCTTCGAGAAAAAATTTTACAGTTGCACTCCAAAAGTTATAATTATGGTTTAGGCTTGTGGGGCTTAGGTAAATTTAAGTTTTAGAATGATGAAACTGCTGAAAATGTAAAAAACAAAATTTATAAAAATCAAATTGTGCTGAAATGTGCATGTTGCGCCAACAGACATAACTCAAATATAGTTGGTGCGATTGAAACTTAATAACCTCTGGAAAAAGAAGCCCTGAATTGTTTACAGACGCTACCTATTTACAGAAAACGAAGTATAGGAAGCGCCCACAGCGTACGGTCACCGCGATGTTGTACCCACAAACCGGCTTGTCGCGTGAAATGTACGCAATCGATGAGAGCATGCTATGTGACACACGCTCTTGCAGTGAACTGTCTGTATAACTAAATGGGCAATACCGGAATGCAGCTTTTGCGGCAATTACAACAGCAGGTATCTTTGTATATCCTATAGCGGCCCACCTGCTTCCTCACGAAGGGCAACAACACGCCAGCCGTGCGCCAGCAATAGCTGTCCACACTCACAGGAACAGTTTTCTACAGCTGCTGTGAGACGGTTTTGTTTCAATGATTTGTCACCCCGGATAAACAACAAATATTCAGAGAAATAGCCAATGGAGGATACGTGCCATATCACTGCGCTACAGGAGTAATTCCATGTTCACGCTCCAATGCGCAAAATTAAACGCAGGCCGACATTATCAGACTGCCTGATCAGGTCTGCTACTTCTGGAGATTGGGCAAAAAATCAGAAAGTCACACTATCAGTAATCATGGGTGATATTAACACTAAGCTTGTAGATACATCTAACTCACTTTTTAATGATTACATGAACTGCCTATATGGCGTTGGGTATAGAAACCGAATTACGCTTCCAAGTCGCTGTCCCCTAAATAAACAAGGTACACTTATCGACCACGTGTTACGTAATATTCTTACTAGCCCTGACTGTGGTGTAGTCCAAGCTTCTATCACTGGTCACTATCCAAAATTGGTGCCTTTAACTTCTAATTTTAGCGCTTCTGATAAAGGCGTTATCAGGAAAAATATTCAATTCATCAATGGGCCTCAATGGGCTTCAGCGGCGCACTGCAAGTATCGAGCTGCTTATCGTTTCTCGTGTGCCATTGCAATTTCTTGCTATCGCATTGATTGCTTCGCCCTTGCGGCAAAACTGTGACATTTCTTTTCTGACAAAAGCTTGTTTACCAGTACACATCAGATTTTACATATTGTCTAAATGTTGCTCACATATCTCCGTGTAATGTTACATTTCTCGCAAAACAAGCTGCTGATATGATAGAACTCAACGGTGGTCGACAAAACAGCATCGATGACACTTCATGTGCAAAGAGGGGGAGCCACTGCGGTTTTCTGTGGTTACGGTGCCCGTGTGTTAACCGAAGGGTCGCAGGATCGAATCACGGCTGCGGCGGCCGTACATTCATGAACGCAAAATGTCAGAAGCCTGTGTGCTTAGATATACTTAGAACACCGTGCTTGTGTTGTGGGAAAGCTGCCTTTTAGTATTTCCATCTCGGCCAGTGTTCCTCCAAATGGAGCATTGCGAAGAGGTCTTCGGGCTTTCCTGAGTGTAGAAAGACAGGTTCACGACAATAAAAGATTAGGTACGCTACTCCACGATAGAAGGGCGCTGAGCAGTCCATTAATGCACCGAGTCGCTTCCCAACGCTCTCCTAGCATAATACGGTTGTAAAGTAAGGCGTGGTGTATCTTCTAATAAATGTGAACAATTTAGGGTACATCTGGGCGAAGCGCAAGAAAAGTAGACGGAAAAGAAGAGAACGACACACACTATGATCGGCTATAGGCCGGGTCTATCAACGCACGATGCCATGCTACGAATAAAGAAAAGTCTGCTGGATCGCCCCGCACGAGTCACCAAGGCGCTGCTGGGACTCGACGTGGAGCAAGCTTTTGACAACATACGAAATCAAGCCATTCTGACAGCCATATCTGAACACAATCTTGGAACACGCTTTTATCAGTACGTCAATGCTTTTCTGGGAGATCGAACGGCCACTCTGCGGATAGGCGAGCACGTCTCGCAGAGCTTTGACCTGCGCGATAAGGGAACACCGCAAGGTTCAGTACTTTCGCCATTCTTATTCAATCTGCCTATGGCAAAGCTCTCTCGCGCTCTGGGTGAAATAGCAGATGTGGAGCATACCATCTACGCAGACGATGTCACCATTTGGAGCACCGGTGGCAGCGATGCGGAATTAGAAGCCCGCATGCAAGAAGCCATCTCAGTCACCCAGGGGCGTAGCCAAGGGGGGGGGGTTGGGGGGTTCAAACCCCCTCCCCCCGAAATTTTTCAGTTTTGCTTGCGTATATAGGCACGCACACATACAAACGCACGCACGAACATACATAAAGTATGTTTGAACCCCCCCCCCCCCGAAAAAAATTTCTGGCTAAGCCCCTGCAGTCACCGAAGCCCATCTAACTCCGATGGGACTTCGCTGCTCTTCCAGAAAATCCGAGCTGCTTATCTACCACCCTCCCAGACGAGGGCGCCCGTCAAAAGACTGGCGCAGACCCATCCCTCCATGCATAGAGTTGCACGACTCGGACGGCAAACGCATACCTACGGTCGACAAAATACGAATCCTCGGACTCATCATCTAAAGTAACGGCTCCAACTTGGTGATGCTGGAAAGCATCACGTTCAAGATTGGGAACGCGCTCCGAATGTTTCGGCGCATCATGAACGGGCACAGAGGACTGGGCGAGGACAACGCCATCAGAATGGTCCACGCTTTTGTACTCTATCACATCACATACGTGGCTGCCATGCTGAACTGGAAAAAAGCGGAACGGCGAAGGCTCGAAGTGAACATACGACGCGCTTTCAAGACAGCGTTGGGGCTCCCGGATATTGCCTCCAGTGCTCTCCTCTTACAGCTAGGAGTGCACAATCCCCTTGCCGAAATAATCGAGGCTCAGCACACGGCACAGATCGCACGCTTATCAAGCACCAAAGCAGGCAGAGATATTCTCGTCAAGCTTGGCCTGGACACTATTGTGGAAAGGGACAACGTCCAGCAGTTACCTAAAACCATTTTCGAATCAATTACAGTGCTCCCCTTCCCGAGAAACCTACACCCGATAAACAATCACGGAAGAAGACTGGCCCGCGCCGGAGCCCTCGCGGCAGACGCAGCGAGGTTTCCTGACCAGACAGCTTTCGTGGATGCAGCGCACATACCGGGAAAGTAACACTACTCGGTAGTAGTCATTGTCGGACACAGACGAACGCGCAACTCACTAACTCTACACCAAGAGGCCGGAGGTAGCCGAACAAGCAGCGATAGCACTAGCCAGGGTTGCCAATGGTGGCTACTTTTCGCCAAATTGGCGAATTTGAGAGGCCCGTGGCGACCTAAAATTATGAATGGCGACATGGCGAATTTTTGGCGATTTTCGGCTAGGGTCTCCACCGAGTTTTGAATCCTAAGCTCAGTGTCTTCCCCAACGAATGAGCTGGCAACATTCTCAGCATTTTCTTGGTTTTAGACCCACGAGTAGAATGTGCACATTACGCGTCATTCGGTATGTCCGTCCTGTAACTCGTGTGTACCTCCTCAATTCATCTAGAGAGATAATAAAACGTTTATTTGATGTTCTGTGAAAATAAGATCAGTGAGTGGGATCCTTAGTTCGGGATGCCATCTAGATGCACGAGGTACAGGAACGTCCCCCAGCGACATTCTAGCAAAATGTAAGTCAGCGGACTGCCTTGCAAACCGCGGAGGGGGCAGTGATTGACTATAGGTTTATGGCTTTAGGTGCTTTAAGCTTATCTGAAGTTTCGCATCTGAAGGGGCAAGACGACGGGTTGGCCGCGTGTTCCGACCATTTGTTCCGCCAAAGCTCCAATTGCTGTGAATAGCTTGGCGACTTATTTACTGTTGCAGTACCCCCAGTTCAGCTCGCAAAGACTGTTTTGGAATAGCGAAGAGAGGCGGATACGCGGCTATTTCTGCAATAAAAATTATTTATTGAGGCATTTTTCACTGTTCTCGGTGAGCGTGTGCAATAAAAACAATTGCTATATAACATTTTGCATTGTTATACAGCAATAACGCATCGGATTGACGCGTGTAGATATAAGTAACTATAAGAAAGAGTCGGTGATGTCCGGTATCATATTAGTTCGCACTGAAAAGGTGTAAGACTCACTAATGATCGGTTCCTGTAAGAATTCTGTCGTGTTACCTTCAATAAACCGTTTAATCCTTTTAATTCATATAAGGCTATACGTAAAGCTGTCTACAAATAATGCTTTCACGGTTTTCACCCAAGGTTTATACCACACTTTTAGCTTTGAAACGAGAGACCAGGGATGGAAGGATATCATGAGCGTTTCGTTCATTCACCCTTGCGCCAACACGCACATCTTGCGGCTAGTCGGAGAAGCAGCACCAGGCACTCCCATGGTGAAGCGGGTGATACGACTGGCATCGAGAAACGTCCATATAATTTAAGGGTCTTGGATGGTACTGTATTCCACGGGGCTATACGTGAGTGGAAATTTTTATTACTGGGTATGCCGCACATATCTAGAATGGCTACTTTTTTGGCGAAATTTGTAAAAAAAGAATGGCGACTTTTGGCGACTTTTTGCTCGTCGTTTGGCGACATTTACTCGAAAGTCAGTGGCAACCCTGGCACTAGCTCTCACAGACTCGAGCTTCACAACAGTATATAGCGACTCTAGAGCAGCCACTCG
Source organism: Rhipicephalus sanguineus (assembly GCF_013339695.2). Taxonomy (NCBI): domain Eukaryota; kingdom Metazoa; phylum Arthropoda; class Arachnida; order Ixodida; family Ixodidae; genus Rhipicephalus; species Rhipicephalus sanguineus. The sequence continues at coordinate 201,613,701 of NC_051179.1, forward strand.
AGCTTTCGCAAAGGGCGGGATAAACAAAACGACGCTGCGAATATTAGGCGAACACAAAATCACCGATCACTACATCGTAATGTTTCCGGCACACATGGGCAGCTTAGGGGGCGGCCTGCGGAATCTCAACGCGACCGCACACGAGGCGGCGCGAGGACTCGTCGACCGCGTCACTCCGGTTTCCCCCGATACACTCCGTATTGAGTACAGGGATCAACTATCCACTTATAACGAGATCACTAAGCACTTTTATCTAGGCCGGCGAGAGTTTCCCCTCCCGAATAAGAAATTAACGCGCAGCCAGTCGGTAACGTTACGCTTGCGCCAGACTAACTCATACCCCAACCCCTGGCGAATGAAGCATATCGACCCAGACTACGACGGACAACATGTATGTGAACAGTGTCGTGAACGTGTAGACTTGAACCATATGCTATGTGGTTGTGCATCGAGCCACACTTACGCGAAGAACAAGTGGGACAAAGTGCTGAAAAGTGCTTCACTAGAAGATCAACTTCGGTCTGTCCAGGAGGCCCGTGAGGCGGCGGAGAGCTTCGGGCTCTCTGTCCCAACGTGGGAGATGCCCTCTGCACCTGGCACCTAGCCGAGTGTCCTTCAGGACCCCTTTTTGGGCAATAATGTTTCACCACCACCACCACGACACAGGACAGGCGCTACTCGTCGTTCTCTTCTTTCCGTCTACGTTTTTTGCGCTTCGCCCACAATGAATGCCCACCATTTAACCCAATTTACAGTTCTGTTAATTCAGGGTACAGCATATGTGTGCATGGACAACGCACGTCAATGGAGCCGAAAAACACCACCCACGGCATACACGTCCATCTCCGCCACCTCAGGAATGACGCTGATGGCAAAGACGGCTCATAATATTTCCGTCTGTTCAGACCATAACGAAACATAATTTGTTCCGCTTAGTGCATTTACCCATCACTCCGCGCGCAGGCCTTTTAACCGAAATAATAGCAGATAAATAAAATCTTAAACCCTAGTCGTATTATTCAGTAGCGTGAATCATTCTAAAGATGATATGAAAAGCCCTCGAGGAGTCTAGGTCTTCCTTAACGTGTTTCCCGAGCTCGACCACGGCCGCTGTATAAAAATAAACGGTGTTCCCTGCCGAATGGCGCGTTTTCAGTGGGAGAACGCGTAACATGCTGAGTCACGGTGGTATGTTGACGGCGATGTGCAGCACACTATTGCTGTGGTGCTGCACATTGGCAAATCGCGGCACAATATAAGGAACGTGAAGCCGAGTGCGAGCGAAAGCGTTCCTTTGAAAGACGTACTTATACGGCGGGCTGCGGAGGAAGAGGCGTGGTTTCCTTTGCCGGCTGTTTTTTGCGTGCCTATTGTAATCAGATATTTCACAGTAATCGCAGTGCCCAGGAACTGTTGTCGGCCGCGACACAGATGGAAGACTGCGAACACCTAAATGATAATTGCACAAAATTCCACTTAATTGAACAACTCCAGAACGCCTGCTTATGAAGTATTTAGCCACCTCGCGAAAACGAAGGCAGCAAAAAAGTGCCGAACTCAAGGGTCATCATTTGTTCTTTTAATTTCACACAGTAGCTGGGATCGAAGCACGAGGTGCTGTAGCCGACAATCGTGTCGACCATATTTAAGTTTCATTTTGCTTACAAGCTAAGCTGCCAGTGGTCTTGTTCAAACGTAGATCACTTCTTCCTATTCTGACAGCCGCTGCCACTGAAAAAATAAGGCACGATTCAAAAGATGAGTGTCAAAGATCAAATAACGAAGTTGTCTACCACTGACGTGCGTATGTTACTGACAAAGAACGCGAACTCATAGCAACGCCTTGGCATGCAGACAGGCTCTCTAGGCCGGACGTCAGCCAGCGCACTCGTATACCTTGGGATGCCAGGGAAACGTGAGAGCGCCAGACATGTTTTGTTTTAAAGAGCTTCACCTCAGGCCGTACCAATGCATCGACTTACAGCAAATGGTGTATTAGTATGGGAATACGACCCAGCCATGGACGGTAAAATTAAGATTTAAATAGCAACGTGACAAATTTGATGAGTTCCCCCTTCCAGAGGTTCAAAGCAAGGCGGATGTTACAAGAGTGGATTGCGATAATATCTTCTCTGTTAGGCGACTTCCCCTAAATTCTACGACCGCGTTAGGTCAAGGAAGGCTTTCGGCAGTCTTCATAAAGTAATCTTCAGATGGTTGTCGGCCCGCCCACTGGTGAAACCGTAGTGACTGTAGCTCAATGCTCGAAGGCTCCTCGTGATGATGCCGTTTGCATTAAGAAAAGAAGCAATTCTGTAGCCTCACAGTGAATGAAATGTCGATCGAACAGAAAGTGCTTTGCGATCGAAAAGTGGATAAAATTTTCGGACTCATCGATGTCACTGACTGGGCTGAAGAACGTTGCGCGGTGGTAGCAAACATACCACCCTGCCATGTTGAACGTTGAGCTGGTGTAAACCGCAGGAACAACGAAACCAAATTAAGCAATTGCACTCACAGGTACTTTATGCAGAGAAAAATTCTTCATTCTTTTTCCGTTGAGTGAGAGGAAGTAATCACACATTCTAAAAAAGCCTCCGCACCAAGGAAGTTGTCGGCGCACACAGCGCCAGATGGAGGATTGAAAAGATTAAGCATATCACGAAGCAACTGCGGGCCATTTCAGTTCCAATTGAAACAAGAAACAGGTTGGCAACAGCTTAGCGCAGCTCGCCTGTAAGTTGATCTGTGTCTTCCTGTACATTACTTTATGCGTATATCAGCTATGACGTACAAGAACCGTAATGTAAATGTGAAGACAACTGGGTGAGTTGGTATCGATTCATCAAGGAATGTTTCTCAGCCCGCACACAACAGACAAGGACGAGAGGAAGAAGGGAAACAAGGGCGACACTAACAACTCAGTTTATTGGTGAATAGAAAGCGTGCGCGCTGTTAAACATTCCTATAGAACCCCACAGCGTGTCAGCTGGTGTGTCTTGTAGATAATTAGCCGGAATGCAATCACAGGTCACGGAGAGGTGTCGTATATACTGACCACTGAAACGAATGCGCGTACCGTTTGGTCGCCCATTCGAGCGGGTTTCCTTTACCCTTGTGCAGCGCCATGGCGGAGGGAGAAAAAAATATTGCGATCACCGGCACACAAGAGCGTTCGTCGGGCCGCACCTTTTTCATTCAGGGGTGCGGCTCGATGATGCGAAGTCTCACGTTTATGGTATTGCGAAAGAGAGAGCAACTTAATTTTTAAAAAATCCACTATCTCCGCTAAAGGGGGCATGAAGCGATGCGAAGCCGGAGCATTTGCACGATCGCGTTCCGTTGGCGTTCGCTGGGCATGCTACCGACCTCGCGTCGTGGAACGCGAAGTGGAACACTATGCGCGTCGTGTCTTCCCTCTAGCCTGGCCGTTATTCTCACAGGACGTGCGGGGAACGCGGTCGACAGGCGCCGAGAAAGATGCAGCGTAGGAGAGGAGAGAGAGGGGGAGGGGATGCGCATGCACTGGCCCTCATCGCGGCGCTGCACAGGAGAGAACTTTGGCATGTCGAGCCCGCATTTCAGAGGACCCAACCGAGGCTGAGGCTCAATTGACTGGGGATGATCAGGTGTTGCAGCGGCTCCTGCGTAGCAGGAGGTTCGCGTCTTCACGCAAGCGGACAGGAGAGTAGCCGAACAGTCGCCCCGTCTGTAAGTTTCTTCTTTGGTATACTTTTTTCATGCCACCCGTGCGTGCTTTATTTTATTTTTTCTGAACAAGCGCCTAGTGCGCAGCCCTATAAGGGCTTCCTGATCAATGTAGGCCCCTAACCCGTCCCCCTTAATGCACCGCCTTCCATGACAGCACGTGTTGTGGTGCCTTTCACCATCGGCACTGTAAAAACTGTCCTTGAGATCCACGAACAAGATCTACGTAGAACTTACAGATGGCTCTCATTATATGGAAATAGGGAGTACATGTTCGTAACTGCCAACGGACATATTGCTTTATTTTTATTTAGGGAGAGAGTGTTCTAGAGTCCTAAAGAAAAAGAAAGTCCTAAAAGTCCTAAAGTCGAAAAGTCTTAAAGTTGACTGCGCTGTTAAGTTATTTTCCAACCAAAGACCGTCACGTGGCTACTTTTCTTGCGATAGCAATTATATCGGCATTCTCGACGGGTTTTTGTCGTCGCCGTCATGTTCGGTATAAATCCAAATTGATAACATCCCACGCGCATCGTAGGTATCTACCCGCGAGTAAAAGCTCGCGAGCAGCGGCGACGATCGCGGCTGATGCAGAGATCAAACGAGCTGGCCTATCTGCGTCACTCGGAGGGCGCATGCGATAACATCCCTCGCGTGTTAGACCTGCCGTCGAATGCTGCTCAAGCAATGTGCTCAAGCAGAAACGAAACGCCCCGCCCGTCTTGAATGAGCATGGAGGGATGCGAGAGGGGGGGGGGGCGGATGCTTGAGCAGCAACTGCGAACTTTGATCCTAAAAGCGCGTTCACGATCGCTTGCGCGCTCGCTATCTGGCAGGCATCAGCAAACGGCTCGTATACTCTTTTACGCGCGCTCTCAACGCGAAGAGACTGCGAAAAGCGCACCTCACCCTGGAGCGGCCGTATTCTCTTACACCAACGTTTTGTGTAGTTACGCGAGATCGGATCCAAAAAGAGTTAGCTGCCAGCCTTCCTTCGTATAACATTACAATTTGTTGCCTTCGCATTCATTGCTTCGCGCTTGCGGTGAAACTGTGATCTTTTTTTTCTTCAGACACGATGCGTTTACAGAAGACCTGGGGAGCGTGCAACTTGCACTGTTCTCTATGTGAGCGGTTTAAATCTTTAACCTTTTTTTCAGGTCAACCGAGAGTGGTTAAATTGTTGTTTTTGTGTTACCTTCGCGAGCAACGAGGGTAGACAATATTTTGCTGCCGTCCCGACATACTGGCAGGCTGTCTGCGTCTGTTTGCCGCGAAGTAGGCATGTGCGAATATTCGAGCACTAGGAATGTTCGAAGGAATATTACTGTATTCGAATTCGCTTCGACATGAATTTAAGGTTCCGAAATTTCAAAGTATTCATAATGAACGAATAGGCGTATATTGGACGGCATGTAACCCACCTGTGAAGGTGGTTTCACTGCAGCCTGAAAATGCTATGCCGTGAAAGCACCTAACCAACAAAATTGCGCAATGTCGCGAAGCCCCACTTCAAGGTTAAATAACATATTACCGACATAGATTAATCATTTTCAGGGGCGTAGCCAGAAATCTTTTTCGGGGGGGGGGGTTCAACCATACTTTATGTATGTTCGCGCGTGTGTTTGTATGTGTGCGTGTATATATGCGCAAGCAAAATTGAAAAATTTCGGGGGGGGGGGTTGAAACCCCCAACCCTCCCCTTGGCTACGCCCCTCATCATTTTTTAAGTTTAAAAGCTTGTTAGACGGGCTTATATGTTATATTATGTTATATATATAGTAATTTTTAAAGTGTGACGTATTTTATCGGTATCACTTGCATCTTACTGAAATTGAAATCCTGCTACTATTTGATGCTACTAAACGCTACGTTTAGTAGCGTTTAGTAGCATCAAATAGTAGCGTAGCGCTTAGTTTAGTAGCATTTACTTGCAGCAAAAGAATGACAGTCGCACATGCCTCGTTCCAATAAAAAAAAACGCTGTGCAGGTTAGTTGGGCCTCGACAATATTTATGCTAATTTTTTTATATAATGTGTGATACATACTATTCGAACTATTCGATTCAAAATTATTCGACGTATTCACTGTTCGCTTCGAACCTAAAATTTGCTTTTCGGACATCCCTACCGCGAAGGCTTCTGTGCGGCGTTCCACGGTGCCTAATAGACAAGGACACAAGGAACATGCGGCGCTGCTTCGTATTGGTGAAAAGCGTCCCTTTATGAAAGCCTCCTTTCGGGACTGTGGCACGGGAGTACAAACCGGTTCGCTGCAGCGGCGGCGGCCTGCGCATCAGCTTCTCTGCAGTGCACGATTGCTAGCGGTTTCGAAAACAGATGCGCAATTCCGCCACATAACAGTAACATTTACAGTAACTCTAGGGTGCAGTAAAGCTTTAGGTTGCAGGCGCTCGCAGCGACCCGTAGCGGCCGCCGCTACGGTCGTCGAAAATTAAAGGGGGGAGGGGGTAAGGGCGCCGGTACCCTGTTCCTCTTAGATCCGACCACGGTGTTAGAATAGTTTAGGTGTACCGACGTTCCGCCTCTGCCACGCAGCCTCCTCGTCGAACACGGGGACGCGCTTCGCGTTTTTTCCGACAGGCGGCGCTGGGTGTATCGAGGTTCAGGTCAGCCGCTTCAACGGGGGCCGCGTCGCTTACAAAGCTGCATTTACGACAACTCTTCAACTGCTGGCCGTTTCCGTTTTTTATCAGGGCAACCGCAATATCAAATCTGTTTGAAAGTAAATGCACAACATCAAGAAATTCAGTGGCAGTAGCCACAGGTTGAAATACATAAAATTATAGCATCTGCGGACAGCGATAATGAGTTTACAGGTGAACACGAATTTCAAAAATATTTTAGCTCGTGCACAAATAAGGCCACCGTGGCAAATTGGTTCAGGCCGCCGTGACGAACTGGGTTAATATTAACATCTGGTGTTTTACGTCCCAAACCACGATATGATTATGAGGGGCGCCGTAGTGGAAGGCTCCGGAAATTCGACATCTGGTGCTCTTTAATGACATCGCACAGGCCTCTACAATTTCGCCTCTATCGAAATGCGACCGCCGCGGCCGGAATCGAACCCGCGACAACGGAACACCGTGCCCGCGACCATCGGGTCAGCAGCCAGGCACCTTAACCACAGTTAGTCAAAAAGAAAAAGGTATTTCCTGAAAAAGAAAGCGGGTGCGAGGGGGCGGGGTGACGTCTCTCTATATGATTGTTGTAAGAAGAAAGCAACACATTTGACAATGGTAGGTTAGAAATTCCTCTCATGGTTTGTCGTTGTGCATGCACCATATCGCACGGATTCAAGCAGCCGCCCACGGTGTTAGCCGTTCAGCCGCCTTTGCAACGTTTACACGTGCTGGCTCGCGCGTGGTAGTGAAGGTTAACGTCCGTTTACCGACCATTTCCATCATGACTCACCATGTGCCATTCTAATTCTGCCTTTCGTTATTCGTCACATACATGCTGTTTGTTACAGTAGCAGAAGTAGAACTTAGTGCCTGCTCTTGATGCACAAACGTGATATGGTTGTGCCCGTTTCTTTTTCAGCGTCCTAACCATTTGCTTTCCAGTTTCTTCTTCGCGAATGACAGGAGTTGAGAGAGTGACACCATATTCCGTGACGTCACTGTCTGACCCGTTAAAACTAACACGGCAAACCAGACGAGGCCCCATACGTGCACATACGTTCGCCAGTCGAAACGCCTGCCGCGCAAATGCTAGCCTATTTGAAATAGCTTATCCTTGTTCATCGTGTCCTTATTTACACAACTTATATTTTCCAGATGGGCAAGGAGTCTTTTGTGCCGCGATACATCTCGGGCTACAAATCGTGCACGGAGAAAGTTTGCTTTTTCGCTGCTCCGAAGGATAGTGACCGCTTGAAAATGTGGCCACTGCTATTCCACGGAAGGATCGCTAGTTGCAAACAACAGATTTTGTTTGTGAAAAACATTTGATGCGCAATTTGTCACAAAATCATGGGAAGCGTTATTTAAAAGGAAGAGTTCTTGTGAGGAAACATCTTTCGCATCATTTAGCCGCACCATACAAAACTCGATCTATAGCAGCTTTTCCAGGCAAAAATATGTAAAATTCGTAGATCGTGCCATACTGTGATAAAATTCTTGGCGCACCATACCGTATAGTCTTGCAGTCTATTGAATATGTCAAAGAGCGGCTTCGTAGTCATCGGCCACAAGCTGTCGCCCACTTCATTGCATTCTCTTTCAATCCTGTATTTTCCGATGTGGGAGCGGTGCGTCACGTGCTAGTGCACGCCCGAAAGACCTAAATAGAGTTACTTTCTTCCGTTACATCAAAGCATCCGTCTTCTCGCAAATGTTTACAGATTTGCAAATAAGCGGTTCGTTGTAAAAGATCTGAAGGCTCACTTGATCTCATATGCGAAATGCCCCTTAACATGATACTGCTCTTCATATGATGCTGACCGCAAATACATTAATTAATCTTTCGAGGGCAAATGAAGGGTGAATTCAACACGCGTCACGCAACTGCAGATTTACTTTTGTAGACAAAATGCGGGCACGATCGCCTAGGCCACGGTGTTGCCGAGGCCGAAGGTGGTGTTATGAGCCTCACGCCGCATGCCGAACCGTCATGCATAAAACACTGCTAAGTCTTTATATCTAACTTATGTATATGATATTACAATACCACACAATCCTCACAGGGCCTTGCGATATCGCTAAACACGCTAAAACACCGAATATTAGAAGCGTCAGGTGTGTGCTGGTTTAGCCAGATGGCCACCGTCCCGCGCGCGCCTCCTTTCGGCAAGAAAGGGAAAGAGGTCCCGATTTCTCCTCATTCCAATGCGCCGTCGCTCCACCTAAACTATTCTAACACCGTGGATCCGACCCTGGAATTTTCGTGGTTGTTGCAATTTCATTCCGAGCTGCGTCTTGAAGGGTTCGTGCATGCTCGCGTGCGACTGCAAATCTTTCTAGCCTCTCCAACGCAACATGCCTAAAAAGAAAAAAGACAACCTGTTCCATGACGTTATGCAAAAGAACTCGTGCAATGAAAAGGCATCGATTCTCATTCAGAGCTTCTACGGATCCAGTATGCCTGCAAGAGTGGGCGTGAAACATCAAGGGAGGTCCCTCATGTGTACATAAATTTCATTTGACTGTTCGCTGATTTTACTTTTAATTAATTATTTTTCTTTTTTATATGCACCTATCTTTTCCTTTCACTGTTTACTCACATTCTGCGCGAAAATATCTGTCTTTGCGTCTCATTCACTGTTCATTTTATTTTTGTTCTTGATGTACCGCTATATTGTCAATGAATGTTTCAATCATTGTACTCAAACATTACTGCGTGAAAAAGAATGTTAATCAACTAGACGGAAACCCCGAATCTCCTACATGTTTGTTTTTCTCTACGCCAGCATGTGCCGTTCAGAAGAAGCTAACCTGCCCGCATAGTCTCCAGAGTTTTCTTTTCTTCGTTTTACAATTTATCAGCGCCACTTGGTTGGCTTGTGTCACGGGTCCACGAGGCCTCACAGCGCGAAGCACGCAGCGACAGCGCCGTCTGCAACGAGCTTATACCGCAACCTCCTACAAAGCTTGGATAATTTCCTTTCAAGCGCGCGTGCCCCCGGGCCACCCAGCGCCGCCGCTGCGCCCTTTTTCTAGTCTCTGCTACTGCCGCAGACCGGCGGACATTGCGTTCGGGAGCGCAGTTATTATTCACTTTTTTATCATCCTTTGCACAAACCCTCATTTAGTAATCACACGCGCACAACATTAAATCGCATTTCACGCAACTACACACGCCAGCGAGCGGCAGCGCCGGATCTATTGATGGTGCAAACTTTCGCTACAGAAACGCAGGATCGTTTCCTTTACTCATTTTTATGCAATCTTTCCACCTCCGGAGAAAAACAAGGCATCCACCATTTTTTTTTCACAATTCTTTTTGCAGGCTGACCGCGCACGAGCGCTGCAAAAGCGCACGACACTCCACGCGCGAAAAAAGGAGACCTTCCTAGCCTATTTCCCTCTCCCCGTATAGTTCTCGCGTTCGTGATCGTCGTGCCGATTTCTGTTTGTGCGGTCGACTTTTAACGCGCTGCCTCGCATTGTGTGTATTGTGTGTTGTATTTCGTGGTTACTGACGTAAGCGCAACTATACGCGGTACCAGGCAAATAGTCACCAGATGCCGACCGTGCGACTTCAATCTCTGCGACTGCTTTGTTCGGTGTGACCGACGGACGCGATTCATAGTTTTGAAGAACACCTTCTTCAAATGTTTCCGCACGTCAGTGAGTAGCAGCGCCGCAATCCTTTGTCGGACGACGCGTTCTGTGGCCCTGGAAAATGCCTTGACGCTCGGGGACGGCCCGGTAGCTCGGCGATTCCTCGCTTGGCGCACCATTGAAAACCGGCGGTCATCCAGCAGTGTACGCTGCCAGCGTATTTTTTATTGCCAGAGGTAAGTGAACGTTACGCTTCGTACATTGTGAGTTGTTTTATTGTAGTACGCTTGTCGCCGAAGAAAATCGCATAACGTGTTGGTAGTGTATGCGGTTGTAGTTGTGCGGATTGTGCTCGCGCATGACATTGTCAAGACGTAGTCGGTAGTGTTATAAAGTTTTGGTAATTAAGCTCGCTTGCACGCACTGCTCTACGCTAATATCTTGCTGAAAGGAGACACATTTTTGTCAGGCTCACCATTGTCATGCGTTTTATGCATGTCTCTTGAAAATACTTGGAGTAACGCCGGAAACCGAAGCTTCAACATCCATTTCGTTCGCACGAGCTCTGAAGGAATAATCATCAGCCACCGTGTGAATCGTGAATCGGTACAGTGGGAGAATAAGTGTATTTAGGGATGTTTTCTTTAGGCGTGCATTTATTTGTCATTAAGTAACGTGACCCTCAAAAGCGTTTAGGTTAGCATTCTTGGACATTGCTTATCATCTTTCAAGCAATAGATAACATAGATTTGCTAAAATGCAATTTCTGCAGCATGACATTGTATTTTGTTCAGTTGGTTTGCCCCATTTTTATCCTTTATGCACGTTGACCTAATTTGACAAGCCGTACTTTCAGCTGAATTTTCATTGCTTTTAGCACTATATGTGCGTCCGTGTATTGAAGTCCCACCTCTCATCGCATAATAATAGCTTGTGAAGAACAACGCTTGTCTTGAATTAGCCATTTATCAGAGCTCTTCCTCCCTCCTCAAAGGGCAAGGTGCTGCTGGCACACCTGCTTCGGCTTTTCTTAACCTTTTTTTTTAATGCTGAAGTTTTTTTGCAACGTACTGCAGGTAGCAAACAGCAGTGCCACGACAGAACAGTGGAGTGCTGACCATGCAAGTCCAGAAGGTGGCTGAGGCAAGTATGCTATAGGAGGTGCTTATTCAGGCAGAAGAAATAAGCATCTGTAGCCAGCGTAAAGGTAATGTACAAAGTTCCATTTAATGAAGAAGGAATCTTGTTTTGAGCTAGTCATGTCGAAGGGAAACAATGAGCGCTAGATAATTGAGATGGAAATGCAGAGTAACAATGTTATGTATGCCAGCAACCAACTTAAGTTTATTCATGCAAAAGGGTTATTTCCAACTGGTTCATTTGGGGCGAAGAGCCCACAGTTTTCCACGAATGGGCATACCTGGTAGCCGCTTGCACAACATGTTACTGTGTTTTCGCACTCATTATTATGTGCCACTTACTCTTGTGGACGTTCCACCAAGGTGAAATTACTTCACATAAACAGCAGCGAGAAGGCTCTTGCTAGCCAGTTCAATTAAGACAGCGTTACCGTAGCATTTAGTTCCAGTAAACCAGCTAAGCTGTATAGAAGAGCGTACTCCATGTGTTTTTCACCATGGTCAGTGCATTCTGCCTGGGAACATGGCTTAGTTTTGCAAAGGAAAATGTTGCCTTTCTGTAAAACGTGGTACTGGGAAATGGCATTGTGCCAAAAATATCAAGGTTTATGACTTCTTGCCGCACGCATTGTTGTACAGGGATGTTAGCGTTTTCATAAATGCAATGCATGGTGCCTGAAGAATATAGCGGCCCACTTTAAAATTTATAACTTCATGATTTCAGTATCTGGGACAGACTTTACTGTATACGGTTTGTTTCTGGAAAGCTTCAACCTATCTTGCAATTCTTCAAGGCCAATACTGAATTTGCTGTGTACATTTGGCTGCACATTCTCATCACTTATGCTAAACAACAGGCTTGAGTGATGTGTGGAATTCTTGTCAATCAATTTTATTGATTACCTCGGACGAATCTATTCTGCTTCCCACAGTTATTGGGTGCTTTGTGTGCATGTGCTATGCATGCTAGAAATGAAAACAGGGAATGCAGCTGGCAGCATCAACGAGTACAATGCCCATAGGCTAGTATGAGGTGCGAAATGTTGCCACTGCTAGAATTTACATTATGTGTGCATGGTACAGCTGATTGTGTAATTTAGCACTTTCCAGCTACTTACGCAGTTGGAGCAGATGTCGATCATGTTTACTGTGGTATGGCACGGCCACCAAGTTCGTGCATTCTGCATACCAGGAAACCTGACACGAAGCAACGTATTGCTGTGATGGCAGCTAAGTGGAACGAATGAGTTTGTCTTCTCTGTCCATTTGTCAATACCATTACACAGGCTTGTTAAGTGCATTCAAGCGGCTTTAGCAATGCACTTGCAGCTACAGAGCCAGTAAAGGCAGCCAATTTCATCATCAGAGTTCACTCTGCAAATCCCACTTTCCATAAAGGGCATTGTTTTGTGATAGCTTAAGGTCAAAACTTGCTCAATTAAACACTTCTTGGTGTCTGACATTACATGAATTATGATAATTGTTATATCTCATGTGAAATTATGCCATTGTTTTTTTTTCATATTCTTACTTTGCATACACACTTTACGACTGCACCCTCCCCAACCGAATCTTTACTAGTGCTACATTCTGTTATGGGTGAAAACAATTATTGAACTAAAAACCAGGCCAAGGAAAGCAGTATGATGCCCTGTAATGTAGGAGGATGCTGCTATTGCAGTGTTTAGTCTAGAGCTGAATTTAATGAGAAAGGGCAGCAATGTAGGTCATCTGTCGATATTTGCAGACCATAATTGTGTTGTGGTCATTTTGTTATCGCAGGAAGCATCTTCAAAAAGCAGTGCTACAAGGATGTGAGCAGCAGTTTCCCTTCAACGAACGGGTCAAATTCATGGAAGCCACGTGCCTGCTGCTTCTGGCCTACACAAACATGCAGCCACCATAGTAAAGTTCTTGCAAAGGTGTGAGACATCCCTATGCTGCATGGATTGAGCATGTTAATTGCCTGTTTTTTATAGCTTATAGTAATATGTCTACAAGTGTACTTCCTTCTAGTGTATATTTACATTCTCTTAAAGGGCCAGTCAGCAGGCTCCTACTTCTTTTTTTACACCTCCCAAACAAGCTCGCTAATTCGTACAGAGGGCCTGCAGGAATCACATTGTGCGAATGTCAGACACTCCACTTCTAAAAACAATAACCGCACCTCCTCTTCAGCGCTTGACCAGTCCTCTTTGCTAGCGAAGTGGTGTAATGTTGCCTATGAGCAACATTAAGTAACGCTGACTGTTGAATAGTCCTCTGCAATACGAAACGGCATTTTGGCTTTGTGATGATGCAGTATCTGTGGTTGTCACAAGTGTTGCGAATTGGTTTATCTCGCCAGTGCTTTGACTGTGCTTCCTCACCGCACCGCTCTGGCACAGTGGCACACCGAGGAAGCCCCTCTTCAGGATGGTCAGGCTGAGCGAGAAACTGAAACCAGCTGGAATGTTTGTTCTATCCCCTGTGGCTTCATTATTACACCACTTAATCAAAAAATTCATGTGACAACATGTTCACGTTGTACAAGCGTGCAGTTGTCACAAATTTTAGACTCCGGGGTTGTTTAGGGGCCCTTTAGCCTTAAATTATGAATGGTAAATTCACACGTCACGTGGTTTTCTTGCTTTATTTTTTGCAATGCTCGATTTTTAAAATAGCATGTCAGCTTCTGTGAGTGGTAATTTATACATTTATCATACAAAACATCCTGCTATATTCAACAAGTGTTATTATAGATTTTTCATGGCACCAGAGCCACCTGCTTTTTGCCGTGTGGCAGCTACATGGAAGTTCATTGCTATGCTGCTTTGTTTAACTGATATCTTTTCAATCAATGCGTTTCACAGTCCAGGGTGTTTGGTGTATTTGCATCTTGATGTGTTTAATATCATACAAGTGATGGATTTTTTCTGTCTTCTAGTGTTTACTTTGCAGCTATTTAACTGTGGTTTTCAGGGGCATATCTAGACAGGAACATCAATTCTGCTAAGCTTTGGTTCGAAAAGAGACGCTGAACAGGAGTTCCTTAGGTGCATGCCCTGAGCACCAGCCCTTTGGATTACAGAAATATCTAAACTGCATAATGTCTGCAGCTCCTTGCTTAATTGCATGTCTTTCTTCAACCTACAGCTCTTTCCATAATCCTTAACATTAACCTACATTACCAAGTGAACATCCCCCGCTGCAATACAGTGGTTATAATGGTCAGCTGCTGATCTGAACTGTGCGGGTTCGATCCTTGATGGAGTGGTTGCACTTTCGGTGGAGGTGCAAATCCTAGAGGTTCCTGTGCTTTTAATTTCACGTTTACATACAGAACCCCATTGTTATTATTACATCAGCAAGTGGACAGAGTGGTAATTCTAGATTGTATACATATTTAGTATAACAGACAGCTGAGCTGGTTGGTAGGTATTCATGTTAAAAAGGCAGGGCATGCAAACATGGACACAAGAGAGAAACCAAGACACCACTAACGCCAACTGGAAAGGTGGACAGTGGCACAAAATAAAGTAGACACAGAAACTTATCTGTGCATGCCCAGGCAAGAGGCGATACCTATCAATCTGGCACGCGCGATAGTCTACGTGAGAGATAACTGCTCAAGCATTTGATTTCTTCTTTATGCTAGTTAATCGACGGTTGGCTCTCTTGTGCACTGCCATTATCGATATGCCAGGCCTCGACAATTGGACGCATTTCTTCATTCATGTGCTTGTACAAAACTGCATTCATCGAATTTTGGCGTGCATTTACGCTCTCGACAATGTAAAGGTAGATTAGGTGATGAGCCTCCAGTTAGTGATCTCAGCGTTTTAGGTGTCTTGACTCTCTTGTGTCCATGTTTGCATCCCCATCTTTTTAACATGTATTCATATAGTGCGTAAGAGAAATAGGTTATCTAGTGAGTTATTTGGAAAGTAAGTTTAGGGCGAACACCAATATAGCAGTGTAAATTAAATTTAAGCGATGAATGCATCGGGCTGGATTAGGAAACGATATAATGGCGAAATATAGCCGCTTGCTCTTTGCTTATACTTGTCTCAGTTTCTTGTCTCGTATGCTTTGACAATGACCAGGTGTCGTGTTGGATGCTACTAATTGGTTATGAGCTATACATAGACAAAGCAGCGGCTGTTTGGATGCTTTCTAAACAGCTACCTCATGGGGAGAGAAAAGTTAATTTGGGTTATGTGAGGCATGCTAAAAAAAGTCGACTTGTTTCTGATGTTTTTGTTTTCCTGGCAGACATTCTACACGAACTTGCCCAAAGGCGGAAGGAAGGCACGCACAGATGGACGCACAGAAATCATGGGGCTGCCGTAGAAGCTGTGAATGAGCATTAACCTGTGAGTATGTGTCTTAAACATTTTGCTGAAGCCTTTTATTTTGGCTGAACATTCTTATCGATGCTTTGTATTTCCTGATTTGTAGTGCAATATTGTTACACCCTGTTGCTTTCACAACAGAGCTCTTTAGTCTGGTACAAGGCCCAAAAAGTTCGACCTAGATGACCAAATTGCGGCAGCCAGTTGTTTCCACAATTAATGCATTAGTGTAAAAAAACGCAATAGACGGAGCACAAGAAAAAGGAAGACACAAACAGTGCTGTGCTCGTGTGCTCAGTCTTCTGCACTGCTTTGTTTACGCTCTGTCATACCAACACACAAGCATCCATTTTAGCTATGTAGTAGTCCAGCTCATACACTTGGTAACGTTCTCCAACGGCAGGATTACCGGATATCTGGCTTGTGAAGTCAATCTAAAGTGCATGCCTGTTCGTGTAGACTTGTGTGCATCCACCATTGAGATGGAAATGCAGCTGTGTTTTAATATTTTAGCCAGTATAGCTCGTGAATGGAATTTGGAGCTGTGACAGCAACACTTTTATAGGGGGCGAGTTACTAAATTATTGTAGACTTGTGTGCATCCACCATTGAGATGGAAATGCAGCTGTGTTTTAATATTTTAGCCAGTATAGCTCGTGAATGGAATTTGGAGCTGTGACAGCAACACTTTTAGAGGGGGCGAGTTACTAAATTATTGTGTATTTCTCGATGTTTGCATGTTATAAAAACATAGCTGGTTAAAATTAGTCCAGATTTTACGCTATTTCTTAACATATGACCTTCCGTACTGTTCGAAGGCATTGAACCATATGAAATGCTTTGTGCCTTTGTGTGTGTGCCGAAGGTTAGGAGTCATTATACTAGAGATAGATAAAAATAGGTCAGAGGTTAAAGTAAATTTTTCGCAATCAACTTCTTGTGGGCAGTTATTCAGAGCAGGGTTTTGAAGTAATTTAGCAATACAAGCAGATTAGTGCTTCATTTTAGTGTCTGACAGTGCACACTGTTTTATTTTAGTACCTATTTGGGTCATTTCACGCCAGTGTGCCAGGTCGTTTTTTGACCATTTCCAATATTTTGTAAAACTGGTGCTGTTATGTTTCAGTGTGGGAAGTAGTCATTCAAGCGTTATTTTCGGGGAAAGAATTGCATGATGCAGCAAAGACCTTTCAAACTTCGCACTGCAGAAATGAAGCTGTGTCAGGCAAATTAATTGACACATGGTTATTGCGTCGAGCTATTACTACAAAGCATTTGTTTCTTTAACATAGTCACCAATCTTTCATGACTATGATAGTCGAATTTATTTTGATTTCAATTTATGCTATTTGCAGTCGTGAGGAAACATTGCAAAATGCACCATTTTTAAGTATATTGTAAAAAAGACTGAATGTTTCATGTGAAATATATTCACAGTATGCGTTCAGTGCATATACCAAGGGTTGAAAATGCTGCTGGCAAAAAGAAGCAAAAATGTCTTCAGAATTGGCAGCTTGGAAGAAGTAGTGTTTGAACCCATATTGCGGGCTCTCTTTCACTGTGTAGCAATCCCAGCTAAAAATGTTGCCTACACATCATAGTGTGCTTTCCTCGTGCGATAATTTAGACAAAGTTTTTAAGGTGTAATATTATCTTCAAGCGAAAAATAATTTTTTCAAATGAAAAATAACAAGGCTGTGGGAAGGTTTCTTGGAGCTTTGCCTTCACTGCACAGCACATCATTGTTCTTGCATGGTATTTCAGACAGAAGTATTGCTTAAATCTGCAACATTTAGACTTGCACTATATGAGCACAGGGGCACCGCGTGAATCCTGTGCCAATGTGCTGTGCAGCGAAGGTCAAGGAACGAGACTCTGTGCAGGCTAGGGATTATTCACTTCAGTAAATTTTTCCTTGCTTACAACCAAGCAGTATATATTTTTTTAAATGGAATATAAATTGCCAGCAAAGTATACCACACAATAATGTCTTGGCGACATTTCTGTTTGGAATGCTACATAGCAAAAGCTAAGCTGGAATAAGGGTCAAAAGCTATTTTTTCCGACCTGTTACAGTTTGGGTGCAACGTTTCTGATTATTTTGTTTTCATAGTAGTTTTATGACAAAGTGGATATCTATTTACTTATTTATTTATTACTTGACAATACTGCTGACACCAGTAAGCAGTATTGCAAAGTGGGCTACAGTGATAAGTTACACATAAAATGATCTTGCTAAGCAAAAACAGGAGCATAACATATACAAAACACAAGATAAACCAAGAACATCTATACAAGCCGTCTTAAGGAAAATGATAAGGGAACAGCACAAAATACAAAGGCAATGAACTTTAGAAATCAACCTTCGGTATTCCATACGAAAGAATTGTCTTTCTCCTGATAAATGTTAACATTAGAACTTCAGCATTTTGCAGTGTTTCCTTATGGCTGAAAAAATGTAACTTGAAATGCAAATTAGTAAACTATTTTAGCCATGAAACACTGCCACCTTCAGATTAAAGAAAGAAATATTCTGCATTAAAACGGGAACAAACAGCGCTGGACATGGGACGAAGAAAGAACAATAGACGAGGGTGCTGTCGCCTTCGTCTACCTTTTTTTTCCGTCCCGTGCCCAGCGCTGTTTGTTCCCGTTGTAATCATGTACTAACCAGCCCAGTTAGGTGCTCTCCTGAAATATTTTGCTCTAATTGCTCAAAGCAATAACTTTGTATAAGTTATCTTGCATGACGCAGTTTCACATCTGTAGATGGATGGATGCTATGTGTGTTCCCTTTAAAGCGAAGCATTGACATGCTAGTGGCCAAGCTCAATTTTTGAATTGGCTTAATGCCTTTCCTACCTGAATTAAATTTCTTTCCTTAAAAAAACTTATAATAGGTAGCTTATTTTTCGGCATTGTACATAAAGACCCTGCAAGTTTGTTTTTGGCTGTTCTCGCTGCTTTCCACTACCAATCCTCCATCTGTCTTTTACTGATTTCTCTTGTGGATGTGTTCATCTTTATCAAGCTTTCTCTAAGCCTAGGGCTTCATGAGAGCTAGTTCCCAACACGCACATGGGTGGACATTTTTACATTTATTTAAAAGGTGGTCCGTCATTTCCATATCTTTCTCACAACCAGTGCATGTGACGCCTACTTACTGGATCTCACTTTATGACTGCATATTCTAAGACAAGATTAACTCGCTTCAGACATTGCACTAGCTTATCATATGCTTCCCTCCTTACTTCGTCCTTATTCTTGCGATAGTTACTCAGAGCTTTTCATTTTTAGTATTTGCTATCCATTAAATCATCTCCACCTCTCTGACATTGCACCTAACGCTTATCGTGCATAAAGTTTAATGCATGCTCTCAGCATCACGAAATTTCGTCCTGGAAATTATCACTTGACTACAGGTATGATCTTTTTAGCAGCATGAACTTTTCGAAAGCAAAGGAGTTCATTAAAAAACCACCTTTTATACTTAAAATGGGGATGACTAATTCCATACATCGTTTGTTAAAGTTAACCTCTTTCAGTTTCCTTACGCTTGTTCATTGTGTTGTGCTTGCCTCATGGTTTGCAGTCTTTATGGATGTGGTATATTTAAAGATTTCAATAGCCGGTCACCTGCTTATGACGCTGCAGCTTAAGTATTGCACCCACTATCATTGCCATAGTAGCATTTGGTACAGTAGAGGTTTGTAATGAATGTAACGAGATGTACAGCTCATGAAATAATTGTTGAACAACGAATGTTGTTGGAGCTAGGTATTCAACAAGAGGACTCGTCTTTAGAGGGGCAACGAATTGCGTCAAGGTTGCTGCAACAACTTAGACACATCAATTTGTTGAAACATTGGCTCCAACAACACGCTTTCTTCAATGGTTTGACATTCATTCAAGCCACCATCTTCAGCTCAACTTTTGTCGCGTTAAGATGTACAGGATATACAACTGTCATGTTGTTTTCTGATAGAATTCAAGAGCTATTGACAGCAAGCCTTGCTTCTCAGTTTAATTCTCATCCTTTATGTTTACGCTTTAATCTTTGTCATCTTCAGCCTTATTATATGTGCACTGCAGCAGTAGCCCTTCGCAGTGGTCTACAATTTGCCTCGCCTTGTGCGAGCCGATTCCATTTTACACATGCGCAATTCTTCATTTCTTCACCCACATAACTCTCGGCCTTCTCGGCAGCATTAAGTACAAAAATTGTAACTGTTAAGACTTTTGCTTCAACATCATGACAATAATTGAATAGAATTGGTAATGCACGTAAATAAATACTCTTGCAGTCAGAACGTAGTGTGTTTAACCCTGAATTCTTGTGTACTATAGCAATAAATCTTCGTGAAATCATGCTGCTTGTTCTTCATATAATCGGAACGAGTCCAGAAATATCTGCAAAATACCGTTTCTGCTTTTTTTGATTTCTGAAACAGTGATGCTAAGGGAGGCCATGTGCACATGCACCATGGCAATGTTTAAATGTGTATAAATTCTGAGCATTGCTGTTGCTGTAGGTGTGTTCTTTCACTTCCTTTTCAGACATACAGAAAGGAGCGAAGTGGAGCTGTCCATGTGCCATGCACACAGTTTCATAAGCAGGCTTGCAACACTTTTGACAAATATGTTCCTGAAAACATCTGCCAAAGTGGCATTTAAAGAAGCATGTAGTAGTGTACTTCACTGTTTATTTGGCATGAAGCAGCAGGTATGATTCCGTCATCAGCAAGTTCACACAGTACAGTGCATCTACACATGGCATGCTACCCCCACATCTACCAGCTCGGGATGTGTAGCTTGATTGTAAAATGTTTACTTTGACTTAACACAACAATTATTAACAAAATGACATGAAAGTATTGCCACCTATGCAGGCGACATTCTCAGTATACGCTGCCAAATATAAGCGGAGTTTGACCAGTCCATTAGTCGCACATTTCCTTGTAAACATCTCGTAGAGGGCCGCTGTTGTTGTTGCAAGCCAATGCGCCGTGATGAATGAACCATGATTCCAAGATTTTTCTTTTCCTCCGACCTTTGTACACGAGGTAGCATCGTCGAACTGATTAGGTCAAAGTTATGCCTTGTCATTCAGCAACGTTCAACAAGCTCCGTGTTAGAACATGTTGCATGGATGGTTTTCGCAACATCCTCTTTGTGTTCTTTAACCTTCGATTACCTTCTTCAACCCATTTTGCCTATGCAAGTTGTGTCGCAATCCCCACATTGTACTTCGTAGATGATCCCGCTCTAATCTTCGGCGGTGTTTGTGTAAACCTTCTCCTTAGGACATGTGTTCACAAAGCCCAAAGACCGCACACCTGCGGATGATTAGAGCAGGGTACTCTACAGAGTACGTTGTGGGGTTCACGACACCACTTACATCGGCGAATTGGGCAGGAAAATGCCAAAGACGTTCAAAGAACACAAAGTGGGAATGTTGCTAAAGCCACCCATGGAGCGCATTTTAAGACAGCTTGTTGAATACTGCTAGACGACAGGTTATAGCTTCGACCTTAACAATGCGAAGATGCTGGCTCAGGAACGAAGGTGGAGGAAAACTATTGGAATTATGGTTCATGCGTCATGAAGCATCTGCTTGAAACAACAACCACAGACCAATACCGAACGTCTACGTGGACGTATGTGGCTAGTGGACTGGTCGACCTCCGCTCACTTGTTGCCAGCGTATACCGAGACTGCCACCTGCATTGGTGGCAAAGCTTCTATGGGATTTTATGGTGCAGTTGTGGTACAAAACCATCATTTTGCATTAAGGCAAATGTGCCGTATTATAATGGACAGTACGGGCAGACCATTCTTTAGTATCTTAACGTAGGAGGTACGTAAGAAGACCTTCTTTGAAGGAAATTGTTTTATTCTGGTCACGGAACAGTGTTCTCATTCAAACAAAGTGACGGAGTGCTTTGTTTTATCTGTGATAACGAAAGCACTTCGTAAGAAGACTCCTTTTTAGAGAAATTGTTTAATTCGGATCGCGGAAAAGTGCTCGGCACCTCTATACCTTCAGCTTTGTCCGTGTTTAGGAGCCAGATTTTTTGCAGTGTAGTTTAGATTTCTGGGCCTTGAGACAACGCGAGCGCAAGAGCCCAAGAATGATTTCATTTTTGCGCATGCGCCCTGGCGGCTCCCGAATTTCTTAGGTACCTTAACTTATTGCTTCCCCAATTCCAAAACTCGGGTGTTTCGCCGGAGCTGTAATGTGCACCTCCGCCTTGTACCTTTATACACAGGGTGCGATCGCCCATGCTGGCGCGCCTATCACTTCAAGGGGGGAGGTTTGTACGTCTTGCGCTATCACCCCAAAGTTTGCGTTGAAGCTATAGACCGCCCGAAGGTAACTTCGATGGCTGCAGCGGCCGCGTTTACGCAAAGAGTGAGGTACTAGCTAAAGAGCCAAACTAGCTGCTAGATGAAGTAACAACTGTGACAGTTGTTAGTTCGCGCTCGTTGTGTGTACACCTGTGTGTTCTTTTCGTCACTCTTGTTTTATGGGTGCAGCGGCCAA